>NW_006921595.1:12328226-12347272 GCF_000298275.1 Orycteropus afer afer | reverse complement strand
ATTTTATCTTGATTTACAGGTAATTAGCAGAAAGCAGAAAATTTATGGGTTTTTTTGGCTAAGTTCAATGTTAATATTTATCTCTTGTCTTTTTCCAGTATCTGGTGACATACATTGACTATGGAAATACTGAAATTCTAAATCGATCTGATATAGTTGAGATTCCTTTAGAGCTGCAATTTTCCAGTGTTGCCAAAAAATACAGACTCTGGGGACTACAAATTCCTTCTGGCCAAGAAGTTACCCAGTTCGATCAGGTAAGTCACAGATTATAAATATATTTATTGCTGACAATAAAATCATATGCTTGAAACACAATATAAATGTAGTTCAATACCATTAATTTTGTTTGATTTAAAAGCATGTATAAATTCAAAATGTAATGTAAAAAAAATAGATTATAGACTAATTAAGAAGCTCTGGTAGCATAGTGGCTAAGACACTTGCCTGCTAACCAGATGGCTGGCGGTTCAAACCCACCAGCCACTCTTCGGAAGGAAGGTTGGGCAATCTACTTCCGTAGTGATACCACTTCGGAAAACCAAGGAGAGGTTGGTATGAGTTGGATCTGACTTGATGGCAGTGTTTTTTTTTTTTTTTTTTTACTAGATAGAGGTTCTTTCTAATTTTTTATAATTTTTGTTGTCATTTAGGTGAATTTTACAAAGCAGATTGATTTTGTATTCAATAGTTCATACACATTTTGTTTCAAAACACTGATTACAATCCAGTTGTAGATTCTTTATTATCTTTAATGTTGCATAGTATTCCATTGTGTTTATGTACCATAGTTTGGTTATCCATTAGTTAATGGGCACTTAGGTTGTTTCCATCTCTTTGCTGTTATGAATAGTGCTGTGATGATCATGAATGTGCATATATCTATTCATGTCCCGGATCTCACCTCTTTAAGGTGGGATTGCTTTAAGGTGGATTACTACTTCCTCGTAGTAGGATTGCTGAGTCAAATGATATTTCTGTTTCCAAGCTTTTGAGGAAGTGCCATATTGTTTACCACAGTGGTAGTACCATATTACAGTCCCCCCTAGCATGTAGGAGAGTTCCAATCTCTCCACATTCTTGGCCAGCATTTGTTGTTTTCTGCCTTGTTGAACTTTGCTATTATTACTAGAGTGAGATGATATTGCATCGTTGTTTTGATTTTCATCTCTCTGATGGCTAATGATCGTGAGCATTTCTTCATGTGTTTGTTGGCTGCTGGAATATCTTCTTTGGTGAATTGTCTGTTCATGTCCTTTGTCCATTTTTGAGTTATTTAGGTTTTTTTTGATGTTGAGGTGTTGAAATTTTACGTAAATTTCAGAGATAAGTCCCTTGTAGGATGTGTCGTTGCCAAATATTTTTTTTCCAAACTATGGGTTCTCTTTTTACTCCTTTTGATTAGTCTTTTGATGTGCATAAGAGTGTAATTTTTAGAAGGTTCCAATCATCTGGTTTATTTTCTGTTGGTGCATTTTGGGGTTTAATTGATAGTCTATTTATGCCATAAATTAGGATCCCTAAGTTTGCCTCTATTTTATTTTTGATGAACTTTATAGTTTTGAGTTTTACATTTAGGTCTTTGATCCATCTTGTTTGTTTTTGTGTGTGGTGTGAAGTATGGATCTTGTTTCATTTTTCTGCAGATAGATCCAGTTTTGCCAGCACCATTTGTTAAAGAGGTGCTCTTTCCCTCCTTTAATGGGTTTTAGACTTTTGTCAGAGATCAGTTGTCCATAGATGGATGGATCTATTTCTGGATTCTCAATTCTTTTCCACTTGGTCTGTGTGTCAAACACTGTACCAAAGCCATGCTGTTTTGACTACAGTAGCTGTATGTTGTTGTTGTTGTTATGTGCCGTCGAGTCGGCCTCGACTCATAGCGACCCCTCCTTGGGTTTCCGAGGCAGTATCACTACGGAAGTAGGATTGCTCAACCTTCCTTCCGAGGAGTGGCTGGTGGGTTTGAACCGCCAGCCTTCTGGTGAGCAGTCAAGTGCTTTTAGCCACTATGCTACCAGAGCTCCCACAGTAGCTGTATAGTAGTAGGTTTTGAGATCAGGGAGGATGAGACCTTCTACTTTGTTTTCCTTCTTCAGTAGTGCTTTGCTTATCTGACATCTCTTTCCTTTCCACATAAAAATAGTGATTGATTTTTCCATGTCCTTAAAGAATGTTGATGGAATTTAGATCTTGTACTGAGCTTATAGATTGCTTTGGGTAGTATTGACATTTTCACAATATTCAGTCTTCCTATCCATGAGCATGTTACGTAGTAGTATGTTGTAGTTTTCTTTATATAGGTCTTTTGTGTCCCTGGTGAGATTTATTTCTAAGTGACTTAGTGCCTAAGGCATTTATCTGGTAACCAGAAGGCTGGCAGTTCAAACTTGCCAACCATTCCTTGGAAGGAAGGTTGGGCAATGTACTTTCATAGTGATACTGTCTCGGAAACTCAAGGAGGGGTCACTATGAGTCGGATTTGACTTGATGGCAGTGAGTATGGTTTGGTTTTGAATTTATCTTTTGGTAGCTATTATAAATCATACTGTTTATTTCCTTTTCAGAGATCTTTATTGATAGAGAGGAATCCAACTGATTTTTGTTTGTTGATCTTGTATCCTGCCACTCTGCTGAATCTTTCAATGAGTTCCAGTAGTTTTCTTGCTGAGTCTCTTGGGTTTTCTATGTATAGAATTATGTCATCTGCAAATAGAGTTAATTTTGCTTGTTCTTTGCCAATTTGGGTGCCTTTTATTTCTCTTTCTTGTCTTATTGCCTGGCTAGGGCTTCCAAAACAGTGTTGAATAGAAATGATAGAGGGCATCTTTGTCTGGTTCTTGTGGGGAATGCTTTGAGTCTCTCTCTGTTGAGAATAATGCTGGCTGTTGGTTTTGTGTATATACCTTTTATTATATGAGGAGTTTCCCTTCTAATCCTGTTTTGCTGAGAGTTTTTATCAAGAATGGGTGTTGGATTTTCAAATTCCTTTCTGTGTCAGTGTATATGATCATACGGTTCTTTTTCTTTGCTTTATTTATGTGGTAGATTATGTTGATTGTTTTTCTGATGTTGAGCCATGCTTGCATACCTGATATGAATCTGATATATTTTACTATAGTGTTCGATTCTTTTGGCTAGGATTTTGTTGAAGATTTATGTGTCTATGAGGGATATTGGTTTGTAGTTTTTTTTAATGTCTTTATTTGGTTTTGGTATCAGGGTTATGCTTGCGTCATAGAATGAATTTCAAAATATTCCATCCTTTTCTATGATCTGGAATAGTTTGAGTAGGATAGGTATTACTTCTTTGAACATTTGATATAATTTTCCAGTGAAACTATCTGGACCAGGACTTTATTTTTGTGGAGAGTTTGTTTCAAAAAATTATTTATTATTTATTTATTTTTAATGACCTATTCATTTTCTTCTTTTGCTACAGGCCTGTTCAAATTTTCTATCTTAGTCTGTGTTAGATTAGGTAGGTCTTGTGTTGCTAGAAATCTGTCCATTTCTTCAAGGCTTTCAAATTTAAGTACAGTTCTTCATAGTATTGTTATTATCCTTTTTATTTCAGTTGGTTTGGTTGTGATGTCGCCCATTTCATTTACTATTTGTGTTATATTTGTCTTTTCTTTCTTTTCCTTAGTTAAATTTGCCAGTGGTTTGTTGATTCTGTTAATATTTTTTGAAGAATCAGCGTCTAGTCTTGTTGATGGTTTCTTTTGTTTTTCTGTTTCATTTATTTCTGTTCTGATCTTGTATTACTTCATTTCTTCTGGAGACTGCTGGCTTCTTTTGTTGCTCTTTTTCTAATTGTTAGAGTTGTTGGGTTAAGGTGTTGATTTTGGTTCTTCTTTTTTGATGTGTGCATTTTGCTATAAATTGATCTTTGAGTACTACTTCTACAGTGTCCCAAGTGTTTCAGTATGTTGTGTTTTTATTCTTGTTTGTTCATAGCAGTTTTTTTATTTCACATGTTTTATCTTCTGTTACCCAGTCATAATTGAGCAGCGTGGAGTATACGTGGATACTCCATGTATTTGATTTTATTCCCCCTGATGTTCCTATTAGTGATTTCTAATTTTATGACATTGTGATCTGAGAAGGTGCTTTGTAGTATTTCAATGTTTCTAAATTTATTGAGGCTTGTTTTATAGCCTGACATATGGTCTGTGCTGGAGAATGATCCATGTGCACTGGAAATGAATTTTTATTGTTTTTTTGTTGGGTGGACTGTTCCATATATGTCTATAAGGCCAAGTTGGTTGATTGTGTTTTTGAGATCTTCTGTATCTTTGTTGAGTTTTTTTTTTCTTGTTGTTTGTCCTTCATTGAAAGTGATGTATTAAACTCTTACTACTGTTATAGAATTGTCTGTTTCTCCTTCAGTTCAGTTAATGTTTGCTTCATGTATTTTGGAGATCTTTCATTAAGTACATAGATATTTATTATGGTTATGTCCTCTTGGTCATATGATGACCCTTTTGTCATATCATATAATGCCTTCCCCTTATGCTGGTTTTCACTTTGAAGTCTAATTTATCAGAAATTAATACTACCACTCCTACTCTTTTTTTTTGGTTGCCATTAGCTTGATAAAATTTTTCCCAACCCTTGATTTTTAATTAATTTTTATCTTCATGTGTAAGGTGAATCTCTTGTAGGCAGCATATTTATAGGTCTTCTTTTCTTATCCAGTCTGCCACTTTCTTTCTCAAATTGGTAGGAATTTACTGTTGTTAATCTTTTTGAGTTTTTTGTTGTGTTGATGGTTTCTTTTTTTCTGAATATTTTTCTGTGCTGAGTTCATTTTGTTACTAAGTTTTCTTTCTCTTCACTAAGTTTGTGTTTACTAAATCACTGTGATTTTCTTCTTATTTTTGTTAATAGACTTATTATTTGTAGTAGATTCTTACCTTCCTAAGTTCAAAACAGGCTTTGATACTGTCCTGACTTCCTCTCTATTTGGAAGTTGTGTAATTATATCATTTACTTCATCTGTTTGCTTTGTAATTGGCATAGTTTACAGATTGACTCCTTTGATTCTTTATTTTTTTTTGTAAGCTTATTCTAGTTTTGAGAATGCTTTTTCTGGGTTGACTTCTGGGTGGTGATGTTATGTGTCTTAATCTTAAAATGTTGTCTTCAGTTGTTGGTTTTGTACTGTAAGTATTCCTTTAGCATTTCTTGTTGGGTTGGTCTGGTTTTTACCAAATCTCTTACTTTTGTTTGTCTGAGAATGCTCTAATGTCACCATCATATTTGAGGGACAGTTTTGCTGGATATATAATTTTTGGTTGGCAATTTTTTTTCCTTCATGGCTTTGTATATGTTATCCCATTGACTTCTTGCCTGCATGGTTTTTGCTGAGAAATCAAAGCTTAGTCTAATTTATTGGTTGTCCCTTGTAGGTAACATTTCATTTTTTTTTTCAAGCTTGTCTCAAGATTCTTTCTTTGTCTTTGGTTTCGGAAAGTTTGATTATGATATGACTGTCTCTTGGAGTCTATCCTGTATGGGATTTTTTGAGCTTCTTGGATGAAGATCTTTTTTTCTTTCATGATATTGGGGAAGTTCTCTGTCTGTAAGTCTTTAACAATTTTCTCTTTGTTTTTTGCCTCCTCTTGTTCTGAAATTCCAATATTCTTTCTTTTTTTTTTAATGGATTTTATTGAAATATAATTTATGTACAGTGAAATAACACAAAACTAAAGTGACATGGGTCAATACATATTTTTTTTGCAGTGTTCCCTCCCCATACCTCCCACCCCTGGCAACCAACAAAGAAAGTTTCTCTCCATATATAAACCTTTCCTTGATCCTCCACAACAATGAACTAATACTATATTTGTTCTTCTGTGATTGACTTACGTCACTCAGCATAATGTCCTCCAAGTTCATCCATGTTATGTGGTGTAGCATAGTGGCTAAGACACTTGCCTGCTAACCAGACGGCTGGCGGTTCAAACCCACCAGCCACTCCTCGGGAGGAAGGTTGGGCAATCCTACTTCTGTAGTGATACTGCCTCGGAAACCCAAGGAGGGGTCGCTATGAGTCGGGTTTGACTCGACAGCACATAACAACAACAACAAACATTATTTTTTGGCGCTGCATTATTGTTGTTGGTGGTGTTAGGTGCCATCGAGTCATGTCTGACTCATAGCAATGCTATGCACAGCAGAATAAAACACCACCTGGTCCTGCACCAGCTCCATGATCTTTGCTATACTTAGTGTTCCGTTATGTGTATGTACCATAGTTTGGTCATCCACTCTTCTGCTAATGGGCACGTAGGTTCTTTCCATCTTTTTGCTATTGTAAATAGTGCTGTGATGAACATGAGTATGCATATATCTGTTCCTGTCCTGGCTTTCACCTTTCTAGGATATATACCTAGTAATGGAACTACTGGGTCAAATGGTATCTCTAATTCCAGCTTTCTTAGAAATCACCATATTGCTTTCCATAATGGTTGTATCACTTCACACCAGCAGTGTATGAGAGTCTCAATTTCTCCACATCCCCACCAGCATTTGTTATTTTCTATCTCATTGAACCTTGCCATCAGTACTGGGTGAGATGGTGTTTTGGTTACCTAGTGCCGCTCTGACAAAAATATACCACAAATGGGATGACCTTAACAAACAAGTGTTTATTCTTATAATTTGGAGGCTTTAAGACCAAGTTCAAAGTGCCCAGCTCTAGGGGCTTTCACCCTAACTTTGGGGTCCAGCTTTACCTCCTGCTCCCGGCCCACTGGAGCTAGAGGCATCTCTTCACTCAAGACAGCTGCTGGTTGCTGAGGCTGAGAAGCCCTACGGTTGACAAGTAAAAAGGCACAGTCCTGATGTTACCAAACCAGGCCATTAACTTAAGTCCATTTTAAGTCCCAAGGTCGGCAGAGTATAGCAGGCTACTGAGCAACGACACCACAGCTACATGTGGGTCCAAGCATGCCATAGGCTGGATACCATTCCCAAGGCTTCTCCTTATATACAGGAAGCAAACTACATCCCAAAGGCAGCTACTTTGCTGCTTGTGGTAGATCCCAGCATGGAGTTGATTGCCAGTCTCATCATGAGGAATAACTACCACCAGCTGCCCAGCCACTCAACCAAGCCCAGCCAAGTTGACATACAAACATAACTACCACAGACATTGTTGTTTGATTTGCATCTCTCTGATGGCCAGTAATTGTGAGCATATCTTCATGTATTAGCTGGCTACCTGAATATCTTCCTTGGTGAAGTGTCTATTCATGTCTTCTGCCCATTTTTCAATTAGATTGTTAATTCCTTTGGTGTTCAGGCATTGGAGTTTTCTATAAATCTTAGAGATTAGTCCCTTGCCAGATATGTAATTATTGGCAAGTATTAATTTGTTGCTGTTATTTTTGTTACTTTTTTTTTTTTTTGCTGTGCTTTTTGTGGTGTCGATTTCTTTGTTGCATATAATTTTCTATGCTGAGCTCATTTTGTTTATGAATTGTGTCATCACTTCCTTTGTTGCTGTTGTTTTAATATTTGCTAAACCTTTGTCCTGGTCCTCTTTTTTATTTTGATGTGAAGGTTTATCATTTTTCTTTGAGGTTACCCTACAATTTATAGTTTTCTTCCCAAGTTTAGAACGGGCTGTTCTATCTTGTAGTTGTCTTGACTTCCCTACATCTAAAAGTTCTGTAATAACACAGTTTTTCCCTCTTTTTAGTTTGTAGTTGTCCTCATTTGTCAATTGATGTCTCTGGTTCCCTGTTTACAATCTCGTAGGCTTATTTACTTTGGATACTTCCATAGCTGGATTGGTTTCTGGGGTATATCATCATGTGTGTTAAAGGTCAGTTGTTGGCTGCTGTTGCTTCCCTGTCCAAAGGGCTCCCTTTAGCATCTCTTGGAAGGTTGATCTGGTTTTAACAAATTCTCTTAATTTCAGCTTATCTGAATCCTAATTTCACCATCATATTTGAGGGACAGTTTTACTGGGTACTTAATTCTTGGTTGGAAATTTTTTTCTTTCAGGGTTTTATATATCCCATCACATTGTCTTCTCGCCCATGGGGTTTCTGCCAAGAAATCTGAGCTTAGTCTTATTGGTTGCCCCTTGTGGGTAACTTTCTTTTTTTCCTGTTCTGCTTTTAGGATTCTTTCTTTGTCTTTGGTTTTGGTGAGTTTGATAATGATGTCTTGTTGATTTTCTTTTGGGGTCTGTCTTGTTTGGGGTTTGTTGGACTTCCTGAATGGATATATTCCCATCTTTCATCATACCAGGAAAATTCTCTTCCAACAGTTCTTGAGCAATTTTTTTCTGTGATTTTATTTGTCTCTTCCTGTTTTGGAATTCCGATTACATGTAGGTTATTTCTTTTGATGGTATCCCCCATGAACCTTAGACTTGCTTCATTTTGTTTTGATCTTTTTCTGATTTATCCCTTTCCAAAGAAGTGTTCAGGTATTTGCCTTCAAGCTCACTAATTCTGTTCTCCATTGATTGAATTCTGCTCCTTTGCCAATTCAGTGTCTTATCTATTTCTGAAAATTGGGTATTAATTTGGATTTCTATGTGTAGATTTTGTATCATTTCTAATTTATCATTTATTTTGTCATTTTGTTTTTATATTGTCTTTTGAAATTGTTTTAGGGTTTTCTCCAATTTTGTCAGTGTTTTCTTTGATCTGTCTCTCAATTCTTTGAAGTTACCTAAATATAGTTCTTTTGAATTCCTTATCAGGGAGTTCCAATGCTGCATCTTCCTCAGGAGTATGTTTTGGGTCTGTATCCTGGTCCCTTGTTTCCCATGCTTTATTTTGCTTCTTTGTGTGGACTGTGATGCTCTGTTGTCTCCAAGGCATTGTGATGTTTTTGTGTTTGTATTTAATTGGTAATTGTATGTTGGAGTGACTTGCCTGCAATTGTTTTCTTTGTATATTATCTGCGCAAGGAGGGAACTGTGCTGTGTTCCTCTATTCACTAGTTGACAGCACTTATATACTTACCACCTGTCTCCTTTCCTGTTGTCAGCCTCTTGTATGTCTCTGCCGACCTTGGCAAACAGAGCTTATTCTTAGGTCCTGTTTTTGTTCAGGTTTTTCTACTAGTTGGTGCCTAATCCACTTCTGTATACTTCCTTTCAAAGTTCAGGGCTCCAGGATTATCTTCTACACCTCTGTCGTTTTTCTTTTCTTTATTGAAGAGGGTGTCTGTTGCTTGTCTGCCTAGTCTTCCATCTTACTCAAAGTTATTTCTTTTGATATCATCCCATATAACTGTTAGGTTTTTTTCCTTCTTTTTTCTGATTTTTCTTCATACAAACTGATGTCAAGGGATTTGCCTTCCAGCTGGGAAATGTGTTCTTTAGCCAGTTTGACTCTACTTGTTTTGTCCTTCCGATATATTATCTATCTGTGTAATTGTAGTGTCCATATTGTGGATTTCTATTGTTGTTTTTGTATGATTTTTAATTGTCTATTTATTTTGTCATTTTATTCTTACATGATTTTCCTGAATGCTTCAAGGCTATTATCTATGTTTTCCTTGCTTCTGTTTATGGTTTCTTTGAGCTCTTGGAAGATCCTATATATGTATCTTTTGAATCCCTTATCAGGTAATTCTGTTACCTGTTCTTCCTCAGGGAGATTTCCTATTTTCTCTCTCTCTTTATTTTTTTTTTTAATTTTTGTGATTTGGGTGAAAGTTGACAGAGCAAATTCATTTTCCATGCAGCAGTTCATACACATTTTGTCTCATGATGTTGACTGCAATTTCCCACAATGTAACAGCTCTCTTCCCACTTCCTCTTGGTTGTCTCTTCCCTGTGTCCTTCCCTCTCATGCACCCCGTCTCCTGAGCAGTCTCCCTGAGCATAAACTGCCCTTCTGTTCTCCCATGATTGATCTCTCCAAGGAGTGCATCTACCTGATGTAAATATTTAGCCCATATGCTGGTCTTTTATTTGGCTGGAAGCCACAGGAATTAGTTCATTTCCAGACCTGAAGGGCAGCTAGGGGCCGTTGTCTCATGGGTTTCACCAGGCTCTATCATAGCAGCAAACCTGGTCTTTTTTTAAAAATAATTTTGAATTTTGTTCTGCATTGTTCTCCCACTGTGTCCAGGATCTCCTACACAGATCCACCTCCGAGTGGTTGACCGTGGTAGTTGGGCACCATCTAGTTCTTTTTATCTCATGGTCATATAGTCTGAGGATCGCGTGGTCTACCAGTCCCTTGGACTAATTGTTTCCATGTGTCTTTGGCTTTCTTCATTCTTTTCTCTGGACAAGGAGAGACCCATCATTGAATCTAGATCTCTGCTTGCAAGCTTTTAAGATCCCAGTCGCTATGAAAGTCAAGTTTTCCTGTTATTTAGTTTGGTCATTTGCTTCCCTATCTTGTCCTGTTTCTTTGTTTGAATTGAAGTTATCTGTTGTCTTCAAGACATTTTGAAGTTGTTGTCTTTATTTGTTGGTCATGTGTGTGTTTGTTACACCCTGTTTTTTCTTTTACTTTGTTTTGATATATCCAGATGTGTGGGGCAGGCATGCTTCTTTGATTGTTAGCTTGGCAGCATTGGGGCACTCCCCAGCTGTCTCTGGGTTGGTGGAATAACTGGTGGAAATGTAGGTGTAGGTCTCTGTTTGTTGAGAAGAGGAGCCACAGTTAGGATAAGCGTGTGTTTTCCAATGTCTGTTATTGATCCAGTGGTGTGGGAAGTGGTACTGGTGCTTATCTGTTGGGTGAGGTGGTAGGTGCAGTAGATATGGTTGTCTAGTGGAGAATTAATGTCCTCCTCCTATTGGATGGGGCATGAAAGAAAAAAAAAAAAAAAAGAAACTAAACCAAGGAGACAAAGAAGAGAAGAAAAAGAGGAAAATATAGAATAAAAATAAAAGACAAAAAAATGGAGAAAAAGAATAAAAATAAGAAAAAGTCCCTGATGCCTCCATGATTGAAAATGGCTATGCTTTGGCTGGTTCTAGCTTCTTTTTTCTCCCCAGTCACTGACCTCACTCTGTTTCTAGCACTCAGTCTAATTCTTTATCTTTTCATTAGATGCTCAGAATTCCAGAATCATTATTTGTATGTATTTGACTCATTTTTTTCCAGGTCTCTGTTGTAGAGGGATTGGGCACAGGAGTATGTTAGCAAACCACTATCTTGTCTCCACCTCCTTGTGTAGAGGTTCTTGCTGAACAGATAAGGGTGTTCTATAGAGTGAATAAGTGTAAATAGTTTCTTCTGACATGAACACTTTAAAAGAATAGTTTCTTACACTATAAAGCTATGAATACAATCACTCTGTTATATTCTGCTTTTGAGAAGTGTTTATTATATAAAAATGATCTTTAAACTACCTCTGTCCATAATTATCACAAATTTCATAGTAATGGACTTGTAGTTAATCAGATTTTATTTGGCAGAGGCTCATACTATTTGATATAGTAATTAGCAGTGCTGTCCTGTTAATCTAGATTCTGAGTTATAATAATTTCTAATGAGTTTTGGGTTAATATGCTAATCCTGATGAACCCTGATGACACAGTGGTTAAAATGCTCAGCTGCTAAAAAAAAGGTTGCAATTTGTACTCACCAGCTTCTCTGTGGGAGTAAGACGTGGCAGTCTGCTTCTGTAAAGATGTACAGACTTGGAAACCCTATGGGCAGTTCTGGGAGCTCTGGTAGCATAGTACCTAAGGCACTTAACTGCTAACCAGAAAGCTGAAGGTTCAAACCCACTAGCTATTCCTCAGAAGGAAGGTTGGGCAATCTACTTCCATAGTGATACTGCCTCGGAAACCCAAGGAGGGGTCGCTATGAGTCGGGTCCTACTCAATGGCGTATAACAACAACAAACAACAACATGGGCAACTCTAGTCTGTCCTATAGGGTTTCTGTGTGTTGGAATTGACTTGATGGTAGTGGGATGGATTTTGAGTAACCTAATCCTGGAAAAATAAGTTTTAAGCACTAGTCTTATAGGAATCCTGCCTCCTTTTAAATCTGCTGTGCAGTAATTATAGTTCTTTTGATGACATTACATTGCAAGAAAATCAGGTTTGTTTGATTAAAAATCATTGCTTATTTAGCAGCTCAATTGGCTTATATGAAAAATTAATTGGTAAATATACAAACAAAAACAAAAACAACCCAAACTCACTGCCATCGAATCAGATCTGACTCACAGTGACCCTTCCTTGGGTTTCTGAGGCAGTATCACTATGAAAGTAGAATGCCCAATCTTCCTTCCAAGGAGTGGCTGGTGGGTTTGAACCACCAGCCTTCTGGGTAGCAGTCAAGAGCCTTAGGCACTATGCTACCAGAACTCCTAGAAAACTTATAGTTGTCTCTCTCTCTCTTTTTTTTTTTTTTTAGAATTGTGAAAGTGTTTGAGTGTCGTTTTGTCTGCACTATATTTATTTATAAGAAACATTCTGAATTCACTTTCACAAGTATAGGGAAAATGTTTATAAAATTGTATCCTAATTTTAAAATTTAAAACATAAAGTTTGATACTTTCTTCCTTAATCTAAATGTTTTGACCAAGACAAAGGCTTATTTTGAATCTTCTTGCATGCCTAGAATCCTAGAAACTTAATTTTATAAAACTCACAATATAAGTCAACACATTTATATTGATTGAGATAAACATAAGTCAAGGGAAAAAGTTATCTTTAAGTTAGTTTTAGAATTGAAAGAGTAAAACGTCAGCTATTGAGGTTTTTTTTTTTTTTTTTAATGCCTCATTTTCTAATAGGTGGTAATATATGGAAATACTTGCATTTGAATGTTTAGTTCAGTAAAAAGATTATTGATTAGAGTTGAGCTAATTGGTAAATGGAATGTTTTCTAGGGGGGAAGTAGTATTGAATGTCTCTGTTCCCCTACATCTGTTTTAGTCATTTAGTATATAAGGGTTGAAGAATTGTAATTCTTTTTCTCCTGCAGATGATAGTAAGCTTGGGAGAGACAAATACTCTGGTTTATTCATTTCTGTATGGCGCATCTGTTTGTCCTTGTTTGTTAGGTGCTAGATGAGCATTTAATTTATTTAGCATTTGAATGAATTAATGAATAGCAGAGATTTAGGTGTTTTTTTTTTTTTAAGATAATTGCAGAAGGTGTTCTGGGCACTAAAATACCTTCAGCACTTTTTTTTTTTTTTTTTTTTAAATGTGATTTGGGTGAAAGTTTACAGAGAAAATTCCTCTTCCATACAGCAGTTCACATAAACTTTGTCTTATGACATTGCAATCTTCCACAATGCAACAGCTCTCCTCTCGCTTCCTCCCCATAGCCACCTCTTCCCTGTGTCCTTCCCTCCCGTGCACTCCTGCCCCTGGAGCTGTCTCCCTGTGCATGCACAGCCCTTGTATTCTCCCATGATTGATCTCTCCAAGGAGTGTATCTACCTCATGTATAAATGTTCAGCTCACATGCCTGTCTTCTGTTTGGCTGGAAGCCACAGGAGGGGTTTGGTAGTTACGTTTGTGTGTCAACTTGGCTGGCGTGGTTGAGTGGCTGGGCAGCTGAATGTAGTTATTCCCCATGATGAGATTGGTAATAAACTCCATGGTGGACTCTAGTGTAGTAGCTGAGTAGCTGCTTTGGGTATGTGGTCTCCTTCCTGTGTGTAAGAAACAGCTTTGGGAATGGTCTCTAGCTTATGGCATGCTTGAACCCTGCGTGTAGCTGCTTCATTGTTCATCAGCCTGCCATGCTCTGCCGATCATGGGACTTTAATGGACTTGAATTAATGGCCTGCTGTGTGGTTTGTTAACATCAGGACTGTGCCATTTTATTTGTTGATCTTGGGCTTGTTAGCCTCAGCAGCCACTAGCTGCCTGAGTGAAGAGATGCCTCTGGTTCCAGTGGGCCGGGAGCAAGAGGCAGAGCTGAAGCCCAAGGTTGAGGGCTTTCACCCAGGCCCTAGAGCCTGGCACTTTGAACTTGGACTTCCAGCCCCCAGACTGTAAGAGAATTAACTCCTGTTCATTAAGGCCATCCCATTTGTGATATTTTCTGTTAGAGTGGCACATAGGTAACCAGAACAAGGGGGTTCAATTTCAGACCTGAAGGGCTAAGGGCCGTAGTCTCAGGGGTCCACTAATCTCTATCAAACCAGCAAATTTGCTCCCTTTTTTTTTTTTTTTTAATGGTCTTGATTATTGTGCTACACTGTTCTGTTCTACAGCACAATTAAAAGCATCATTTGTTCTACACTGTTCTTCCACTCTATCCAGTATCTCCTACATAGATCCCCCTCTGACTGTTTGACAGTGCTAGCTGGGCACCATCTAGTTCTTCTGGTCTCATAGTTGTATAGACTGAGATTGCATGGTGTACCAGTCCCTTAGACTGTTTCCTTGTGTCTTTGTTTTTCTTTATTTTTCTTTGCTCTGGAAGAGGAGAGACCCATCATTATATCTAGGTGAGTGCTTGCAAGCGTTTAAGATCCCAATCGCTACTCGCCAAAGTAAGATGTGGAACAAAATTTTTGTGTAGTATATTATACCAGTTAAACTTGATGTCCCCTGCAACCATGGTCCTGAGCCCACAAGTCCAACTACTTGCTCCCTCTGGGTAGCTGCCTATGGCCAAGAAGTGACTACAACCTTGTCCCTTGTCACCTCTACTATGTATCTAGAAATTCTTACAGAACATACAAATACACTTGTAGAAACATTGTCTGCCAACCCTATACATAGTCATGGGCACACTCCCCACCTGCATAGACATACCTAATTGTTCAGCCTGTCCACCCATGTATCCACCCGTAGATCAATGTTTGGCTTCACTGACAATGCAGTACTGTATGCCTTCAGCATATTTTTAAACCAACATTTCATATCTGTTCTATAGCACAATTAAAATTATTATTTGGAATGATGGTTACAAGTTGCTGAAGAGCAAAGGAAGATTAAATTATATTCTAATAGTTATTTAAAAAATTATATATAAAGTTAGGGAATGAGAACTAGAGATTGGAATTTGGGTTTGGTAGTTTAATGTCCTTTATAGCCTATTTGGTAATATATCCAGACAAGATTAGGTAAAGCACAGTAGAAAGCAAATGATGCTTTCTTGTTTCTGAATAAAGGTTACCATTTTGGAAAACAGAATGAAATACATCTTATAAAAGTGGCATTAATCCTTTTTTTTTCAGTATTTGAAAGCGCTGTGTTTTCTAAATCAGTGACACAGTTTGTTTAAAAGATTAATTTCATACCATCTAGGTATGTTTAAAAAAATACATGTACATATTTTATCTCTAGCTCCCAGATTAGATTGGCAGTATGACACAATTATAATTATAAAAATTAAATATTTAATGTTTACAAAAGAATATAGAACATGTTGTTACAAAGTACAGTATTAAAACACATATGTATCATCTATCCTGTCATTCTTTTTGTTAGTGATAACTGAGGAGAACTTATTTTATTCCAAGTTCAGAGTTCTGTCTTTGTGGTTATATATGACTCAAGGAGAATCTAGTTGAACAATTTTGTATATATTGTGATTGGTGACCATAACCCAAAGGAGTGTGATTTCAGAGAGAAGTCTAAAAACCAGATTTCTGTGTAAAAATTCTAAGTATACCTTTAGAACATCCAGCTTTAGGTAAATGGAACTCTTGTAGAAAGTAGATTATTTTCATTTGAATTCATACATTGCCCAAAGTCAGAGTGTCTTGATTCAATAAGGCCGAAAATAACAAATGCTGGTAAGGATGTGGAGAGATTGGATCTGTCTGCTAGTGGGACTGTAAAATGGTGCAACCATTGTGGAAAATGGTATAGCGTTTCCTTAAAAAATTGGAAATAGAAACACCATTTGATCCAGCAATTCCACTACTAGGAATATATGCTAAGGACGTGAGACCCAGGACATGAATAGACATATGCACACCGATATTCATCACTCCACAATTCACTATAGCAGAGAGATGGAAACAACCTAAGTGCCCATCAACAGATCTATGGATAACCAAACTATAGTACATTTACACAATGGAATATTGTGCAACATTAAAGAATAATGAAAAATCCATGAATCACCTCATAATATAGATAAATTGAAGGACATTATGCTGAGTGAAATAAGTTAGTCACAGAAGGACAAATATTGTATGAGTCGTTATTATAAAAAGTCAATGAAAGGTTTATGCAGGGAAAGAAATTTAGTTTATTGATTACTAGGGATAGGAGGGAAGAGGAGGGAAAATATCTGACTAGTTAAGAGTCATGTGTTGATTTGGGTGAAGGCAAAGACAATATAACAGAAGTGTGACGAGCACAATAACAATAGGAAAAAGGAGGACACAGAAATGTGCACAGAAGATATGGACAACAGAGGCATATACTATTACATACACCAGTGGCAGCAAACAGTAGTCAAGGGTAAATGCATAGACAGGTGAGAAGATCAGATGTGAGTAGGTGAACAGAAATATACCATGGTTAGATTTACCTGATGATATTCTTACATGTGTGTTTGTGCTATAAAAATATCCACATATAATATAGAAGTAACAGGGGACAAGGTTGGAGTAGCTTCTGAGTGACAACTTAAGCACCTTGTGGGCTTGGAATCATGGTCTCAGGGGACATCAAGCTCAACTGGCACAACATAGTACATAAAAATCTTGTTCTACATCCTACTTTGGTGAGTAGTGACTGGGGTCTTAAAAAGCTTTCCAGCAATGCAACTCTTGGTCTCTCCTTGTCTGGAGCAGAGAAGAGTGAAGCGAATCAGTCATATGGAAATAATTAGTCTAAGGATATGACGGATCACGATGACCTCAGCCTTCGTGAGTCTGAGACCACAAGAGTTAGATAGCGCCCAGCTACCAGTGCCAACCACTTGGAAAGGGATCAGTATTGGAGATCCTGGACAGAGTGGGAAGAAAAATGTGAAACAAAATTAAAAATGATCAGGATTGCTGGTTGGATAGAGATTGGTGGAACTCCTCAGACTATGGCCCCGGGTTATCCTTGGGGCCTGGAACTGGACTAATTTCTGTAGATTAGCTCTCAGCCAAATAGGAGAAAGGCCTGCTAGCAGAACACCTACCCCAGGGAGATGCATCCACCTACTCTAGGGAGATGTAACCACGTAGATCAATCAACTGTGAGATATCAGAAGGGCAGCATTTGCATAGAAGGAAAGCTGCATTGACAGAAGTGCATAAATAGGAAGGGCACAGGTAAGGGGTAGTTACAGGGAGGAGAGCTTTTTACTGTTGGGATTGTAATTGGGGCTATGAAACCAAATGTGCATGAACTGTTGAGAGTAAAATGAATTTGCTTTGTAAATTTGCACCCAAATCACAATAAAAAATTTTTAAAAAGTCAGAATGCTTGAATATTAAGAACTCCATACATGGCCAGCAATAAGTTTCAAATACCATCACTTCTGTTGACATTGGTCAGGGGTGGAAATTGTACTTATATTTGAGGTAGACTTTCTTTCTTCTTTTATTATTATTATTATTTTTATATGTACAGTGTTCCCTCCCCTCCCCTTCCCTGGTAACCAACAAAGAAAATTTCCTTCCATATATGAAACTTCCCTTAACTTTTTTACAATAGTGAACTAATACAATATATGTCCGTGACTGACTTTTTTCACTCAGCATAAATGTCCTCCAAGTTCATCCACATTATGCAGTGTTTTACAGATTCTACATCATTATTTAGTATTGTATGGTATCCCATTGTGCGTATGTATCATAAGTTCTGTTATCCATTCTTCTGTTGATGGGCACCTAGGTTGTCTCCATCTTTTTGCTATTGTAAACAGTGCTGCGATCAACATGGGTGTGTGTGATGGTTGGGGTTGTGTGTCAACTTGGCTGGACCATGATTCTGAGTGGTTTAAGCAGTTGTGATGTGGTTAAGCCCATGATGAGATCAGATATATATGTTTTGAGCAGCCAGTCCATTGAAAGGGAGTTTCCCTAGGGGTGTGGCCTGTTTCTAGTACATATATGGGCATCCTGGGAAAAAGAGTCTTCTGTGGATCTGGATCCTGTTGTGCTGCCTACAACTGTCCACGAGTGAACAATCCACCATTCGGCCTGGAGCTCTTGGATTTGTCATCTGTTGGAGTCAACAGCTAGTATACTGCCTGTCAACCTTGAGCTTGTCAGCTCCTGCAGCTGTGTGAGTTGGGAAAAGCCTCCAGCTTGATTTTTGATCCAAGAACTTGGGACTTGCCAGCTTCTATAAGTGTGTGAGCCATTTTCCTAAGATAAATTTCTCTCTCTTTCTATATATAAGTTTTACTGGTTTTGCTTCTCTAGAGAACCTGCCTAACATAGTGTACATATATCTGTTCTTGTCCTGGCTCTCACTTCTTTAGGATATATAACTAGTAATGGGATTGCTGGATCAACTGGTATTACACACTGGTAATTTCAACTTTTCAAGGAATCACCGTATTGCTTTCCACAGTGCTTGTATCATTTTACAGTCCCCCTAACAGTGTGTGAGAGTCCCAATCTCTATACATCCTTGCCAGCATTTGTTGTTTTCTGTCTTGTTGAACTTCACTATTAGTGCTTGGGCAAAATGGTATCTTGTTGTTTTGATTTGCATCTCTCTAATGGCTAATGATTGTGAACATTTCTTCATATGTTTGTTGGCCACCAGGCTGTCCTCCTTGGTGAAGTGTTTATTCATGTCTTCTGCCCATTTTTGAATTGAGTTGTTTGTCTTTTGGTTGTTGAGGTGTTGGAGTTTTCTATAAATTTTAAAGATAAGTCCCTTGTCAGATATGTTGTTGCTGAATTTTTTCCCCCAATCTGTAGGTTCTCTTTTTACTCTTTTGGGGAAGCCTTTTGAAGCACAAAAAAATTTAATTTTTAGAAGGTCCTTGCAAAAAGGATAAGAAGGCCACATGTTCTGACCTCCTCTAACCCTACAAGAGGAAGACAGGATTACCAGCAGTAACCCAAGGCCTATTCCTACAAGGCCAGACATGCTGCCTCCCTCCAGCTCTTTCTCCAACCGTTCCTCCCAAAGCACCACTACCTCTCTCCTGGGATCGATA
>NW_006921595.1:12326149-12327906 GCF_000298275.1 Orycteropus afer afer | reverse complement strand
GGAACCTCCCAGAACATTATATTGTGCCATGCCCAACAGAAATAACCCAGGTGAATCGCTTCAGCAATCAGGAGCTCCTCAGTTGCTCATAGAAAATCCCACCTTGGAGTTTACAAAGACTTACGGGTAGAAAAGCCACACTAAGTAATTTACTACACTGCAGTCCTATTCATCTAGTTTATCTTCTGCTGTTTGTGCATTTTGGGTTATGCTTGACAGTCTATTTATGCCATAAATTAGGGCCCCTAAATTTGTACCTAGTTTTTCCTTGAGAAACTTTATAGTTTTAGGTTTCACATTTAAGTCTTTGATCCATCTGGAGTTAGTTTTTGTGTATGATGTGAGGTATGGATCTTGTTTCATTTTTCTGCAAATGGATATCCAGTTTTGCTGGCACCATTTGTTAAAGAGACATCTCTTTCCCATTTAATGGATTTCAGCCCTTTGTCAAGAATCAACTGACCACAGGTTGATGGATGTATTTCTGGGTTCTCAGTTCTGTTCCACTGCTCTGTGTGTCTGTTCAGTACCAGGCTGTTTTTGACTACTGTGGCTGTATAGTAGGATTTGAGATCCGAAAGTGTGAGACCTCCTCCTACTTTGTTCTTTTTCTTCAACAGTGCTTTGCTTATCTGAGATCTCTTTCCTTCTCATATAAAATTAGTGATTGGATTTTCCATCTCTTTAAATAATGTTGATGGGATCTGGATTGGGATTGCATTGTGTGTATAGATTGCTTTGGGTGGTATTGACATTTTCACAATGTTTGATCGTTCTATCCATGAGCATGGTATGTTCTTCTGTTTATGTAGATCTCTTATGATTTTTTGAAGTAGTGTTTTGTAGTTTTTTTTATACAGGTCTTTTGTGTCCCTAGTGGGATTTATTCCCAAGTATTTTATATTTTTGGTAGCTATTTGCTGGTGTTGCAGCAATCCACCTGAGTTTTGTATGTTGATCTTGTATCCTGCCACTATGCTAAATCTCTCAAATTAGTTCCAGTAGTTTTCTTGCTGAGTCTCTTGGGTTTTCTTTGTATAGAATCATATCATCAGCAAATAAGACTAGTTTTATTTTTTTCTTACCATTTTGGATGCCTTTGATTTCCCTTTTTTGCCTTATTGCCCAGGCTAGGACTTTCAGTACCATGTTGAATAGCAGTGGTGATAGAGGGTGTCCTTGTCTGGTTTCTCTTCCAACTTTAAGGAATCACCATACTGCTTTCCACAGTGGTTGTATCATTTACAGTCTCACTTTTCTGTTCAGTCTCTCTCCACTGAGAATAATGTTGACTGTTGCTTTTGCGTATATACCCTTTATTATGTTGAGGAATTTCCCTTCTATTCCTATTTTGCTGGACTTTTTGTCAGGAATGGGTGTTGGATTTTATCAGATGCTTTTTCTGCATTGATTGATCATGTGGTTCTTTTCCTTTGTTTTATTTATGTGATGGATGATGTTGCTTGTTTTTCTAATGTTGAACCATCCTTGCATACCTGATATGAACCCTGAATGGTCATAATGTATTATTTTTTGGATATGTTGTTGGTGTCTGTTGGCTAGGATTTTGTTGCAGATTTTCTTGAAGATTTTTGCATCTGTATTCTTGAGGGATATTGCTCTGTAGTTTTCCTTGTTGTTGTTATGTGCTGTCGAGTCAGATCCGACTCATAATGACCCCTCCTTGGGTTTCTGAGGCAGTATCACTACAGAAGTAGATTGCCCCATCTTCCTTCTGAGGAGTGGCTGGTGGGTTT
>NW_006921595.1:12324362-12325119 GCF_000298275.1 Orycteropus afer afer | reverse complement strand
ATTTCTTCTATTACCCAATCATTTTCAAGAAAAGTGTTACTCAGTTTCCCTATGTTTGCTCTTTTTGGATTTATCTTCCTATTGCTGATTTTTAATTTTATAACATCATGATCTGAGAAGATGCTTTGCAATATTTCAGTGTTTTTAAATTTATTAAGGCTTGCTTTGTGGCCTACCATATGGTCTATTATGGAGAATGTTCCATGTGCACTGGAAAAGAATGTATATTGTGCTTTTGTTGGGTGGTGTGCTCTGTAGATGAATATAAGGTCAAGTTGGTAGATTGTATTGTTTAGTTCTCCTTTGTCTTTGTTGAGTTTCTTTCCAGTTCTGTCTTTGATTGAAAGTGGTGTATTAAAGTTTCCTACTATGACTGTGGAGTCATCGATTTGTCTTTCAGTTCTGTTAAACTCTGATTTATGTACTTTGGGGCTCTTTTATTGGGTGCATAAATATTTATTATGGTTATGTCCTCTTGTTTAATTGATGCTTTAATCATTATATAATGTCCTTCCTTGTCTCTTAATGGTGGTTTTTGTCTTCAAGTCAGTTTTATCAGAAATTAATATTGCTACTCCTGCTCTTGTATGGTTGCCATTTGCTTGATACATCTTGTTCTGGTTACCTAGTGCTGTTCTGATGAGAAATATACCACAAATGGGATGGTCTTAACAAACAGGAGTTTATTCTTACAATTCGAAGGCTTTCAGTCCAAGTTCAAAGTGCCAGGCTCTAGGGGCTGGGTGAAAGCCCCTCA
>NW_006921595.1:12321325-12323867 GCF_000298275.1 Orycteropus afer afer | reverse complement strand
ATTTAATCCATTCAGAGTCAATGTAATTATTGTCAGGTATGAATTTGTTGCTGTCATTTTGTTATGTGCTTTTTCTTGGTGTAGCTGATTTCTTTGTTCCATATTGTATTCTGTGCTGAGCTTGTCTTGTTTATGAATCATGTTATCACTTCCTTCATTGCTGTTGTTTTAGTATTTGCTAAATATATGAGTTGGGGCCGACTTGACGGCGCATAACAACAACAACAACAACAAATATTTGTGCTTGTCTTCTTTTTTATTTTGATGTGACGGGTTATGATTTTTCTTTGTGGTTACCCTGTGATTTACAATTTTCTTCCCCAATTTAGAACAGTCTGTTCTATCTTGCAGTTGTCTTGACTTCCTCACCATTTAGAAGTTCTGTAATTACACAATATCTCCCCTCTTTTTGTTTTGTAGTTGTCCTCATTTGCCAAATGATGTCTCTGGTTTCCTGTTTACAATCTTGTAGGTTTATTTACTTTGGATACTTTCATAACTGGGTTGATTTCTGGATTATGTCATCATGTGTGTTAATGGTCAGTGGTTGGTTGTTTGCTGTTGTTGGTTCTCTGTCCAAAGAACTCCCTTTAGCATCTCTTGTAGGGTTGGTCTGGTTTTAACAGATTTCCTTAATTTCTGCTTATCTGGAAATGTCCTAATTTTACCATCATATTTGAGGGGCAGTTTTGCTGGATATATAATTCTTGGTTGGAAATTTCTTTCAGGTTTTTATATATACTATTCCATTGTCTTCTCACATGGTTTCTGCTGAGATATCCAAGCTTGTTGTTATTGGTTGCTCTTTGTAGGTAACTTTTTGTTTTTCCCATGCTGCTTTCAGCATTCTCTTTTGTCTTCAGTTTTGGTGAGTTTGATGATGATATGTCTTGGTGATTTAGTTTTGGGGTCTGTCCTGTTTGAGGTTCGTTGTACTTCTTGAATAGATAGAGTCTCGTCTTTCATCATATCAGGGAAATTCTCTTCCAACAAATCTTTGACAGTTTTCTCTGTGGTTTCACTTGTCTCTTCCTGTTCTGGAATTCCGAGTACACGTAGGTTATTCCTCTTGATGGTATCCCACATAAACCTTAGGTTTCCTTCATTTTGTTTTGATTTTTTTTCTGATTGATCCTTTTCCAAAGTATTGAGGTATTTGTCTTCAGTCTCATTAATTCTGTCTTCCACTGATTCATTTCTTCTCCTTGTTGTTGTTGTTGTTGTTATGTGCCATCGAGTCAGACCTGACTCATAGCGACCTCTCCTTTGGTTTCCGAGGCAGTATCACTACAGAAGTAGATTGCCCAACCTTCCTTCCGAGGAGTGGCTGGTGGGTTTGAACCGCCAGCCTTCTGGTTAGCAGTCAAGTGCCTTAGACACTATGCTATCAGAGCTCCCTTTCAATGTGTTACCTGTTTCTGAAAATTGAGTATTAATCTTTTGGGCTTCTATCTGTAGATTTTGTATAATTTCTAACTTTTGATTTATTTTGTCATTTTGTTCTTGTATTGTCTTCTAAAATTGTTCTGGGGTTTTCTCTGTGTCCTCAATTTTGTCAGTGTTTTCCTTGATCTGTCTCTCAGTCCTTTGAAAGTAACTGAATATAATTCTTTTGAATTTCTTATCAGGGAGTTCCAGTGCTGCTTCTTTCTAAGGGATGTGTTCTGGGTCTATTTCCTGGACCCTTGTTTCTGCTGCTTTATCTTGCTTCTTTGTGTGGACTGTGATGATCTGTTGTTTCTGGGACATTGTGACATTTTTGTGTTTATATTTCATTGATGATTGTATATTGGAGTGATTTGCCCAAGATTTTTGTTTTCTTTGGATGTTACTTGAATAAGCAGGGTACTGTGCTCTTCTATTCACTAATTGGCAGCACTACCAACTGTTGCTCACCAATTGTTGTCTTTCCAGTCATCAGCCTCCTGAATGTCCATGCTGTCTTTGGCAAGCGGAGCTTATTCTTAGTGCACTGGAATCTGCATGAGAATGCTGTCACTTTAAATATCCAAAATGGCTGCTGCTTGTAAACATTCAAAATGGCTGTGCCCTCTGGACAGCTGAAAGTCCACAGCCCAGTTTGTCTGCTCCTTTGTTGTTTCCCTTTTTAGTCATCAGCCACCAGCACAATTATCCATTCAGCCCTTGGCTAGCAGGGCTAATTTTTCAGGTTAATTCTCAGGTCCTACCACTACTTGGAAATACTCAGGTTGTCCATTCTGTCAGGACAGCTGACAGTCCACAGCTCCATTTGTCTTCTTATTCACTGTTTTTATTCACGTTCCACTAGTTGATGTTTAATCTGCTTCTGTATCTTTCCTTTCAAAGCTCAGGGCTCCAGGATTATCTTCTGTATCTGTGTCAATTTGTTTCTCTTTTCTTTGTTGAAGAGGGTCTGTGTAGGTTGTTTGTGTATTCCGCCATTTTACTGGAAGTCCTTCTGACTGCAGGTAAACTTTCAACAATAAGTTTTGAAACTAAAGGTTTTTGTATGAAAGAGGTTAACCAGTGCAAAAAGGACAAGGAGGCCACATGTTCTGAC
>NW_006921595.1:12319866-12320505 GCF_000298275.1 Orycteropus afer afer | reverse complement strand
GGTGAATTACAGTATGAATTTGTTGGCTTTGCCTGCTTGATCTTATTTGTTTGGTGATGCCTTCTGTACCACCTTTGCAATATTGGTATTCTTGAATCCAAACCCCTCTGTATAATGTATATAGTTAAGATTTTTGACATAAAATGTTAGTAAGGTTCAGTGATAGGAGAGAGAAGTCAGGCTGGTAGAATTTTGAAAGAAAGTTTATTAAAGCTTTTGCATGCAGACAGGCTGAGACCAGAATGCTGGTTGAGATGGAAGTTGATGGGTCCTGGTTGGGGCCCAGGCACACTCAGTCTTCAGTGGCAAAGCCAAGGAGATCAGGAAGCTCCAAACAAGACTCAGAGAGGTTTGTTTGTTTGTTTGTTTATCTATATCTATCTATCTATGTATCTGTTTATCATATATCTAATTGTGATTTGGGTGAAGATTTACAGAGCAGATTCACTTTCTGTACAGCAGTTCACATACACTTTGTCTCATGACATCGATCACAGCTTACCACAATGCAACAGCTCCCCTCCTACTTCCTCCCCATAGTTACCCCTTCTCAGTGTCCGTCCCTCCATGCACTTCTGCCTCCTGAGCTGTCTCCCTGTGCATAAGCAGCCCCTCTTTCTCCTATGATTATTCTCTCCA
>NW_006921595.1:12289232-12315175 GCF_000298275.1 Orycteropus afer afer | reverse complement strand
GGCATTTTGTTATGCTTTTTTTCATGGTGTCCCTGGTTTCTTTGTTCCATATTATTTTCTGTGCTGAGCTCATTATGTTTATGAATCGTGTTATCATTTCCTTTGTTGCTGTTGTTTTAGTATATGCTGAATATTTGTGCTTGTCCTCTTTTTGTTGTGATGTGAAGGTTTATCATTTTTCTTTGAGGTTACCCTATGATTTATAATTTTCTCCCTGAGTTTAGTCTATTCTATCTTGCAACTCTCTTAACTTCTTCACCATTTAGAAGTTCTGTGACTACACAGTCTTTTTCCTCTTTTTGTTTGTAGTTGTCATCACTTGCCAATTGATATCTCTTGTTCCCTGTTTACAATCTTGTAAGCTCATTTTACTTTGGCTGTGTCCATAGCTGTGGTTTCTGGGATATGTCATCTTGTGTATTGATGGTCGGTTATTATTTGCTAATTTTCGTTCTCTGTTCAAAGGATTCCCTTTAGCATCCCTTGTAAGGTTGGTCTGGTATTAACAAATTCCCTTACTTTCTGCTTCTCTGGAAATCTCCTAATTTCACCATCATATTTGAGGGACAATTTTGCCAGGTATATAATTCTTGGTTGAGTAATTTTCTCTTTCAGGGTTTTATATATACCATCCCATTGCCTTCTTGCTTGCATAATTGCTGCTGAGAAAGCAGAGCTTATTCTTACTGGTTGTCCTTTGTAAGTAACTTTTTGTTTTTCCCATGCTGCTTTCAGGATTTCGTCTTTGTCTTTGGTTTTGATGAGGTTGATGATGATGTGTCATGGTGATTTTCTTTTGGGGTCTATCCTGTTTGGCATTTGTTGGATTTTCTGAATGGATATATTCTCATCTTTCATCATATCATGGAAGTTCTCCTCCAACAAGTCTTTGACAGTTTTCTCAGTGGTTTTATTTTTGTCTTCCTGTTCTGGAATTCCAGTGACACGTTAAGTTATTCCTTTTGATGGTATCCCACATGAACCTTAGGCTTTCTTCATTTTGTTTTCATCTTTTTTCAGATTGATACCTTTCCAAAGAAGTATTCAGATATTTGTCTTCAATCTCATTAATTCTGTCTTCCATTGCATCAATTCTACTCCTTTGCCCTTCCAATGGGTTATCTCTTTCTGACAATTTAGTATTAATCTTTTGGATTTCTATCTGTAGATTCAGAATCATTTCTAATTTTTCAATTATTTTGTCATTTTGTTCTTGTATTTTCTTCCAAAATTCTTCTAGGTTTTTTTCCGTGTTTTCTTTTATCTGTCTCTCAATCCTTTGAAGATACCTAAAGATAATTCTTTTGAATTCCTTATCAGAGAGTTCCAATGCTGCTTCTTCCTCAGGGATGTGTTCTGGGTCTGTATCCTGCTCCCTTGTTTCTCCCACTTTATCCTGCTTCTTTGTGTGGACTGTGATGCTCTGCTGTCTCGCATCGTCATGTCATTGTATTTAAATCTCTGTTGACTGTTTGTGAAGAACAGCCAAGGGTGATTCAGGCTCTTCTTGGTGGTTTTTTATCATTGGCCCGTTGGTGGAGAAGTAGGTAGTGGCTCTTGCTCAGTAAGTGAAGTTGCAGGAGGTGTGGGTGTAGTTGTGTCTTATGGGGACTGTTCCTGTCTCCCACTCAGTTAGACAAAAATTACAATTGAATAACCATAAAAAAACTAAAAACACACCGTGTAATCACACAGGAACGGAAATCAAAAAAAGAAAAAAGGGAAAAAGAGGAAGAAAAAACAAGAAAATCTGTGATATCTGGGGATAGGGCACTAAGAGAAAAAAGATAGAGGAGTCAGATTCCAACTCAGTGGAGTTTGGTTTGGTTTGGAGTTCAAGGAAGATAAGAACTGGTGAATTTGATCTGTGCCTATTTTTCTTTCAAAGTTGGTCTTTATATATTCTGAGAAATGATTAGTTTCCTGTTTAGTCTAGAATGCAGTTAGGAATGGAATTTGGAAAAATTTGGGAATAAAGAATAATTGTCATATTAGACCATCATATTAAAGAATTTTAGGAAAATTACAGTTTTCTAGAGGAGTAGACAAGGTCTTATTAAAAGTTCCAAGATCCTATCCCAAATTTATTTTGAGTATGTCTGTGCTCAGTGCTGTGGATGGATAATCAATAATTAAAATTTTAATTTTAAGCTAATTTTGAGTTTAGTTAAAAGTTAGCAAGCATTTGGTTTCTCATAAGCCAGATGTATGAAATTTTATGTAAGAGAATTTTGAATTTAGGATTTCCTAACCTGTCACATTCCATAATTTCATTTTATTGACATTTTGTGCTTTGAGTTTCTGATTTTGCTCTTGGTCTTTTCTAATGTTAAAAGCAGAGTACCTGGTTGTTTTTTAAAGCTATTTTTAAAAAATCAAGTACTTTTTCTAGATACCAGTTCATTTATTATGTAACTCCTTAGGACACCAATGTATTTTTTTAGTTGGGGCTAAAATGGTGAACACAAATACAATCTACTAGATTAAAAAAAATCAATTATATTTAATTAATACACATTTTTAAATTTATAAATATGGTTGCTTTAGTTACTGGCGTTAGTGTACTATACTAGGTTTATTAGGTAGGTAATAAGTAACTCTCCTTCTGGAAAGGACAATTTTAACGTGTGTAACTGGAATATGTTCATACATGTGCAGAAATATATGCGTATTTACATAGCAAGGTAAGGCTCCTTTCATTGAGATCAGAATGAAGAAATATGTTCTATGGCAAGCTGGATAGAAGCAAAATATGTGAGGAAAAATATAAGCATGGTGTTATAGCTGGTTTATGTCTTCTTCCCTGTCTTTCTTAGGGCAGAACGTTTTTGGGGAGCTTGATTTTTGAAAAGGAAATAAAAGTGAGAATTAAAGCAACCTATCAAGATGGAACAGTTATTGCTCAGGCTGAGTATGGCAATGTAGATATAGGCGAAGAGGTGGCTAAGAAAGGATTTGCAGAAAAATGCAAACAAGCTTCCAGCACTAACATCTGTGAGGAAAAAAAGTCAGATACTGGCCAGCTTGCTCTCAGGAACCTCAAAAGTCCCATTCCCTTGTGGGGGCATCGATCAAACCAATCAGCCTTCAGCAGGCCAAAGGGACGCTCAAATGGGAGGCTGACTCTTGACTTGAAGAATGAAAATGCAGGAAATCATGTGACATTTCCAAAGTAAGCCAATAGTGGGGTTTTAAGTCTTAACTAGTTTCTAACGCGTATTAGAGGCCCTTGTTAAAGTAGACTAGAAATCAAAGCTTATTATGCTTTTTAGTCCTTAACTATGTCAGTGATTTAGGATGATAACTTTGTCAATGACTTGGGCTGATAGTAATTTTTTATTTCTATTTTTCTCAAACTTGTATTTCTTTAGCAGAAATATTTTTAGTAAAAACCATTTTGAAAGAAAATCATTGCTGAATTCTTTAAAATTCACTTGTCAACTATTTTGAATACATTTATCAAAAATAAAAATCTGCACCTAAATTTGAATTATTCAGGCAGAACCACAGTTTTAAACATGTTTGAATTTTTTCCTATAAGAATATCTTAGTGAATATCAATGGATTGCCTTTTGTTTTTTTAATAAAAGCTCCTGTGAAAATTTATTGTGATGGAATCTAACTCCTTTATTCCTAAAGGAGTTCAGTTTTAGATAATTTTGATTTATAAACTTAAAGCAAAAAGCTAGATTTTGATGTTTTTATGTACTAAAATGTTTACATACTTTTGCCATATGATCCATGCCATGATGTCTTGGGTGATATAGCTGGCTTTTTGTTGGGATCTTACCAGTGCTTCTGGAACTAAACTGTCAAATGGGGTAGGAGATTGGGGAAGAGGGATTGGAAGAAACTGATACAGGAATGCTTTTTTTTTTTTGTAAAACTGCATTTGTAGGAGTTGATAGTGCTTTGAGGTAGTGAAATATATTTTCTCTGAGAATTAGAGCATTGTTTTTGAAGTATGACTTCAGTTATAAAAGGAAGTTTACATTAAATATTTTTAGTGTTAAACCAGGTTAAGGTTTTAGATTAGTTTCCAAATTAACTTCAGAATATGTTGTGGGTAAAAGCCCAATTTAGTTTAGATTTCTGATCTCTGTTAGCTTATACAGTTTGGTTTTTAAAATGAGTAAATTTGTTTTTAATAGGGAAAGTTTGACTGCCAGTGACTTTAACTTAGGGTCCAATGTTAGCCTGGCAAAAATTAAGCAGGATCAGAAACTGATTGAAGAAATTGAAAAGCTTAAAACAGAAAAGGAGGTTCTTCTTGAAAGCTATAAGGCATTAGAATTGAAAGTAGAACAGACTACGCAGGAGCTGAAGGTATGTAATGTCTTAAGGTAAAGACAACTGGGAAATATGTTTGCTCACCTATTCTTATTGCTTATTTAACTTCCTGTTACTTTCCCATTCCTTTCTTACTCCCCCTTTCTCTTTCTTTAGCTAAAATTTTTTCTTACATTCAAAAATAATAATTTTTGAATTCCATTGAATTGCATCATTTACGTTTTCTGTTCTTTTGAAAAGTCTTCACTATGTAAAGTTTCAAAAGTTTACAAAAATGAGAGTTACGTAATTAACCCTGATGTACCCACCACCCAAATTTTACAATTATCAAACATGTGGCCAGTCCTTTTTTAAATTTTTTAAAATCTATATACCTCTTGAACTATTTTAAAACAATAAATCCCATTCATAATATTTCATTGCAAGTGCTTCAATGTGTCTCTTTCATAGAAAAAGAGTTTGTTTTTAAACATACCCACAAAACTATTCATACTTAAAAATTAATAGTAATTCCTTGATGTCATTTAAGTGATTCTTTCCCTCAGCATTTTATAGTTCTTATCCAAATGGATTAACACTTTGTATTAGTACCTTGCTTTAATAGTCTTCTCAAAACATACAGTGTAGTTTTCAAAGATACAATAACTCTTTATTTTCCCAATCTTATGTTTTAGATTTATGTAGTCTTCTTTTGAGTAATTATCATAACAAGTACAGCTGATAAAAATGTCTTCAGGAACAAATGTAACTGATTTTTCTTGATTATGCCGCTCAACAGGAACGGAAGTTTATGAGCATAACTGAGCTTTGGCTACTGTTAATAAGTATTCACTATTTTACTGAAGGGTTGAAGAATATGAAGACAAGAGAAGCATAGTGCTTAAATATTGAGTTAAAGTTTGACATTAAATTATGAAATAGCTAGTTTGTAGTGTAATTGGGATAAAATTGCCAGGTCTTTATGTTACTGCTCCGTACATTATTTAAGGAACATTAGTGTCACAGTGATGAAGTGCTTGGCTGTTCGCCTGGTTGATGATTTGAACCTACCAGCTGGTCTGCAGGAAAAAAGACCTGGTATTCTGTTCTCCTAAAGGTTATGGCTTACGAAATTCTGTGGGGCAGTTCTACTGTGTCATATAAGGTCACTGTGAGTTGGAATCAAATTGACGGCACACACAATAACAACATACATTATTTTGGGTACTCATGGTAGACACGTATATGGGAAATCATTAAGAAGCAAGCATATTAATCTATCTTGGGTCAAGGAAGTGTTATTTTTGTAATGTAGAGAACCTAAGACTTCATCAGAAAACAAATTTTCATTGAAAATCATTTGGGATTTTTGGTTCTCTGGAGACCTTTTATTTATTTTTTTAACAAATCTAAATATTAAAGATAAAATATGTGAAATTTAATTTCTATTTGGCTTCTTGTTAGGATGAGATAAGAGAGTCTCCAATTTGTGTGAAGGCGGAGAACTGAAGCAGATTATCTTTTTCAGATCCCAACTAATAGGGAAATCAGTATTTATTATTCTTTGGCCTAATTTTTTTCTTTTATGTTTAATAATGTCTAAGAAACTATTTAAATAATAGAAATATAGTTTCCTAACTGGGTCTAATTAGCTTGTGCCTGTTCTTTTTTCAGCAAGAGAAAGCAACTACTTTGGATTTGGCTAAAAATTTAGAAAGTACTCTAAAGGTGCGTGTAGGCACCAGAATGAAAGATCTAGCAGCTAAGGTTGAAATATTGAAAGAATTTAGGTAGGTAATGGTATATTTGTAGAAGAATAATTTAAAATAATTTCTTATAGTTGATGCTTTTTTTAAATTATGTGCCTATCATGTTTTGCTTTGAAATTTAATCTTTGTGTTTTTATGACTTTGAAGGAAGAATCTAAAAATAGTTATTCTTGAGATGAATTTATAGTATTTTTCTCAGTGTTCTGTCACTGCTGGAAACTATAGTTTCCTAATTCATCTCGTAGAGTGAACTTGAAAAAAAAAAAAAAGAACAAAAAAACCTCACAATTTGTAAGTGTTGGTTTGTTGGGAAACTACCATGTCCAGTTGTTTTGCTTGTTGTTGTTGTTGTTGTTATGTGCTTAGGATTACTTTAAGGGCTAATCTCCAGTATCTCTTTTACTTTATCTAAAAAAAGAATTTATTATTTGCAAAGTGATCTTCAAAGAGTTAGAAGAAAAGAGAAATTGATTAGTAAGTTGTGCACAGAGTTTATTTAGCATTTCTAGAATTTTATATTTGAATTATGCCAATATTTTTACCCTAGCAGAGGGTTGCTTTATTGTTGGTTAGGGATAACGTGTCATGCTTTTCTGGAGTGAAGATAAAATAGTTCACAAAGCAATCTACATACAAAACTCAAACTAGTTACTCATTTTCTCATGAAGTTTAAAACACTAAAAGGGTGTTACCTTGAATGAATACTGCACATTGGTCATTTATTCAATGGAAGTTTATATTTTCCAGAATAAATTCATCACTTGGCATCTGGTTTACCATTCTTAAGAGTTTGAGTAATTTGGTCTCTTCAGAACCTAATCAATTTTGAAGCACTACCAGAAATCAAGCGGCACACTTGCAAAGTTTGTGAGTCAGACTTTGGACCAAAATGACCCAATATATTTTAATTCATATTTGAGGAAAGAATGTGCCACTAGGATAGTGGTAATATATTTGTAAACTAGAAAAAGCAATACTTTTGGGCTTTGTTGGTTTGGTAGTTGGCCTGCACTGTGATTGCATTTGTAAATTTAGTGACTGCTTGTGTTGTTGTTTGGATGCGGGGACTATGTGCCTATAGTCTTATTAGCAAGCAAGATTGGCTAAATTGAAATTTTTTAAAAAAAGTTTTTGCAAATCTAAGTTTAGGCCAAAAATCCTTCAGAATTGCAGGTCCACTTGATGTCCATATAATACAGTTTGGTAAAGTGTGCAGGCTTTTATAGTTGTCCTTTTATATAAAAGTTCAAAAACATGCCTTTTTATAACCAGTGTTGTAAATACTAACTCTAGACAATTACTATTTAAGCATAAACTTTTTGCTCACATAGATTTTCTAATTTCTTGTATTTTGATCTTTTCCTTTTTACTACTTTTTTTTTTTTTTTAAATAGGCGTGTGAACATCAGTGTTCGTTTTGGAGATGACCTTTCAGATGCTGTACAAGTATTGGATGAAGGATGCTTAACTACCCCAGCCTCTTTGAATGAATTAGAGATAATTTGGGCAGAATACAATCTGGCTCAGAAGAAGATTCACATTTGTCAGAATGTGGTGGGTTGACAAAAAAAAAAAATTAAGATTCTTATCTATTGCACATAAAGAGATACTGATCTTTTGAGAAAGCAGTAAAGTACAGATACTGTAATAGACTTTGTTTGAAGTCTTTAACTTTTTATAGTATTTTCATATTATATCATTTAATTCCTTATTTGACCTTGTGAGAAAGGTAGAGTAGATAAATGATAATTGTGGACAAAGTTATAACAACTTTTTTCCCCCTTTTGTATGTGAATTTTACCCTTTGTTGACTCCCTATCTTTGTTTCTTTGTTAATCTGATAAAATGATATTTCAGCCATGTTACTAGGCAACATTGTAGTAAATATAACACCTGCCTGGAAATTGCATCTGATCTGTGAGGAACTTCAAATTAACTATAAAACTTGATGAGGACTCTTGCAAATGGGCATGCTCTTTGAGGGACCCAGGATGCTGTTCTTATGGAATTGTTAGAACAGACGCATTGGCTTTTGAGGGGCATGAAGCTTTTAAGCCTGGGTAGCTCCTACATCCCTAATGTCCATCTTGTCTTTTGATCCTAGTGGCATGTTTTATGTTGCAATATTGGACTGTTAAATATCATCCAGGCCACCTGTTAAGAGGTGGTTTTTGAGGGTAGGGGAGGGTCATGAAGAATAAAATATTTCAGATGAGTTCTTTATTAGCTTAGATACGTGTGTGTGTGTGTATTTTCCGTTGCAGATCTCTTTAGCTTATATCTAGCTGAACAGAAATCCTTGTTTTCCCTGTAAAAATATTCCCTGCAACAATCATAGCAGCTTTGATGAGCTCTATACTTACTGGGTTTAGAGTTGTTCCATCTAAAGTGTTGGTAGTTTCTGCTTCTGGATTATACCCCAACAGTCTACATTCCCTGTTTATACCCAGGTTGGCCAACTGGCAACCTAACTGGCTTTGAATGAGAAAATTGAACAGAATAATTAGGCCTTTGGAAATGTCAGGAATCATTTAGTTTGGAGAAGGGTTTATATTTGGTTATTTTGTGTCTTAGACTCTAACTTCTGATTATGAAAGAAAAAATGAGGGCAGAACTAATAATTTTTGAATCTCTATAAAATGCAGGTAATGTTATAAGCACTTTATAATTTTTTTCTTGTTTTTAACTTAAAAGTTAAAAACAAGATGGATATTTTTGTCCCTATTTTATTAGTGAGGAAACAGAGGCTCATAGGAATTAAGCTCATAGGAATTAATGTTAATATGTACTTTGAATCCAGATCTGTCTGACTATGAAGTCTATTATCTTTCCATTTAAATGACATTGCCAAATATGTTAACAACTTTATAATGTGTTTTAATGTAATTGAGATGGAAAAGAACTGCTTCTTTTGCTTTGCTTTGTTTTATTTTTGTGGTTTGAGCGTAAGAAAGTGATTCAAGGCAGTGAGGGAGAGGGCCTAATGTATTTTAGTTGTATAAATAAGATTTTTTTAAAGCAAGTATTTGTTTTTACTGTTGCTGATATTTCAGGACTGACTTCTAGGCTTCATTGTCTTGAATGTAATTTGATATACTGAAAAGCAGACCATTGGATGAATATGGAATCACATGCAAATGAAGTTCCATTTTGTTTCCTTATTGTACTTAATTTAGACTTCTTATTTTCATTTATATATTTTGCACAGTTCTTTAACATGGTTGCCACATTTTTTTTTCTTTTTAAATGAAAGAAATGAATTTTTCTCTTGTGTTTATAGTTTTAAAATAGTCTGGTTCAGCTTAAGCAAGAATGAATATCCCAAAATCCATGCTTTTAAATGTATGTTCCGTTACTACCACAGGTGGTAAAGACAAGAATTTGTTTAAGACATGACCCTATCTTTATCTTTGTTGGGTGCAGGACAGGTATATAAATAGATGATTTCAATATAGTATGTTAGGTATTACAATGGAAATAATGGATAGGGTTGTTGGATCTCTCTCACTTGTGTATTTGGAACATAGCCTCTTGGGAGAATTGGAGGTTTTATCCTGGTAGAATTTAACTGAATCGTGAGGATGAGTAGATGAAGGGGGAGTTGAGGATGGGATGAGAGTAGAGGGAGGTAGTGTGTAATAATGTTGTTGTTTTTAGGGGCAATTGAGTCAATTCTGATTCATTGTGAACCTGTAGGACATAGTAGAACTGACATAGGGTGTCCTAGACTTTGATCTTTATGGGATTGGATTACCTGGTCTTTTCTTCACAGAGTTGAGTGGATTTGAACCGCTGATCTTTTAATTAGCAGCTGAGTGTTGAACCATTGTGCCAGCAGGACTCCCTGGATTATAGGATCTTATAATTTTCTCAAGAAAATAAAAAATTTCATTGTTACAGAAATAATGGGAAAAAATAAAGTAGAACAGGATTATTGAACTTAAATGTCATTTTTAATTAAGGGGAAAAAGCTCTGTCATTTTGTTGATCTAATGTTACTATGTTTGGAGAATGTAGTGTTGAATTTTACTTAATTTAAGAGATACTTTTTTTTTTCTCCCAAATATAGACCAGTGTATAAAGAAACACCTGGTGTATTATTGATAGTTATTATTATTTTTTTTCTTTCTTCCAGAATGAAGGGAATATTTTGATTGCTAGAAGAAATGAAGTGCAACAGAAGCTTTACAAGGCAGTAGAAGGTTTTATTCTGGAAGTAGATGAGTTACCTCTTAATAAACGCTTGAAAACATTGCAGGTTGGAATTAAAAATGAGTTAAATGTAAATTAATATATAAGTTTAATATGTGGGAAGTGAAATTAGCATTTTTCTTGAGTTTTCCTTCTCTTTACTGAATTCCAATTTCTTTTTAATGGAGTTAAATTTTATATTAATATATTTAATAGGTTTGTTTGTATGTTTGTCTCTAGATAATATGGTAAAATGACCAGATACCTAGGCTTGTTAGAGCAACATTCATTGGGGGAAACATGTGGAGACATGAGCAGTAGCAGGCATGTGGACCTCAGTTGCCCATTGCATTCTAGCAGAAAATCTAGTAGGGCCATATGCCTGAGTTAGAGAGAGGGACCCTGATACTTGAAATATGTAGAGCTTTTAAGCTCCATAATTGTGTATGTCCTACCCTATTGTTACTACAGTTTAGAGTCCAATAGTTGTATGAGGGGTGTTACCTTGCAGCTAAACAATGGCACTAATTTGGAGTGAAGGAGCATGACAGTGTTAAGTTGTTCCATCTATTAACATTTTATTTCTTTATATTTATTCAGATCTTCTTTTTATCTCCTTTAACAATGTTTAAAATTATTCTTTAAAGAGGTCACAAACATTTTTTGTTCATTTAACTCCTAAATATTTATAATTTTGATTCTTTTTTGTAAATACGCTCTTTCCATTTTCTAGTTATTTTTAATGACGTAAAAAACTATCACTGCCATTGAGTTGGATCCGACTTATAGCGACTCCTGCTTGGGTTTCCGAGGCAGTATCACTGTGGAAGTAGATTGCCTAGTCTTCCTTCCAAAGAGTGGCTGGTGGGTTTGAACTGCCAGCCTTTTGGTTAGCAGTCATATGGCTTATGCATTATGCCACCAGAGCTCCTTTTTTTTTTTTTAATTGTGCTTTAGGTACAAATTTACAGAGCAGAGTTTAACATTCAACATTTCATGTACACTTGGTTTCACTCTCCAATTACCATCTCCAGCCCTAACCCACTCTCCTCCCTTCCCCTCTCTTCCCGGTAACTCAGCCCCATGCCCCTCATAGTTATGCACTCCTGTGTGTCCTGCATTTCCTCCATGTGAATGTTGCCCCTCTGGTACCCTTTTAATGACATAGAAGAATATTACCGATTTTTATGTATTGATTTCTCTCTGAGGTGTCCCTGCTGAAGTCTTTTAGTTCTCATTTATCTGTTAATATTTTTGGAGTGTTCTATGTGGACATGCCATTTTTAAAAATAATAACCCTTTTACCTCTTACTCATCTACCTTTTATATATCTGAATATCTACTGCATGATTTAGCATCTTTAGTACAGAATTGAATAATAGCTGTGATAATTAGTAGCCTTGCCTTTTGTAGACTGCAGGAAGTGAGCTTGATGAAAAACTGCTGAAAAACTGCAAAACAGGGATATTTGGTCACTTTTTATCCAGCAGCATGCCAGTGTAACTTTGATGATGATACTGTGTGTGGTTCAGGGACCATTGCAGTCCTAGTCTGAAGGATTTCCTTAAGTGGAATTGTATAAATAGCATTAATTTTTTCAAAAATGGTGAAGTAAGCCTTTGATATAAAAGGGTATTAGTGTAGTAAAAATTTACCTTTCTACAGTGCACACCTTTACTTTGCATAATGTCGTTGGCAACTTTATATCCACACTGGGGACTTTGGGACCCAATTTGAAGTTACATGCTTCATTTGTTTTGACATTATGTAATCATCATTTTTTTCATACATTTTTGGAGAGTGGTTAACTAAATTGAGAATATAAGCTAATATTGTATGTGTGCATACTCATATGTACTCCTGAATTCTTCTCATCAATTTTTATGATAGATTTTGACTTAAATTCTATTTTGTCTGATAGTAATATGATCATCTCAGTTACTTTTTTGGTTACTGTTGGCACTGAAAATTTTCATTCTATCCTTTTACCTTCAACCTGTTTCTTCTCACTTTGGGTCTAAAATGTGTCTCTTGTAGATAGCATATAGATGGATAATGTTTTTAAATCCATTCTGCCAATCTCTGCCTTTTGATTGGAGGGTTTAACCTATTTACATTTATGGTAATTAGCAATAAGAAAGGACTTATTTCTATCATTTTACTATTTGTTTTTGTGTTTTGCACCTTTTTAAGTCCTTTTATCCTCCAATGCTACCTTCTTGTGTGCTTAGTTTTTTTTTTCTTTTTTTTTGTAGTGACCCATTGTAATTCCCTTCTTGTATATGTTTTTCAGATATTTTCTTTGTAGTTACCATGGAGATTATGTTTAACATTCTGAATTTATAACAGCCTACTTTAAACTGGTACTAACTTAACTTTAGTAATACACAAAACTTTATTCCTGCTCTGCTCTTCCCTTTCCCTGTTTATGTCATTGTCACAAATTGTGTTTTTATAAATCATGTGCCCACTAACATAAATATTATATTTTATGCATTTGTCATTTTAGCTTAGTGCCTAAGGCACTTGACTGCTAACCAGAAGGCTGGTGGTTCATACCTACCAGTCACTCTTCAGAAGGAAGGTGGGGCAATCTACTTCCATAGTGATACTGCCTCGGAAATCCAAGGAGGGGTCGCTATGAGTCGGGTCTGACTCGACGGCACATAACAACAACAGAGTTACAAACCAAAAATACCATAAATACTTCTACTGGAGATCTTTTTTTCCTTCATATGATTTTAAGTTAATGTCTAGTGTATTTTCAAGGACATAACATAACTGTGATAACAAGTTTAATAACAGAGAATGTGATACACAGAAATGAAGACATACAAAAGGTGATGTTTAGGAGGGGTCCCAGCATGGGTCCTCAGTGTGTAACAGGAGAGACCTGCTTACATCTTGAAAGAGACCTGCTTACCCTTCCTGAAAATTAATGTTCATTTTCACCCATCAGGAAATTTTCAAACAGGAAACTCAATGACTTCACTGGCAAGCTTGACTGTTGGCTTGCTCCTCTTAGTTCTTGGCTGAGGTTCACTCTTTCTACTCTGCTGTTACCATCTGGGTCTGCTTTTGGCTTTGCTTCTTCTGGTACCATTGTGGTTGGTGTCTCTGTCACCATTGCAAGTTTACTTGGTCTTGGAGGTTCATAGAGCAGTCCCTCCTTCTTCCTTAACCCCGCAAAGGAGGCACTCCTCTCCTGGTTCTTGTGGATCAGAAGGCCCCTTCTGAGCCTCCTGGTTCTAAGATTTCTGTAAGTCACCAGGCAGGTCCCCTACCCAATCTGTGTAAAGGTTAATTATAGGGTCGGGCCTTCCCAGCCAATTTTAGGAAAGGTCAAAATGCACAAGGCCCACCAGCCAGTCCAGGTAGAGGTCGGATTGGTCAGGGCTCCTCAGCCAATCTGGATAAAGGTTGGTTCCTGAGTGGAACTCCCCAGCCAATCCCAGTAAAAGTCAGACCAGGTAGGACTTTAGAACCAGAACCAAAAGGACAAATAGTTTATTTTTAGTAGGATGATTCTACACCATGCGCTCCCTCTCTCCCACTTCTAGTAACCACTGATAATCTTTGGTTTTTATATTTTTCATTATTTCATATAAGTGAGATCATATAGTATTTGTTCTTTTGCATCTGACTAATTTCACTCAGCATTATTACTGTCAGTGTTCATCCATGTTGTGGCATGCATAAGAACTTCCTTTCTTTATGGCTGAGTAGTATTCTGTCATGTGTATATATCACATTTTGTATATCTTTTCATCTGTTGATGGCCATTTTGGTTGTTTCCACATTTTGGCTGTTCTGAATAGTACTGCAGTGAACATTGGTGTACAAGTTTCTGTTTGTGTTTTCTGCTTTCACTTCACATTTGTCTTTTCCACAAGTGGACTGTTCTACTTCCTGAGCTTTATTCCTAGGCAAAAGCTGCCATTTTGATCTTGTATGATTGATTATTCTAAGGGGTGCATACCTCTCTGGTGTTACTGTTCACCTAATAGGCCTTTCTATTGTTTGGCTGAAAGTTGAGCCTGGGGGTGAGCTCAGTTCCAGGGTTGAAGGGTAACTAAGGGCCATAGTCTCAGGGGCTCCACTGGTCTCTATCAGACCAGTGAGCCTGATTGCTTTTTTTTCCAATTTTTAAAGTTGCCTTTTTAATTTACATACAGTAAAGTTTACTCTTTGTTGTTTAGTTTTGTAGGTTTTGACAAATATGTATGTCTTGTGAGTACATCCCCAGTCATGATACAGGAAGCCTGATTGCTTTCATGATTTTGAGTTATGTTCACATTCTTCTCTCACTCTATCCAGGACCTTCTATTGTGATCCCTTTCAGAGTTTTTGGCAGTAGTAGCCAGGCATCATCTAATTCTTCTGGTCTCAGGTTTGTGGAGGTTGGGGTTTATGTGGTCCATTAGTAATTGTTTCCATGCATCTTTGAATTTCTTCAGTCTTCTTTGCTCTGGACAGGGTGAGACCAAGAGTTGTGCCTTAGATGGTTGCTCACAAGCATATAACACTCCTGTCACTACTTACTAAAGTAAGATACAGCACATTATCTTTGTGGACTGTGTTATGCCAGTTAACCTTGATGTCCCCTGAGACTATGGTCCTGAGCCCCCAGGCCCAGTGACTCATTTCCTCAAGGTGTTTGGTTATGTCTAAGAAGTTTTTGTAATTTTGCCCTCTGTATGCTCTACTATATTCATGGATGTATTTGCAATACATATAAATATATATGTAGAAATATCCACTATCAAATGTATATATATTTGTGGGCATAATCCCATTTGCCTTTCAACTTCTTTTCAGCTTGTATGCTTATGTATCTACTTGTAGATTATTGTTATTACTGTTATTGCAGGATTGTGTATGTAATACTATTTACTTTTGTTGCCCTTAACTCTTGTGTTTTTCACAATGTCTTCCCTTGCATTTTTCTTTTTATGTTGACCTTCTCCTTAATATATATTACCTTTCCCTTCACTCAATCCGTATGCTGAGCAAATAATCTGAGAAGCTGGAGTATATGAAAAAGAAGGTGGCATCAGGATTGAAGGATGATTCATTAACAATCTGTGATGTGCAAATGATACAACCTTGCTTGCTGAAAATGAAGATGACTTGATGCACTTACTGATGAAGATCAAACACTGCCGCTTTCAGTAGGGTTTACACTTCAATGTAAAGAAAACCAAAATCCTCACAACTGGACCAGTAAGCAACATCATGATAAACAAAATATTGAACTTGTCAAGGATTTCATTTTACTTGGATCCACAATCCAGTGTCCATGGAACAGCAGTCAGGGAAATCAAGCATTGTATTGCATTGGGTAAATCTTCTGCAAAAGACTTCTTTAAAATGTTAAAGAGTAAAGATGTCACTTTGAAGCCATAGTATTTTCAGTCACCTCATATGCATGTGGAAATGGGACAGTGAATAAGGAAGACCGAAGAGGAATAGATGTATTTGAATTATGGTGTTGGAGAAGAATATTGAGTATACCGTGGACTGTCAGAAGAATAAACTGATCTGTTTTGGATGAGGGACAGCCAGAATGCTGCTCAGAAGCAAGGAAGGCAAGACTTTGCCTCTTGTATTTTGTCATGTTGCTGGGAGGGACCAGTCCTTGGAGAAGGATATCATGCTTGGTGAAGTAAAGGGTCAGCAAAAAAGAGGAAGACCCTCAGTGATATTCATTTGACACAGTGGCTGCAACAGTGGGCTGCTTAAGCATAACAAAGATTGTGAGGATGGCACAGGACTGGGCGATGTTTTGTTCTGTTGTCACCATGAGTTAGAACCGACTTGTTGGCATCTAACAGCAACAACCTGCTAGTTAGCAAGTTACTCTTTCTTCCCCTTGGTAATTATTTCTTTAAGATATTGTCGCTTTACTTTTTCTCTAATTCTGAAATTTCTGTTAGATAGATATTTAAATTTCTACTTTTATCCTCTGCATATTTTAACTGTTCTATTTTTTTCCCTTTCTTTGTCTTCTTGGAGGAGGAGTCCTTGACTTACCTGTCTAGCTCACTAATTGGTTCTTTAGCTATATCTCTTCTGCCATTAAGTGATCTGTTTTTTTTTTTTTTAATTTCGTAAGTATTTCTTTTCATACTCAGTATCTTCAGTTATTATTTATTACAACTTGATTTTTTTTTTGTTTTTCAGTATCTTCTCTTTTTGGTGAGACTATTTGTTAGGCTTATTTTGCTTGCTTCTTATACAGTAGCTTGGCTTTATTTCTTTTAGAATGCTTGTGTTATTCACATATTTTTGTCCTCCCTTCCATCTCCCCCTCAGGATATCATATTGTTTTAGGACTTGAACCTACCTTGATTCTTAGAGGACTGGGGAAGGGGAAAGTCTGGACTATAATTTGTACCATTTCAGACCAATTTAGGAAAAAGGGTGTTTCTCAAGAGTGGAGAGTTAGTGTTGCAGAGCTAGTGTTGTAGTCTGGGCTTGACTATGCTCTGCCTTTTCTCTCAGATGATATTAACTCTTCAGTGAATCTCCCATTCTCTTTACCTCAGCCACTGGTATTTTCTAGAGGATACCACCTTGGGTATAGATATCTACCAGATGTTCAGGAGAAAAGGAAAGGAGGGAGAATGCTCATGGGTGGCCAGCTCTTCTGTACAGGTTATCAGTTTTTGCCTTATCTATGTTGAACTGTGCTTGTATAAACTCATGACATCTTGTTGGGTTGATTCTGCTGCCAATCTGAAGGAAACAGAAGGGCAAAGGTTATCTTTTCCCACAAGCTATCCTGTGCTGTGGTATGGGACTTTTCCCACTTGCAATGGTTGTCTTCACTTAGTGCTAAGCACTGACCATCTTGTATTTTTCCAAGGATTTCTCAGAATTTTTTTGATAAAAATATCCAGGCTTTATTGCGTTTTCTTCTTGTCTTTCTGGCATTTTTAGGGTTTATTCTTAGAAAGAGACAATAGGCTGTACTGGTTTCCTATCTTGTTTCTTCCAGTCTTTTTTTATGCTTTTAATTACATATATAATTAATATATTTAATTACATATATATAAATTAGTATTTTTTAACATTGGAATTATATTGCATATTTTGGTGTCTAGTTTATTATTATTTTTTTTAAGCAATAAGTCTTACAAACTTCCATGTCAGGATAACCTGTAGTGACTCTTAACTTAAAGTCAAGGAGAAGAGGACAGTTTGTACTTAACAATGTAAGAATATAAAACTTTCTATATATGACCTTAAGTCAGTTTACTTTCACTATAAATTTCAAATAAAGTTCCTTCCAGGTTGTTTTTTTATTGTTTTTATCTCTGTCTCATGATTCTAAGTATTATTTACTTAATTTTTAAGGTTGAGTGCTCAATATACTGCTTTTGGGTTTCTGGGATCTTATGCTTGAATTCCATAATCCCCAGTTAATAATGTATCTTTCTGCAGGATTTGTCAGCCTCCTTAGAAGCAGTGTATGGACAGGCCAAAGAAGGGACAGACTCTGAAGAAATACTTAAGAAATTCTATGCATGGAAGTGTGGTAAAAGAGAGGAGTTAACCAGCATTAGAAATGAAACACAGGCTTCTCTACAACGTCTTGTAGGATGGTTCTACAGCACCTTAAAGGTATTAAGAGCTTCCAGTGGTGATTGTAGCATAAACCAAGGACTGTGTTCCTTTTAAATTTTCCAAATGTAATTTAATTCTTTTCTTTGAGAGAAGAAGGGGAGAGAGGGAAAAGGGAAGTAGGGTAAAAAGAGATGAAAGTGGGAAATAGAAAGGAGGAGGGCATGTGTATATGTGTATGATTGGATGGAGGAGTGAAGGATTTATATTCCATTTAAGACATAAATGAAAACAAAACTTAATCAGCATGTAATCATTATATGATATTACTGTAGTTTATTACAAGTATACTGTTTATTTTACAAGAATAATGTTAGACGTAAGAGTAAGTGTATGTACATGTGCTTTACAGCATAGTAGAGCTTTTGTCTTTATTTTGGTATCTTTTTTTTAGCAAGAGATATATATTTTAACATTCAGTGACTAACTAGCCATGCTTAAAATAATATTTTCTTAATTCTTTGGCAGTGTGTAACTCTTAAGTTTTAGCCATCTTAAAGATATCTCAAATAAATGGGGAACATTAGTGTCGGTTGATATTAGATCCTTAAAAAGATCTTTTATTTGTTTATTTATTTTGGTTCTTATTTGTTATCAGTAAAGATGCCATATAATTTTCCAAGAAGCTTGGGGGCATCTACTTCTGCATAATACATATTCAGAACCATAATTGAGCTTTGGCCTAATTTGTTTTTTGATTCTGTGCTATTCTGCCTGCTTTATAGCTTGCTCTGAAAAGGTAAGGACAACCATGCTGTCATCTGTCTAACCTATGGAGACTTCCAAATATACATTTCTAGCTTTGTTTTTTTGGGAAAAATCCTTTAATCCCTAGCTACTTCTCATTTTTGGTGCTTTCTTGATGATACCTTAACATAACGTATTTTTTTGCCTTTCTCTTGTTGTTAATCATAAGTTTGGTTCTGTTCAGGTTAGTTATCAAGTTGTGGCTGTTTTCCCTTCCTTTCGATTTTCCATAGCTGTTTTCCTAATCCATATCTCCATAATCACAACACTGAATCTGAAATCAGAGTGACTACTTGTACCCGTGAATTCTATATCTTATATTTTGGGTCCCTGATTTTATTCTATTTAACACCTTATTATAAACTTTATTTCCTGGTAGAAAATATCTTTGCTTTCCCGATGAAATGGGAATCATTCTGTGTTTAATTTTTAATTTTTAATCTCCAGATTCTTAAATACTAATAAGTCATTAGCAAGTACCGTATATAACCATATACTTTCTTGTTCAAGAGATGATACTGTACATCTACTACCTCTCAGATTTAAAGTTGCCATCTGATTATCCCAAGTTCTTTATTAGCTTTTAGTCAGACTGCTTCTTTTACTCTTCTTAAAAATCATCTTCTTGGCCTTGTCCTTGTTTTTCCTCCTACTTTTTGTCTGGATATTCTTCTCTCCACTCTTAACCACAAATTATTTAAAAAATACAAGGCTTCTTTGTTGTTATGTGCCGTCGAGTCGAACCCGACTCATAGCGACCCCTCCTTGGGTTTCTGAGGCAGTATCACTACGGAAGTAGATTGCCCCATTTTCCTTCAGAGAGGCTTCTTTAGGTGTGTGAAATTTTTTCTCACACATCTAAAGATACATAAGTTTTTTAAGGGTAGGTATTTTATCTTTCTTGTGTACACTTGTATTCCTCACATTGCCCAAGTGCATAGGCTAATGCTTTATTCCTAGCTCTAAAGATACAGTGGATGTTAATTGAATTAATTATATGTGATATTTTATGTTTTTATATTTGCAAATGAGGTTTTTGATCTAACTGCGGAAGAATCACTGACTGCTGAAGACACAATTGATAATGTTGATGAAATCCTAGAGAAGACTGAGTCAAGTGTCTGCAAAGAGTTGGAAATGTCTTTGAATGTGAGTATTCATAGTATATTAATGCTTCCTTTGAAGCAATATGGTTTTTCTTGCTTATTAGAAAATATTAACCAATAATAAAGGCTTTTTGCAAGTTAGAAAATATTAAGACTAGTTTTAGCTTTCTTCTTATTGATCTGTTTAAAGTAGACTTACTTCAAGTAATCTTAAATGTGAAAATTTTGTTCTTCACAGGGTGACATTTTAATTTTAATAGAGGAATTTCACATTAAGAAAAACAATCTAATGTTTAGTGTACCTTTTAATCTAAATGGATCAGGTTTCTATATCATTTGATCTTGGATCCATCATACTCATTGACTAAAAGAAAAGACTCTTTAAAATTTGTGAAAATTTGCAGTGAAATCTGTGAGAGTTCTGGAAGTAGACAAGCAAGATTAATTAATATACCCCTTTCTCTGTTGTGTATATTCTGTATTGCTGTGTCAAGTTAAAAATTAGTGTAACTCTTCAGAAGAGCATTTTGTAATTTTAATATTGCTCATTAGAGTTCTTTCCCAGTCATTTAGTCTGCTTTTCAGAGACTTAGGGGTCATGTTTTATTTTTCATTTTGCTTATTAAAATTTTATTCCTATTAGCATTAAAAAAAACACATTATGCACTACTGTATTACCTTCTTTGTCAGATATTCTTGATTTAGGTTGTTTACTGAGATTTGATTTTAGAAGTAGTTATTTAATAGATATACTCACTTCTGTTGAGTCGATTTGACTCATAGTGACCCCTCCTTGGGTTTCCGAAGCAGTATCTCTACAGAAGCAGATTGCCCAATCTTCCTACTGAGGAGTGGCTGGTGGGTTTGAACTGCCAGCCTTTTGGTTAGCAGTCGTATGTCTTAGACATTACACCCCCAGAGCTCCTATTTAATAGATGGTTTCTAAAATTAATATTAGATGTTCTGTATTGTTTATTATATTTAGTATATCAATATCCCTCATTTTCTTTAATGGTATACTCCAAACAGCTTCAGGAATAACAATGTAATGGTAAGAAATTTCCCATATGAACATCTTTGATTTGTCAGTCTCTGTCCTACGCAGGAAGAGATTTGTGTTTAAGAAATATTTTGAAATGATACAGAATTTGTCAAAGGGATCATCCCTGAAGGCTATCCATTGTTACAAAAGTTTTTAACTATTTTGGATACTCCTTTGTGTGTAATTCCATGTGTTTTATTTCATTTAGGACCAAGGTGATGCAGGCAAGGAGATAATTTTAAATACGTATAGTCAAGTACTGCAAAAGATTAATTCAGAAGAAAGGCTCATTGCCATAATACAATCTAAGTACAAGGACAGTGTTGAGGTTGGATTATACTTTCTCTTACTGTTTTTAAAGATTAATGCTTTCCATTTTTTAATACATATATTTTTCTCCAGTAATTTAATACCTTGTTTGTAGGTAAGTTATTTTTACTAGAAAAATAGTATAACTATTGCTAGTGATAATTAAATTCATTTTACAGTAGAGACGTTGACTTTTTTTGATACAAGTATATTGAGATTCAGAGTCTGACGTTCTTTGATTTTCTTATGTCCTTTAACATATAACTTTTATCCTAATTTTCTGCCTCTACAGGTTTACTGTAGAAAATTTGCTGTATACAAAAAGATAAAAAGAAATTAAAAAAATATTTATAATCCCCTTAGCCTAAGAAATAGTCAGTGTCAGTTTAAGAGTATTTCCTTTTGACTGGTTATTTATATGGATGCATATGTATTATATGCATTGCATTGTTTGTAAGCTACTTCAAAAATATTTTCTTCACTTAATGATACATTGTGACTGTCTTCCTATGTGACTAATGATTCTTCCCTAATGCATTTGGAGTGGCTAAATCATTATCCCTTGTATGGTATGTACAACATTATTTAACCTTTCATCTGTTGGACATTAAGGTCATTTCCAATTATATTCTACTATAATTAACACTGTACGTAACATCTATACATATTTTTTAGTGTACTTCCTGAGAATAGATTCCTAGAAATGTAATTAGTAAGTCAAAGGAATGAACATTTTTAAAACTTGTTGTTGTTGTTGTTATGTGCTGTCGAGTCGGACCCGACTCATAGCCATCCCTCCTTGGGTTTCAAAGGCAGTATCACTACGGAAGTAGATTGCCCCATCTTCCTTCCGAGGAGTGGCTGGTGGGTTGGAACCGCCAGCCTTGTGATTAGCAGTCAGTGCCTTAGGCATTTGATACATGTTGTCAAACTGCTTTGGGAAAGGTGATTTCAATTTACATTATCAGTAGCAATTCTAATTTAAATCCTAACAGTGCATGTCTCACTGTACTTCTCAGCTTGACATATTTGGTGTTTATCTTTTCATTTTGATTACTGGAACTGATAATTCTTCTAAATCGAATTCAATTAGTAGAAATCAATTAGTAGAATTGTTTTGTTAAAAATTGAAGCTCTCTTAATGTTTCAATTTGAACTCATTAAGTTGAATTTTGATAGAGAAATGATAAATGGTCAGTAAGCTGACTGATATGTTTGAAAATATAGTAACTTCTTTTTCTCATTTAGTTTAAGAAGCAGATGACCGAATGGTTAAATAAAAGTCCCAATGTGGATCATTTGCTCTCCATTAAGAAGACATTGAAAGGCTTGAAAGCTCGACTGAGATGGAAGTTGGTTGAAAAGAATAATTTGGAAGAAGTAAGGAAACAGTTGCTTCTTATAGAACTTTAAATTTCATTTTACTTAGGGTCTGTTTCATAAAATTAACATATAAGTGGATTCTTTAAGAAAATCATTAGTCATAATATTTTATATACTTTTTTCCCTCCGTGTATGTAAATAAGATTGTGATTACAGCAATAATATAACTACTAACTCTTGTATGGTATGTCAATTAAATGTTTTTTAAAAGCAGTTTTTATGCCTACTTTAGTTTTTGGTAATATGGGCATTTTAGAATAATTTTTAAAACTCTATTGGTCTGCCCTGTTATAACGGTCATTATGATACAAGCCTACTTACATGCTAATTTATGGAGTCATAGTCCCTGAATAGTGCAAACAGTTAAGCACTCAACTGCCGGCTGAAAGGTTAGCAGTTTAAACCCAACCAGAGGCACCTTAGAAGACAGGCTGGTGCTTCTGAAATATTGCAGCCTTAAAAAAACCCCCTATATATCAGTTCTGCTGTACACACGTGGGGTCACCATATATTGGAATTGACTCAACCACAACTAGCAGCAGTATATGCAAATGATAGGGTGATTCCTCAAAGGCAGAATAAATATTGTCAGATAATATGTATTTTTAAGACCATGATGTCTTTTGCTGACTTTCTTTTTATGGCTGGATATACTATTTTTTACAGATATTTTAAGTTGTGTTTATAAGATAATAGAACTGGATGGATTAGGATGCTTTTAATCTGGACTAAATTTCTTCCTTAGGCTTGAAACTTTGTAAATAAGCTGGCAATTTCATGTGTTCTCTTGAGAATTCAATTTAAGTACAAAAAGGATCTATCTGTGTTATGTCTTAATCTAATTTGAATTAACTCTTTTCCTCTTCTGAGCACTTGGGGGTGGTGTAGGTGCTCCTTCAGAACTAATAGTGTAAGGTTTACTCAGTTAGATCCTATTTTGGGCTGTGGGGAATGTGATCTTCTTTAGTTTGATTTTTCACCTTTTGGAGAATTATATCTGACTTTTAAAGTATATATATGCCTTTTAAGATGATTGATTTATTGTCATTGGAGTTTTATGGAATTTTTGTAATTACTATATTGTTTTTCCCCTACTAGGCATTCTATACATTATTTACCTTTTAAAAAAAAATCTTAATCTAGAAAATGATTCCAGGAACTTCAGTTGTGTTTTAGTGTCCTGTCTTACATTTGCCTTATAATAGCTGTTGGTCATTTTTATCTTGTAAAAATCTATGGCAAATTAGGAGACAAGAAAAAGCTATGAAATTGATTTTATGTCTTTATTTTTTGTAATTCATTTTTTGTAGATTTTGAAAGTCAGGATAAATTGATCTATATATACTACAACAAGTGTTACATGGCTCTGTTATGTGCTAGGTATTGGAGGATACATAGAATTCAGACATAGAGCAATTTGCTGTACAACTTGTACTAATTATCACTAGGAAGACTTATTTACTTTTAAACCTGCAAGATCCTTTTTTCTTTCTTCTTAAAGTCTGATGACCATGATGTATCTGAAATTGAGAAAATAAAACAAGAAATAATTCAGTTGCGCGATAGTGTCTTTCAGGAAATTTATCATGAACAGGAAGAATATGTAAGTATTTGATTCTTTGAAGTTTTGAATTAGATTTTTATCTAGAAATGAAATTCAAGTATTGACTTTATGACATGGACTATAATCACAAGGCTAGAGGTATTCTGGCAGCCTTGGTGGCACAAATAGTTAGGTGCTTGGCTACTAACCCACCCTGAAGCACCTGAAAGGAAGACCTGATATTCTGCTTCCAAAAGGTCACAGTCATGAAAGCCCTGTAAAGCATACTTCTACTGTGAAGTACATGGGATTGCCATGAGTTGGAATTGACTCAATGGTGGCAATTGGTTGTGGTGGTGATGGAGCTGCTATATTGGCATAGTCATTTTATGTGAATTTAGAAATTAATTTCTGATGACGAAATAACTCGTGATCTTTGCACCACATTTGGAAATTACAGAAAATTATAAAGAGAAAAGATATCACCTGTAACTTTCCTATTCAGTGGAACAGTGGTGATCACTGTTAACTTTTATTTCCTTTTAGTCTCCTTCTGCTTGTTTTTAGAAGAACTGAGATTATACCACAAATATACTTCTTACAAATAATTTTGTTTTGGTAAATTGTATGTAACAAAACATCTACTCTTGAACCATTTTAGGTACAATTCAGTGACATTAGTTCAATTCACCATATCGTGCAATTATTGTGACTGCCTGTTTCCAAGTTTTTCAACACCTCAAACAGAGAGCCAATTTCCCTTAAGCAGTAACTCCTCTTTCTGTTTTGCTCCAACTCCTGGTAACCTCTTTTGTCTCTATTCATTTTCCTCTTCACTACCTTTCATGAAGTGGGATCATACAATATTTGTCTTTTGTGTCTGACTTATTTCACTCAGCATAACGTTTTCATCCGTGTTGTAGCATGTGTCAGAACTTCATTTCTTTTTGTGGCTGAATAACATTCCATTTTATGGATATACCATGTTTTGTTTACCCATTCATTTGTTAATGGACACATAGGTTGTTTTCACCTTTTGGTGATCATGAATGATGCTGCAATGAACTTGTACAAGTAAGTGTTTGGGAGAGACATACTTTTGCATACCACTTTTTTTTCTTCTGTTTAACATAAAGCTATCAATGAAGGATATTTTTCTTAATCCTGTATTCCTTTTAGTGTAATGCTACAATGAAAACACTAACAGGGCAGTGTAGTTTAGTTAAAGATTATAACAAAATAAAACCACCTGGTTTTGGTGTGTGTGGGGGAAGTTTTATCTTTTCCAACACTAATTTTGTGATCTTGGGAGAATCAATCAGTGTGTTTTCTCTTTAAAATTGAAAGAATATTTTCTATACCATGAATAGGGGAAATAGTTAAGAAAAAGCATTTTGGATATAAAAATACCACCAAAATACAAGGATTTTAAATATTAAGATTTATTTAGCAAATTCATCTGACTTTGTGTAACTCATTATTGTGTGGATCCTGGGTAAAATAGCTAAATCCTAATGTCTTAACAAGTATCTAGAAGTATTGGTTAATAATATGATAACTTTTTTTTTTTTCAAGGATCCTAGAGATACACATTTTCATTTTCTTTCAAGGTTTTTGTTTCTTTTCTCTTAAATAAAACAGCCATTATTTAAAAATGTCACTGTGTTCCTGATATTTTGAGAAATGATGAATTTTATCATTCAAATTGGTGTGTTGTCATGCTTTTTGAATACAGTGGAAATAAGCTGTGGACCTTGACCTTAGGGAAGATATTTTGCTTATACATGTGCAAACCAAACCTAATCCATTGCTATTAAGTCGATTTTAACTCATAGTGACCCTATGGGACAGAGTAGAACTGCCCGTAGTATTTCCAAGGCTGTAAATATCTGTGGGAGCTCTGGTGGCATAGTGCCTAAGGCACTTCACTGCTAACCAGAAGGCTGGTGGTTCAGCCC
>NW_006921595.1:12283854-12288974 GCF_000298275.1 Orycteropus afer afer | reverse complement strand
TGCTTCATCTTTCTTCCATGGAGCAGCTCATGGGTTTGAACTGCTGACCTTTTGGTTAGTAGTGAATATCTTAGCCCCTGTAACACCAGAGCTCTTTTGTATAAGTATATAAAGCTTAATTGGAAATTAACATTTTCCTCTGTTAGATCTATAGTGATTCTTGGTTTTTCTTTTAATCATTATATAAAGTCCTTCCTTGTCTCTTATGGTGGTTTTTTGTCTGCAAAAATGGCAAGGAGGCCACATCTTCTGACCTCCTCTAACCCCACAAGAGGAAGACAGGATCACCATCAACAGCCCAAGGCCTATTCCTGAGAGGCCAGACATGCTGCCTCCTTCTAGTCCTTTCTCCAACTGTTCCTCCCAAAGCACTTACCACCTCTCTCCTGGGTTTGATAATTCGCTGCAGTGGCCACACAGAACTCACGGATTATGGGGTTTATTAGGAAAGCACTACAGGCTACAATTCGAGTTCAGGAAAAATGCTCAGCCTCTCTCCCAGCCCACCATCCCTCAGCCAACAGTCTCTCACAGTCTCTTTCCCAGCAGTGCTGGTCCCTCGGTGTCTCACTTAGCAATGCATGTCTCTTGCGTCTCTTTCCCAGCAACGCATGTCTCAGGAGCCTGTGTCTCTTTCAGCAGCATGTCTTCCTCAACCAGCAGTCAGAGAGAGTTCTGCCTTTAGGAGGCCTCCTTTTGAGCCCGGCAGGGTGGTCAAACTAGCCAATCATAGCATCAGAACTCTAAGCACTTGAGAGAGAGTGCGCACCTCCCAGAACATTGTTTCGTGCCACTCCCAACAGAAATATTCCAGGTGGACATCTTCAGCAATCAGGAGCTCCTCAGTTGCTCATAGAAAATCCCACTTTGGAGTTTATAAGACTTATGGGTAGAAAAGCCACACTAAGTAATTTACTACACCACATTGTCTTAGAGTCAATTTATTCAGAAATTAATATTACCACTCCTGCTCTTTTTTGGTTGCCATTTGCTTGACAGATCTTTTTCTGGCTCTTGATATTTAGTCTGTTTTTGTCTTTATCTCTAAGATGTGTCTCTTGTAGGTTATGTTTTCTTATCCAGTCTGCAACTCTCCGTCTTTTGAGTGGTGCATTTAATCCATTTACATTCAGTGTAATTATCGACAAGTATGAATTTGTTGCTGTCATTTTGTTATGCTTTTTTTTTTGTGGTGTTCCTGGTTTCTTTGTTCTGTATAATTTTCTGTGCTGAGCTCATTTTGTTTATGAATTGTGTTTTCATTTCCTTTGTTGCTGTTCTTTTGGTATTTGGTACATATTTGTGCTTGTCTTCTTTTTTATTGTATTGTGAAGGTTTATAATTTTTCTTTGAGGTTACCCTATGATTTATAATTTTCTCCCTGAGTTCAGAATAAGCCATTCTATCTTCCAACTCTCTCGACTTTCTCACCATTTAGGAGTTCTGTAAGTACACAGTTTTTTCCTTCTTTTTGTTTTGTAGTTGTCCTCATTTGCCAATTGATGTCTCTGGTTCTCTGTTTACAATCTTGTAAGCTCATTTTACTTTGGATATATCCATAGCTTTGTTGGTTTCTGAGTTATGTCATCTTGTGTATTAATGGTTGGTTGTTTTTTGCTATTATTGGTTCTCTGTTCAAAGGACTCCCTTTAGTGTCTCTTGTAAGGTTGTTCTGTTTTTAACAAATTCCCTTTATTTTTACTTATCTGGAAATCTCCTAATTTCACTATCATATTTCAGGGACAGTTTTGCTGGATATATAATTCTTGGTTGGAAATTTTTCTCTTTCAGGTTTTTATGTGTACTGTTCCATTGCCTTCTTGCCCACATGGTTTCTGCTGGGAGATCAGAGCTTATTCTTATCAGTTGTCCTTTGTAAGTAACTTTTTGTTTTTCCTGTGCGGCTTTCAGGATTCTTTCTTTGTCTTTGGTTTTGATAAGTTTGATGATGATATGTCTTGGTGATTTTCTTTTGGGGTCTATCCTGGTTGGGGTTTGTTGGACTTCCTGAATGGATATATTCTCATCTTTCATCACATCAGGGAAGTTCTCTTTTAACAAATCTTGGACAATTTTCTCAGTGGTTTTATTTTTCTCTTCCTGTTCTGGAATGCTGATTACACATGGTTATTCCTTTTGATGGTATCCCACATGTACCTTAGGCTTTCTTCATTTTGTTTTGATCTTTTTTCTAACTGATGCCTTTCCAAAAAAAGTATTCAGGTGTTTGTCTTCAATCTCGTTGATTCTGCCTTCCATTGATTTGATTCTACTCCTTAGCCCTTTCAATGTGTTATCTATTCCTGAAAATTGAGTATTAATCTTCTGGATTTGTATCTGTAGATTTTGTATCATTTCTGATTTTTCATTTATTTTGTCATTTTCTTCTGAAATTGTTTTAGGGTTTTACCTGTGTTTTCCTTAATTTTCTCGGTGTTTTCCTTGATATGTCTCTCAATTTGTTGACAGTACCTAAGTATAATTCTTCTGAATTTCTTATCAGGGAGTTCTAGTGCTGCTTCTTCCTCTGGGATGTGTTCTGGGTCTGTATCCTGCTCCCTTGTTTCTACTGCTTTATCTTGCTTCTTTGTGTGGACAGTGATGGTCTGTTGTCTCCAAGAGACTGTGACTTTGTTTTATTTATATTTAATTGGTGATTGTATGCTGGAGTGATTCACCCAAGATTTTCGTTTTCTTTTTGGATGTATCTGAGTAAGCAGGTTGCTGTGCTTCTCTATTTGCTAGTTGGTAGCACTTATGCACTCACCACCTGTCTCCTGGTGAGTGTGATAGAGAATGAGAGTGGCTGCACAGATCTCTGTTAACTGTTTGTGAAGAGCAGTTAAGGGTGAGTCAGGCTCTCATTGGTCATGTATTGCTGGCCAGTTGGTACAGAAGGAAGTTGTGGCTCTCAGTAAGTGGACCTGCAGGAGGTGTGGGTGTGGTTGTGGTTGTGTGTCGTATGGGCATTGTTGCTGTCTCCCATGCAGAGAAAAACAACAATCAAAAAACCATCAAAAAAGTAAAAGCAGGCGGACAGTAGACACTGCATAAACATACAGGAACAATCACAAAAAAGAGAAAAGAGAAAAAAAAGGAAAGGAAGTAAATGAGAGAAAATATTTAAAGAAATATTTTAAAAAGCAAAAAGAAATACACATACAAAAAGGGAAAATAAGGAAAAATAAAAGAAACCAAACAAACCCGCAATATTTGAGGAGGGGGGAATAAGAGAAAAGAGGTAGAGTAGGAGAATAATGAAGAAAAAAGTGGGAAAAATGCAGAAAGAAAAACAAGGAATGGGGAGAACCACATGAAAGAAAAAATAGCAACTAGGAACAGGGAAGAGAGAAAAAGCTGAAAATTAAAACCTGGGAAGGGAAGAAGAAGAATAAAAAGAATGAAAAAAGGAAAAAAATATTAAAACAACAAAAACAAACTAAAAAAAAAAAAAATCTGGGCAGGATGGGGTAGGGCACTCAGGCTCCGTCAGAGCACACAGACTGGGATGGAGTTCGTGCCAGCCCAGAAGGTGCGTGGGAGTGAGGGATGGCCACATCTCTCTTCACCAAGAGGGTGTGTGGTATAAGAGTAACCAGGCGAATACTGCACCTTCTAGTCCTTCGTGTCTGGAATGTCCTTGCAGTCCCCAACAAGTGGAGCCTATTCTTAGGTCCCTGGAATCTGAGAGAACACTGTCACTTTAAATACCCAAAATGGTCAAACTGCTTGTAAATGTTCAAAATGGCTGTGCCTTCTGGGCAGCCAAAACTCCACAGCTCAGCCTGTCTCTCTCTTTGCTGCTTCCTCTTTTGTTCACCAGCCACCACTGTAATTCTCCATGCAGCCCCTGGCTAGCAGCACCAATTTTTAGGTTAATTCTTAGATCCTAACACCACCTGGCAATATCTAAGCTGTCTGTGCTGTCAGGATTGCTGACAGACTGCAGCTCCATATGTCTCCTTTTTTGGTGTTTTCATGTTGATTCTTCTACTAGTTGGGAGTTTAGTCCACTTTTGTATCCTTCCTTTCAAAGTTCAGGACTCCAAGATTATCTTCTGTATCTGTGTTAATTGGTTCCCCTTTTCTTTGTTGAAGAGGGTCTCTGTAATTTGTCTGCCTATCATGCTATTAACTCTTAGTTTTTATTGAATATTTCTTAAAGTACAAGGTAAAAACTAGTGATGATATATTTTGTTAGATATATAATAAGGCAAATGCCAATGTTATTTTTTTTCCTGAAGAGCAACATACCCCAATTAAACACATGCTTATTTACAGTAAAAAATATTTACATTTTTAACTTTAGGCGAAGCTGAATAGCTTGGTACAGAAATGGTTCCCTGAGCTGCCTCTGCTTCATCCTGAAATTGGATTACATAAATACATGGTAAACTGTGGTTTCACTGAGACTTCTCCTCTGCAGAGTGCTGAAAAGTGATAGTATTAAAATTGTGTGTCAGTATTAAATTTATTGTATCCTTCCTGTAAAAATCTTCTTATAAGCAGTTCCTGAGTATTATAGAACTTTTTCTTAAGACTGTGTTTAATAGTGGAATAGTGCAAATTTTTACTTTTATTTTTATATTGATTTGTGTGCTTTCCCTTTTCCTTATGCAAATTCAGTACATTACATGCACTTCTTTAAATCTGAGGTGTTTATTTTTTGAAGTGATAAGTAAATCATTTTCAATTGCTGTTTGAAGAGTTAGGATAAAAGCAGAATAGTGCTAGCCATGAGAAATTTAAACAGATTGTATCTTGTAAGTTTAAACAGGCTGGGGAGAAGATTCTAGAGAATTGGTTAAGGTAGAGCTGTTGATGTGGGTATAGTTTGCTTTGTAGGCAGGATTCAAAGTCTGGGAGATTCATCTATTAGACAGAGGGGTTAGTATGGAGCAGGATTGATGAACTCTCATGCCCAGGGCAGATCTGTTGTCTTATATTGCCTGCTAGGGAGCTCTGGTAGCGTAGTGCCTAAGGCACTTGACTGCTAACCAGAAGGCTGGTGGCTCAAACCCAGTAGCCACTCCTCGGAAGGAAGATGGGGCAATCTACTTCTGTAGTGATACTGCCTCGGAAACCCAAGGAGGGGTTGCTATGAGTCGGGTCCGACTTGA
>NW_006921595.1:12261900-12283729 GCF_000298275.1 Orycteropus afer afer | reverse complement strand
TTTTTTGAGATATTCTTTACAACTGCCATTAAATCCATAGAGATAACTTAGAATGTATTACAGAAGGGGATATTGATGTAGACGTGATTTTATTATTATAAATATGTAAGATTAAAGTCTCTTAAATTGTTAAGCATTACTGTAAGGTCTTTCAAGACTAGACTTTAAAATGATGTTTTTCCTTGGGAATTAATTAATTCTGGCTTTTAGTGACTATGTCATGTTGTATGGGTGAAAATAGTGTCTTGAAACTCTACAGACTTATGTAGAAATTTTGTAAGTCTTATATAGTGAATATATAGGACTTGCAAATTAAAGATTTTTTTTGAAAATATGCCATTCTACTTTATTGCACAGTATTACAAAAAGGTTTAAATCATGGTTTATGAAAGCCTTTAAGATGTTTAATTGTACTTTATGTTTAGAAATTATTCTTTATAGGCACTGATTATATAATATGGTGGATTAATTATATGGACAACACCTTAATAAAACTCATAAAATATTCCCACAACCCTCTTGCTAAAACTACTTACCATACAATAAAACTTAACTTGATTTAACATGTTGACTATCTGATTGTAGTGTAAAAATTATTCCTTTTAACAAAGAGCAGGAGTATCTGTTGTTGTTGTTATTATGTGCTGTCGAGTCGGATCCGACTCATAGCGACCCCTCCTTGGGTTTTCGAGGCAGTATCACTATGGAAGTAGATTGCCCAACCTTCCTTCCGAGGAATATCTAGTAGAATCAAAATATATGAAAGCTATTTTCACTTTTGAGGACCCCATTTAAAACAGTGGCAGAGGTTTACATAGTAGTCCTAATTTTTAAAGATCTCATTCCCATTGTACAGCAACTTTTTTTTTTCATTTTAATATTAGAAAACATACGACTTTTTCAAGTAAATTTCAGGGTTTCCTCAGAAGCATGTGTGAGGTAGTCCCAGTCGTCTCCAGAATCTGTTCTAGATCTGTAGCAGCAATTAAATGAATGTGTGGTGATTACACTTTGGATGGGAGGCCAGAAACTGGAAAAAATATAAACCTTTAAATATTTTTATTTTATTAGTTTCCCCTATAGACTTGATGATGTCCAATCTGTTTAATAACATTTAACTAATTAATTAGATGATTTAAAAGTGCTTGGATTATTTAGATTGTTCAACTGTAACAAAAACTTGTGTCTAGAACTCTGATGGTCTTCTTACCATGAGCTTGGAACGAGATCTTCTTGATGCTGAGCCCATGAAGGAACTTAGCAGCAAGCGGCCTCTGGTATGTTCTGAGGTTAATGGGCAGATGATTCTTTTAAAGGTAAGTTGTTGTGTTTTGTGAGAGATTCAGAAGTATAGCAAAGTAAAAACTCACTTTTTGTTTGCTAAAAGTATCTGAGTTTACTGGCATGATGATTGTGTATCCAATGTGGTTGCCGGAACTACTTTTGAGTTTAAAGTTTCCCTAAATAATACATGGTTTAATAGGATGTATTTGCTTTCATTTTTAGGGTAAACCCTATTAAATTCTGTTCTCTTTCTTTTCTTCTTCTTTTTTTTTTTTAAAGTTCTTGCTTTTCTCTTTGAAATCTCAATTTCTTTGCCAATACAGTGTAATACTCCTTGATTTCTTCACTGAACTGAGAAACTGTTAATTGTGATAATAAGATAATTAATTTGGCCATAGTGGCTAACCTATAGGTAGAATTGTTCTTCCCTTGCCTTATTACAGTATCCAGAGTAGATGGAAGACTCAATACTTATAAAATTAAAAGATAAAATTAGATATAATTTACATGTTTTATATGAAAATCATTTTTATGTTTAAGTTGGAATGATGGAATTAGCATAGTAATTTTAATCTTGGAGTTACCAATTCTGTTTCTTTTGGTACTAGGGCTATTCTGTGGATGTTGACACAGAAGCCAAGGTGATTCATAGAGCGGCAGCTTATCACAGAGCTTGGAGAGAAGCTGAAGAAGAATCTGGGTTACTACCATTGATATTCCTGTTTTTGTGTAAGGTAAAGTTCATATGCCAACCTTTTGCAGAACACATTTTATTTATAATAAATTTTAAAGCAATAACTCAATCCTTTTGACATAAAGCAAAAAGTGACATAAAGCAAAAAGTGTCTTGTAGAAATCAATATATAGTAAAAGTACGTTGAAGACTTTTTCACTTTTAAGTCACATTTTGTATTCATCTGTTTTGCTTATTAGTCTGATCCTATGGCTTATCTGATGGTCCCATACTATCCCAGGGCAAACCTGAGTGCTATTCAAGCCAGTATGCCTTTAACTTCAGAAGTAAGTAAAAAACACTATTTCCATGGATATATTAAATGAGAAAATAACACCTAATATTTATTGAGGGCATATTTTATTCCACACGTTATAAACTGTGCAAAAATTTTGATTTGCGTTGTTGTCATATCAACTTTGTGATGTGAATTATTCCATTTTGCAGATGAGAAAAATTAAGTTTAGAGGGATTAAGTGACTTGTAGCCAGAGGGTGGAGTTGGGACTTGAACTCAAGTCTCTGATTCCAAAGCTTGTCTCTCTGGTTCCAAAGCCCATACTTAGAACTATTAAGCTGTAATGTATGTAAATTGCCTAGCATAGTACTTGGTCTTATAAGTGCTTAAGCGGCTGCTTGGAATCCCTGGGTAGTATAAATGGTTAACATGCATGGCTCCTAACCTAAAAACAGGGTTAGAGTCCACCCAGAGGTACCTTGGAAGAAGAGGCTGGTGATCTGTTTCTAAACAATCAGCTATTGCAAACCTTACAGAGCACAGTTGTGCTCTAACATGCGTGGAGTCACTATGACTTGATGACAACTACCTCATTTAGGGTTAGTATTAGTAATAGAAGAGGCCTTGGCTTTTCCTAACTAGTAACACTATTTCCATTTTTTTTAATTTACATGGTCATTTTTTTCAATTTAAATCTTAGACACAATAGAGTGTGTGTGTGTGTATGTATATATATATATATATATATATATATATATATATATATGTGTGTATATATATATATATATATAGGTATGTGTGTGTATGTATATATACATATATATATATATATATATATATGTAAGTATGTATGAATGTACGTGTGTGTGTGTGTGTGTGTATACTCACTGCTATCGAGTCAATTCTGACTCATAGTGACCTTCTTTGGGTCTTTGAGATGGAATCTTTATGGAAGTAGATTGCCCAGTCTTCCTTCTGTGGAGTGGTTGGTGGGTTTGAACTGCCAACCTTTTGGTTAGTAGTCAAATGCCTTAGGCACCATGCCACTATTTTCATAATCAGGACTTCATCCAACTTGCAATTCTTCCTTTATGTTGTATTCCTATTAAAGATTAATTGTGGAGGAAGCGTTACTCACTTTTGGAACAGTCTTTTAATTAGAGAGTTAGTTCAAGTATTAAAATTATTTTCCTACTTCTTGATCTCTTTTGTATGTACTTACTTGTAGGAGATTTTAAAGGTCATGAAAGGTGTTGCCCAGGGTCTGCATACATTGCACAAGGCTGACATAATTCATGGATCACTTCATCAGAACAATGTATTTGCTTTAAACCGTGAACAAGGAATTGTTGGAGATTTTGACTTCACCAAATCTGTGGTAAAATAGCATTTAAAAATAGGTTCTAGACTTCATTTAGTAGTATTAGGCAGTAGTTTACTTATACATGATATGACAGTCTATGATAGGGTCTTTTTCTTGGCTAAGGTATGTCATGGTGCAAGCAATTATCTGGTAACCAGCATTGTATTTTTTAACTAAGTTTTAGTAGCAACCTAATGTTACAGTCAAGGACATTACCTACATTAATCAATTTTTTTTTTTTTTTTTATCGTCATCAAGAAATTGCTAGGAAATGCAAGGAAAACTAGGTAGCCATCTCAATACCCTCCTCTACTGGTATGCCTTCCCTCTTACCCCCAGATTAAATTTAGAAATACATACTTAACTATGTTTTGATTAATAATGGGTATTCTTAAAATCCTCACTTAGGAAACTTGGACTTTTCTGTCTAACTGGCTATTAATTTGGTGCCATATTAACTCGGAACAGACATTCTATAGAGAGAGCAAAGATCAGACAAGTAAAGACAATTAAATCTTGTAATTTTTTTAATTGGTAAAATATATAGTCTTACATGATCATAGGAGAGCACTTCCTTTTTTTAAAAAAGAATATCTTTATTGAGGTAATATTCACATACCATAAAGTTGACTTTTAAAGTATATAATTCAGTGGTTTGAAGTATATTCACAAAGCTGTACATTGATCACCACTGTTTAATTCAAGAACATTTTTATCACCCCTAAACAAACCCCTTACCTGTTTGGAATCATTACTCATTCTCTTTTGCCTGCAGTCCCTGGAAACCACTATGGTTCCATATTTCTATGGATTTGACACCTGTTTTTGACATTTGATATAAGTGGAATCATACAATATGTGGCTTTTTATGATAAGCTGCTTTCACTTATCATACTGTTTTCAGTGTTTACCTGTGTTGTAGAATGTATCAGAATTTTATTCCTTTTTGTGGTTGAATAATATTTCTTCATATGGATATGCCACAGTTTATCTGTCAGCTGATGGATATCTTAGTGGTTTCTACTTTTTGATTATTGTGAATAATAGGTTGTGAAGATTCATGTACCAGTTTTTACGTGGGCAGCATTTTATTTTATTCTGCAGCATTTTACATTCCCACCAGAAACGTATGAGGGTTCCAGTTCTCCACATTCTTGGTCACCTTTTGCTCTTGTTGTCCAAGCAATTCTCTTTTGACATGCTTTATACTTTGTCATCTATAAGTCATAGGATAATACCACTTGTGTGTATGTAAACTCAATAGTTTTCATAAGGTGTTTCAAAATGAGAAAGTGAAAATATAAAGCTGTAATCAAATACTGGAATATGCAGGATTTATACAAAATAGATTTGCTGTAATATTTATCTGACTACATTAATTTATTTGAAAATTAAGAGGACAGCCTAAGGAAGATAACTAAATTATGAGTTTCAAAAAATCCTCCGCTTTTAGGGAAATTCTTGTTTGTTTAACTTTTGAGCATATCATTTACATAGCTGTAGACACATTATTACTCTAAGAATTACTCTTCCTCCTTTATACTAATTTGTCAGCTGTTGTTATCTCCAGAACATTAAAATGATCTAATTTGAAATAGTAATTAAATTTACCTTATGTTCCATTTTTTTCACACCACTTTCAGATTGAAGTGAATATTAACAAAGAAGAGATATTTGGAAAGTAGTTTGTAGTCAACATCATTGCTTTTCAAATATTAAAGGGCATAAGAATCACCTGGGGTTCTTGTTAAAATGTAAATTTTTATTCAGCTTTTCTGGGATGGAGATGCTGCATTTCTAACAAGCTCCCAGGTGATACCCATGGCTGCTGGTCTTGGGACCACACTTTGTGAAGCAAGAGTCAAGATAGATTTGGAAAAAAGATAATACTTACTGATACATCTGCTGTGTGCTAGGCATTGTGCTAATTACTTTTATAATTCAATAACTCTATAAAGTAGATGTTATTTTCTTTTAAAGAATTAATTAAAGTTCAAAAAAGTTAAAACCCAAGGTCACACAACAAATAAGTGGGAAATTAGGGGTGTAGCCAAGATCTGTCTGAACTCAGGGTTCATATTCTAATCGTTGAACATCCTGTGACATTTTTGAAATGGTATATTTAGGAAAGGATCAGTAAGGAAGGAAAATACTTTGTAGAATTTCAGTATCTTTTAATTTAGAATTTTGAAATTTCATTATTTGGACTTAGAAAATAGCATGGTCACTTGCCCTTAGAAGATTTGTTTTTTTTTAAAAAAAATGACAGTACCAAATCAAATAGTCAATGGTTGGTTTGATTCTACCTAATCTATATTATAAATATAATGATAGTCTCAGTATTTATTTTATGAGACTGATACTTAAGAGTAATTTAGAATAGCAGAAATTTAGCTAAAATATTGAGAGCAAGAGAATGATTTTTTTTTTCATTAAAATTATTCATAAAATTTATATGTAAAATAATTTCATTCAAAACAAAATTATTTCAAATAAATTTGCCTTTTTTTGTGTGTGGATTGAATGCAGAGAACTTCACAAAAAGCCAACTCAATTATGTTGTCTCTAAAATATTTAACATACTGTTTTTGTAGAGTCAGCGTACCTCAGTGAACATGATGGTTGGTGATTTAAGTTTGATATCACCTGAGTTGAAAATGGGAAAACCTCCTTCTCCAAGTTCAGACCTGTATGCTTATGGCTGCCTTTTATTGTGGGTATGTTAGTTTTTTTTTTTGTTTGTTTGTTTGTTTAAATAGATCAATCATTTATATGCATATTTCAATTTGTAAGGTAGTTCTTTTCAGCATATAACTCTGGATAAAAAGCAGTGGTATCTAGTATAAGGAGCTCTGGTAGCATAGTGCCTAAAAGCACGTGACTGCTAACCAGAAGGCTGGTGGCTCAAACCCACCAGCCTCTCCTCAGAAGGAAGGTTGGGCCATCTATTTCCATAGTAATACTGCCTTGGAAACCCAAGGAAGGGTTGCTGTGAGTTGGGTCCGACTCAACGGCACATAACAGCAACAACAACCACCACCTAGTAGGAAATTGGGGTTTCTGTTAAATTTTATCATAAACCATTGATTTACTTCTGTCCCTTTTAGTTATTAGTATATTGTGTACTTTCTACCAAGTGGCTTGATAAGTATTCTAAGTATCATGGCATTGTTTTAGTTTTATTAAAGGCAAGACTGAAATGATTTTGTCTTATATTTATCGAGAAGCAGTTCATGTATATGTTGAAAATAAATGAGCCTTAGGTAAATGTTCCTGCTTTTAGTGTAAACTAAATACCTATTTCTTATCTGTGGTTTAAGATCATTGTTCCTGTGAATCATGAGGGATCAAGTGCTAAGAAGGCAAAGATATCAGTTTTGACTTGTAGTCAACATTGATTTCTCTGGAGGTTCTAGCCTAGGAGTGTGTGCACATAGACTCAGTGTTATATGAATACTAGTTTTCACCAAGTTGGTCTATAGATTCAGTACAATCCATAGCATTTTCCAATAAAAATGCTAATAGGCCTTTTTAGTATGTGTGTGTGAAAGAAATTAATAATTGGTTCTATAATTTATATGAAAATGCAAAGGACCTAGGATAGCCAAAATAATCTTAAAAAGAACAAAATTGTAGGACTTATACTACTTTTCAAGATTTAATAAAATTACAGTAAGTAAAGACAGTATTTTGGTGGTATAAAATTAGACAAATACATCAAAGGAATAAATAGACATACTAGATACAGACCCACATGTATGCAGTCAACTGATTTTTGAAAAAGGTGCCAAGGCAATTCTATGAAGGACAGGATAGTCTTTATAACAAATGGTACTGGAGCAACTCGATATGCATATGTAAAAAATAAACTTTGATTCATTCCTTGTAGCATGTATTAAAATTAAGATGTATCACAGATCTAAATGTAAAACTAAGTCTCTAATAACCAACAAAGAAAGTTTCCTTACATGTAGAAGAAACTTTTTTTGTTCGTTACCAGAGATGGGAGGGAAGGAGAGAGAACACTGCAAAAAAAACAAAAACAAAAAACAACAACAACAAAAAAAAACAAACGTAAGCCTCCAGAACTTCTAGAAGAGACCATAGGAGAAAAACTTTAGGTTTGGCAAAGATTTTTCAAATAGGACACAAAAAGCATCAACTTTATATAAAAGAAAACAAACTCATAATTTAGATGTCATTAAAATTTAAAACTTTTGTTTTTCAGAAGACTTTTATAAAAATTAAAAGGCAAGCCACAGACTGGGAGAAAATATTTGCAAAATGTATACATGATGAAAGACTAAAGATTCTAAAGAATTCTTACAACTCAGTAATAAGAAAATAACTCAATTAAAATATGGGCAAAATATTTAAACAGATACTTTACCAAAGAAGATACTGAGATAGTAAATAAGCATGTGAAAAGATGTTCAGGATCTTTACTCAAAAAAACAAACTCACTTCCATCGAGTTGATTTTGACTCATAGTGACCCCATTGGGTTACCGAGGCTATAAATCTTTACGGTAGATTGCCCAGTCTTCTTTCTGCGGAGCAGCTGGTGGATTTGAACTACTGACCTTCCAGTTAGCAGTCTAGTGCCTTATCCATTATGCCACTTGAGCTCCAGGATCATTGTTGTTGTTAGGTGCTGTTGAGTTGTCTCTGATTCATAACAACCTTATGCACAGCAGAATGAAACACTGCCTGGTCTTGTGCCAGCCTCACAATCCTTGCTATACCTGAGCCCATCATTGCAGCCACTGTGTCTATTTGCCTCGTTGAGGGCCTTCTCTTTCTGTTGACCCTCCACTTTACCAAGCATTATATCCTTCTCCAGGGAGTGGTTCCTTTTGATAACATGACCAAAGTAAGTGAGACAAAGTCTGGCCATTCTTGCCTCCTAGGAGCATTCCAGGTACACTTCTTCCAGGACAGATTTGTTAGTCCTTTTAGCAGACCATGGTACTCTTAGCATCCTTTTGCAACACCACAACTCAAAAGCATCACTTCTTCGGTCTTCTTTATTCATTGTCTAGCTCTCACATGCATAAGAGGCAATTGAAAATACTGTGGCTTGGATTACGTGCACCTTAGTCTTCAAGGAGACATCTTTGCTCTTCAGCACTTGAAAGAGGTCTTTTGCAGCTGATTTGCCCAATGCAATATGTCGTCTGATGGTCTTGTCTGCTGTTTCCATTGGTTTTGGTTGTAGAACCAAGTAATATGAAATCCTTGACAACCTCAGTCTTCAATTATGGTGATGCTGCTTATTGGTCCAGTTGTGAGGATTTTTGTTTTCTTTATAATGAGGTATAATCCATATTGCAAACTGTAGTCTTTAATCGTCATCAGTAAGTACTTTAAGTCATCCTCACTTTCAGCAAGCAAAGTTGTGTCATCTGTGTATCACAGGTTGTTAATGAGTCTTTCTCCAATTCTGATGCCATGTTCTTCTTATAATCTAGCTTCTTGAATTATTTGGTCAGGATACAAGTTGAGTAAGTATGGTGAAAGGATACAACCTTGGTGCACTCCTTTCTTGATTTTGAACCATGCAGTATCCCCTTGTTCTGTTTGAACGACAGCCTCCTGATCTGTGTACAGATTCTTTATGAGTAAAATCAAGTGTTCTGGAATTCCCATTCTTCTCAATGTTATCCATAATTTGTTATGATCTGCACAATTGAATGCTTTTGCATAGTCAATAAAACATAATTAAGTATCTTTCTGGTATTCTTTGCTTTTAGCTAAGATCCATCTGACATCAGCAGTAATACCCCTCATTCCATGTCCTCTTCTGAATCCAGCTTACATTTCTGGAAACTTTCTGTCAGTATACTGCTGCATCCATTTTTGAATTGTCTTCAGTAAGATTTTACTTGCATGTGATATTAATGATATTGTTTGATAATGTCCATGGTCTGTAGGATTACCTTTCTTTGGAATAGGTACAAATATTGATCTCTTCCAGTCAGTTGGCCAGGTAGCTGTCTTCCAGATCTCTTGGCATAGCCAAGTGAGTGCCTCCAGTGGGGCATCCGTTTGTTGAAACATTTCAGTGGGTATTCTGTCAATTCTTGGAGCCTTCTTCTTCGACAGTTCCCTCAGTGCAGCTTTGACTTCTTCCTTTGATACCATTGCTTCTTGATCATACCCACCTCCTGAAATAGGTGAAGATCAACCAATTCTTTTTGGTACAGTGACTCTTTGTATTCCTTCCATCTTCTTTTGATGCTTCCTGCATCATTCAATATTTTGCCGATACAATCTTTCAATATTGCAACTTGAGGCTTAAATTTTTTCCTCAGTTTTTTCAGCTTGAGAAATGCCGAGTGTGTTCTTCCCTTTTGTTTTTCCAACTCCAGGTCTTTTCACATTTCATGATAGTAATTGGCTTTGTCTGATAGCGCTGCTCTTTGAAATCTTCTGTTCAGCTCTTTTATCTTGTCATGTCTTCCATTTGCTTTAGCTGCTCTCCACTCAAGGACAAGTTTCACAGTCTCTTCTGACATCCATTTTGGTCTTTTCTTCCTTTCTTGTTTTTTTAATGACCTCTTGGTTTCTTCATAGATGATGTTCTTGATGTCATCCCACAATTCTTAGGGTTTTCGGTCATTGATGTTCAGTGCATCAAATCTGTTTTTTAAATGGTCTCTAAATTCAGGAGTGATATTATCAAGGTCATATTTTGGCTGTCATGGACTTGTTTTAGTTGTCTTCAACTTCAGCTTGAACTTGTGTATTAGCAGTTGATGGTCTGTTCCACAATCAGCTCTTGGCCTTGTTTTGGCCGAAGATATTGAACTTCGCTATTGCTTCTTGCCACAGAGGTTGTCAGTCTGATTCCTGTGTATTCCATGTGGCGAAGTCCACGTGTATAGTTGTTGCTTATGTTGTTGAAAAAAGGTATTGCAATGAGTAAGTCATTGGTCTTGCAAAATTCTATCATGTGATCCATAGCATTATTTCTATCACAAGGCCATATTTTCCAACTACCGGTAACTTTTTTTTTTGTTTCCAACTTTTGCATTCCAGTCACCAGTGATTATCAACACATCCTGATTGCATGTTCGGTCAATTTCAGACTGCAGAAGTTGGTAGAAATCTTCAATTTCTTTATCTTTGGCTTTGGTGGTTGGTGTGTAAATTTGAATAATAGTAGTATTAACTGGTCTTCCTTGTAGGCATATGGATATTATCCTATCACTGACAGCACTGTACTTCAGGACAGATCTTGAAACACTCTTTGTGACGATGAATGCCATACCATTCCTCTCCAAATTGTCATTCCTGGCATAGTAGATCATATGGTTGTCTGATTCAGAATTGTCAAAACTGGTCCTTTTCAGCTCACTAATGCCTAGGATATTGATCTTTATGCAATTCCATTTCATTTTTGACAACTTCCAATTATCCTAGATTCATACTTCATACATTCCATGTTCCAGTTATTAATGGTTGTTTGCATCTGTTTCTACTCATTTTGAGTCTTGCCACATCAGCCAGTGGAGATCCTGAAAGCTTTACTCTATCCATATCATTAAGGTGGTCTCTACTTTGAGAAGTCAGCTCTTCCCCAGTCAAATTTGGAGTCACTTCCGACCTGATGGTCTCATGTTCCAGCAGTATATTGGACAGTGTTTCAGGGCTATTCATTAAGTTTTCCACTAATATATCAGACCGTGTTTCACTGCTGTTCATAAGGTTTTCACTGGCCAATTGTTCAAGAAATGGATGGCTTCTTCCTTCCTCCAAGTCTGTCCTACCCTGGAGGCTGTGCTGAAACCTCTCCACCATGGGTAACCCTGCTGGCATTTTGCAACATGGTGGCAAAACCTCCAGCCTCACAGTGACATGTAAGCCACCACAGGGTGACAAACTGACAGACATGTTTGTCTCCTTAGTGAAATGTAAATTAAAGCCAAAATGAAATATCTACTATATGTTGTTCTCTCTCTGCCTCTGTCTCTGCCTCTGCCTCTCTGTCTCTCTCTTTTTATATAAACCAAATTCACTGCCATCAAGTTGATTCTGACTTAAAGCAATCCCCATTGGGTTTCCAAGGCTGTAATTCTTTATGGAAGTAGATTGTGTCATCTTCCTCCTGCAGAGCAGCTGGTGGGTTTGAATCACCAGCCTTTCCTCTGGTTAGCAGCCAAATACCTTACCCATTTTGCCACCAGAACTCGCTCGCTCTCTTTGTGTGTGTGTATGTATGTATGTAGGCAACTTCCACTTCTAATAAGAATACATAGTATAAAACACGTGAAAAGGCTAAAAGATAAGACTCAAGGATCATGTTTACAAAGATAGTATGAAGAGTTATCCTGGAACCGTTACCAAAGAAATTTTATTCCAGGGGCCTGAATATTACTGTCACTTTATGATTTTCAGAAAGTTTTAACAAAAATAAAAGGAATAGTTAAGTTAATGTTAAAGCTCTAGAAAACTGGGCATTTTGATTTTGGATGATTTTTGTTATGAGACCAGATTAAATGGTAGAAATGTTCTGAAGATTGCCATCAACTACAGATAATTAAAGTGTTTGAGTATTGGCAACCCTTCAACCTACAGCAATAAACCATATTTTTTAATTCACACATTTGGAATGTTGTTTTATTAGGAAGTCATTTATATTAATATTCTTTAGTATTTCTTCAGATTATAATGTGATTCTTAAGTGAAATGATTACCTATGAGACAGTTTTTCTTTTTTTTTTTTTTAAATAGAGCAGTTCTGATGTTGTCATATTAGAAAAAATAATTGTTTATGGGGGAGGGCTACTGCTAGTGAGGAAGCTGAATAATTTTAAAATAAAGAGAAGTGAATGATTGCTTTTATTCATACGACACTTTTTCAGTGTATCCTTCTCTAAAATGCAGCCATCTTTTTTACTTAATTTTTCTCCTAAATACTATAAATTTATTTATCTTTATGATTGTCTGTTTCTTCCACTAGAATGTAAGCTTTGGGGGCAGGGGTTTGTATGCCTCGTTTGCTACTCTGTCCTTAGTGCCTAGAACAATACTGAGTGCATGCATGGGAGTCCTCATATATTAGTTGAATGAATACATAGCTATATTTTATGAGAATGAGTATTTAAATTTTAGCTTCAATTACATAATTGAAGTATTAGGCTTTTTTTTTTTTAAGTTTGGAAAGGATGCCATGTTTTCTTCATGGGCTCAGAGGTCATGTCCTGAACTGTCATTTTTATAGCCCCTTGTACTTTATATTTTTTGGAACCTTGCATGAAGATTTTATTTTCCCCTAAGTCCTGTGATATCTCTAGAAGATCTTAGTCGTCATATTAGTCCCCACTGAATGACCTAATCTTGGATTTTCTGGACCTTCTTAATAACTTGAGACTTAACCTTCATACAGTTTCAGTCACCAGCTGTGATAGTTGGAGCTGTGTGTCAACTTGGCTGGACCACAATTCTGTGTGGTTTAAGCAATTGTGATGTGGGTTGTTCCAATGATGGGATCAGATGTATTTGTTTTGAGCAGCCAATCTGTTGAAACGGAGTTTCACTAGGGGTGTGGCCTGCTTCCAGTATATTTATGGACATCCTGGGAAAAGAGACACTCTTCTGTGGATCGGGATTCTGTTATGCTGCCTACAACTGTCTGTGAGTGAACAATCCACCATTTGGCCTGGAGATCTTGGATTCGTCATTCGTTGGAGTCAACAGCCAGTATACTGCCTGCCAACCTTGAGCTCCTCAGCCCCTGCAGCTGTGTGAGTCGGGAAAAGCCTCCAGCTTGACTTTTGACCCAAGAACTTTGGACTTGCCAGCTTCTATAAGTGTGTGAGCCATTTTCCTAAGATAAATTTCTCTTTCTCTCTCTCTCTCTCTCTCTCTGGTTTTGTTTCTCTCGAGAATCCAGTCTAACACATTTGGTACCAAGAGTGGTTCTAGAGAGACACAATCATAAGGATGGCTTCCTAAATTGGTTCTGCGATTTGATTAATCATAAGGACACTAATGACCCTGCCTCTGTTAGTAAAGAGGGCCCTGCTAATCTGTGGCATGAGGTGGCAACATTAATATGCAAAATAGCACCACCAGTAGATCAAGCATTTGTGAGAAGTGAGGCTCTGGGGATCGCATATTTGATACTTTTCTGCAATTTTGTCAGTATGAGGATTATAAGGAAGCTGGTTGGTTGGCCCTACTTATACTAGACAAAGTGGTGAAAGAGCGAGATGAGCTCAGGGCTGCTGAGTCATAGCTTAGGTGCTGCATAAAAGACCTCTCAGTGTTTCCAGTTGTGCTATGAAAGAAAGCCTTCTAGTAACAGTGCTGATATTGCCAAAAACCAAACCCAGAGTCTTATTTTAAGTGTGGCTGAATTACAACGCCAATTAAATTACCAACCCAGAATAGTGTCTGAAGTTAAAGTGAGGGCATTGATTGGGAAAAAAATGGGATCCTGAAACCTGAAATGGGGACATATGGGCAGATAGTCAGGAAGGTCAGGATATGGAGCCTGTGAATTCTGTTGAATCCCTCCCATCTGAAGGGATTCGTATAAAACCATTATCCCCTCCACCTCAGTTTGATGAGATTAACCCAGCTATTCCTGCTGGGTCATTGCCTGAGGCAGAGGCCATGGAACACATTGCTGACTTTTCTCAGGAACTACCCTAATCATTCATTGTTGCTAGACCTATAACTAAGTAAGTCTAAGCGAGCCCCAAAAGGTGAAATATAAAGTGTGACTGCTACCCTATGCTCTGTGGGTCTGGAGACCTTAGTCCCTGAGGGAGGAATACTCCCACCTGGAGACACAATACTGATTACATTGAACTGGAAATTAAGAATGCCACCTGGCCATTTTGACTTCCTCATGCCTCTGGATCAACAGACAAAGAAGGGCGTTACTGTACTGTCTGGTGTAATAGATCCTGATTATCAAGGGGAAATTGGATTGGCATTACATAATGGAGGTAAAGAAGAATATGTCCGGAATACAGGAGATTCTTTAGGACATCTCTTAGTACTACCATGCCCTGTGATTAAAGTCAGTGAAAATTACAGCAACCCAGTTCTGATATGACAATAATGGCCCAGACCCTTTAGGAATGAAGGTTTGGGTTACCCCACCAGGCAAAGAAGCACAACCAGCTGAGGTGCTTGCTGAGGGCAAGAATGGGTGGTGGAAGAAGATAGTTTTGAGTATCAGCTACGACCACGTGGCCAGTTGCAGAAATGAGGACTGTGATTGTTATATTTCTTCATTGTATATGTGCATCAGATATTTTTGTTTCCCTCTGTGTTGTTGTATGCCTTCAAGTTGGACCTGACTCATAGCGACCCCTCCTTGGGTTGCCGTGGTAGTATCACTATGGAAGTAGATTGCCCAACCTTCCTTCTGAGGAGTGGCTGGTGGGTTTGAAGTGCCAGCCTTCTGGTTAGCAGTCAAGTGCCTTACGCACTACGCTACCAGAGCTTCTAGAAAGAGATGGCCTGGCTACCTGGCGGGGAGCGGCTGGTGGGTTTGAACCACCAGCCTTGGGTGTGGCAGGTGACTGCCTTAGGCCTGAGGCCATCCCCTAGGGCCTTCCTTCTGTTATGAACTGTGAAATGTAAATAAGGTTAATGCGTTTCGGTTGTACGTGTGTTAGTGTATCATGTTAGGTGTGAATACGATGTTATAATTGTCCTTATTTAGAGATTATATATGGTTAAGAAGATGTGTACAACTGTCAAGTTGACAAGGGATGGACTATGATAGTTGGAGTTGTGTGTCAGCTTGGCTAGACCACAATTCTGTGTGGTTTAAGCATTTGTGATTTGGGTTGTTCCAATGATGAGATCAGATATATATGTATTGAGCAGCCAATCCGTTGAAAGGGAGTTTCCCTAGGGGTGTGGCCTGCTTCCAGTATATTTATGGACATCCTGGGAAAAGAGACACTCATCTGTGGATCAGAATTCTGTTGTGTTGCCTACAACTATCTGTGAGCGCACAATCCGCCATTCGGCCTGGTGACTTGGATTTGTTATTCGGTTGAGTCAACAGCCAGTATACTGCCTGCCAACCTTGAGCTCCTCAGCCCCTGCAGCTGCCTGAGTTGGGAGAGGCCTCCAGCTTGACGTTTGATCCAAGAACTTTGGACTTGCCTACTTCTATAAGTGTGTGAGCCATTTTCCTAAGATAAAGTTCTCTTTCTCTCTCTATATATAAGCTTTATTGGTTTTGTTTCTCTAGAGAACCCAGTCTAACACACCAGCCAAAACCAGGATTTTGTGATTATAATTTTTCTTTCTAAAAAATTATAGAATCCAATTATATATTTTTTGGATAGGCTTTCTGTCATCTCACTATAAAAAAACCCAAACCCCACTGCCATGGAGTAGATTTTGACTCACAGCAATCCTATAGGACAGAGTAGAACTAACTGCCTCATAGGGTTTCCAAGGCTGTACATCTTTACAGACGCAGATTGCTTTATCTTTCCTTTGTGGAGCAATTGGTGGGTTCTAACTGCCAATCTTTTGGTTAGCAGCTGAATGGTTTCACCACTATGTCACTAGACCTCCTGTTACTGTATCTGCTTGTAAATCTCTAAAATGTTTTTCCACTGTCTCCATCTTCTCCTAGTCCATCAGCAACCTCCTAATTTCTCTCTTCTTTCCTTGTTCAGCCTTAGTCCCATCTTAAAGCATCAAAACTATACCCTGTATTCCCTTTTACTTCTGTTCTTCCATTTAACTTCTTTAGAAAAACCCCAGTTGTAGATGTGTCCTATGGCTTGACATGCATAATTTTTTTTTAAGTCTCATTTTCTTTACTTAAAATTTATTTCTTTGTATGTTTTATTTTTTCTAGAATATGAGCATACATTGTATTTATTAGTCTAAGTACATTATTATGTCTGTTTATTACATGATGATAACATCTTCCCTTGCTGGGAGCATACATATTCATGTTTGGAGGTTAACCACGTGCTTTATAAACTTTAATGTACTCAATTCACGTAACATCCTGTGGTAATTCAGATTGTGTGCCAACTTGGCTGAGCCCTGATTTTGAGTGCTTGGCAGTTGGGTATAGTTATTTCCCATGATGAGATTGTAATCACCTCAATGGTGCGATCTCCTGTGAGGAGCTAAGTAGTTTCCTTTGAGGTGTGGCCTACTTCCAGTATATATGGAGAAGCTTTGAGAAAGGTCTCTCGATTTTTGGTACTTCAGAATCCTGTGTTAGGCTGAGTCCTCATCTCTAATTCCTGGACTTGATCCAGGGGCCTGCTGTATTGCCTACCAATCTTGGGATTGTGCTTTTTTAACCTGCCTACCTTAGGTTTGCCAAGCTCAGCAGCAGCTAGCAGCAGTCTGACTTAAGAGACACGTCTAGCTCTAGTGGGCCTGGAATACGAGGCAGAGCTGAAGTCCCAGGTTGAGGGCCTTCACCCAGTCCCTAGAGCCAGAGATATGAATTTGGACTTCTAGCCCCATAAACTATAAGAGAATAAATTCCTGTTTGTTAAGCCATCTGCTAAATGGCCAGACTTCGTCTCACCTATTTTGGTCATGTTGTCAGAAGGGACCATTCCTTGGAGAAGGATGTCATGCTTGGTAGGGTGGAGGGTCGACGAAAGAGGGGGAGGTCTTCAACGAGATGGATTGACATGGTGGCTGCGATGATGGGCTCAAGTATAGCAGGGATCGTGGAGCTGGTGCGGGATCGGGCAGTGTTGTGTTCTGCTGTGCATGGGGTCGCTATGAGAAACGACGGCACCTAACAACAACAACAACAAGCCATCCACTTGTGGTTTTTCTGTTATAGCAGCACTAGAGAACTAGGACACATCCATTATGAGGGACCACATCATTATCTCAAGTGTAGATAAGAGGGTGATAAGGGTTAGAATGAGGAAGTACCCAAGTTAGGTGCTGTCCCAGGATTTCGGTGTCTCAAGTCCCCTTACAAGACAACCTTTTACCTTCACATTATGTGTTATTAAGCTCTTGAAGGCATAGCCTTCACTGAAGCCAAGGAGGGACAGTTTCTGAAGGGGTACTCACAGTATGGATAAGCTACAAGTAAACATTATGGCACTGACTGCTGTGAGATTCCTTACATCATATTATTAATCCTCTTTTTAAGGTATCTCTAACCTTGTCTTCTATGGGCTGTTTGGTGAGATGTCCTCTTAAGACCTTGCATGGATGTATTTTATACTTCAGTTTAGAATATGGGTGTACATTTCAAATATTATTCTTGTTTTGATGAGTAATCACAAAATAAGAGACAGAAAAATCATATATCCTGTCATCTCTTGAGGCCTGCTTTATGTGGCTTGTGATGAGTCTCTCACCTTGAATTCCTTGAATCTTAGGAATGCTTCTCAGAAATATCCTAATTAAGAGAAATCAAGGGAGAGGGAAAATGGATGTTAGACCTCTAAAATCTGGAAGCAATTCTAATATAACCAAGACGACTGATGATGGATCTCATTATTGCAGAATTGGATGCTAGAGGTTTATGGGATTCAGGCTGGATGGACCCACTCACATCTCTAGTACCTTTTCCTATATAGGAATTCCATGTATTTTTGGATTCTGCAGCTGTTCTGAGAACCAGTTGAGAACCTTATTATCCCTTTCTTACTGGATCCAAGTTTAGAGAGTTTGGAGAGTTTTAACTCTGAAGGCTTTTGCTCTGTTTTGAGAAGAATACTCTATCATGTTGTTGTTGTGTGTGCTGTTGAATCAGTTCTGATTTATAGTGATCCAGTGTAATAGATTAAAACTGCTCCATATTGTTTCCTATGCTGTAATCTTTACAGCATAGGAAACATGAGAAAATTGTTGGGTTTTTTATCCTGCAGGTGGTTCTCTTCCTGGTGGGTTCCAACTATTGACCTCTCGGTTAGCAGCTGAGTGCTTAATCATTGTGCTACCAGAGTGCCTTTAGTCATAATATTATATTGTTGTTAGGTGCCAGAGAGTCAGTTCTGACTCATAGCGACCCTATATACAACAAAATGAAGCACTACCCAGTCCTGCACCATCCTTACAATCATTGCTGTGTTGGAGCCCATTGTTGTAGCCACTGTGTCAATCCATCTTATTGAGGATCTTCCTCTTTTTTGCTGACCCTCTACTTTACCAAGTGTGATATCCTTCACCAGGGACTGGTCTCTCTTGATAACATGACCAAAACGTGAGAGACAAAGTTTAGCCATCCTCACTTCTAAGGAGTATTCTGCCTATATTTCCTCTGAGACAGATTTGCTCTTTTTCTAGAAGTCCATGGTACATCTGTATTTTTTGCCAGCACCATAACTCAAATGCATTATTTCTCCTGAAGTCTTCTTTATTCATTGTCCAGTTCTCACATACATATGAGGCTATTGAAAATACCATGGTTGGCTCAAGTGCACCTTAGTCTTCAAAGTGACATCTTTGCCCAGTGTACTACACTGATGTCTATCCCTATTTTTTTCTTGACTGCTATTCCCATTGTAGATCCAAGTAAAGTGAAACCCTTGACAACTTCAGTCATCTTTTCTCCATTTATCATGATGTTGCTTATTGGTCCTGTTGTGAGGTTTTTTGTTTTCTTTTTGTTGAGGGGCGATCCATACTGAAGGGTGTAGTCTCTGATTTTCATCAGTAAGTGTGTTACAATTAACCTATATTTTATTACTTTTTTTTTTTTCTTTCCTTTCCATTCTTGATGTTGCAAAGTTTCGTTTCTTTTTCTTCCTGTTTTAAGAACTTCCTTTAGTCAGTCTTTTAGGGTAGTTCTGCTGATGAGGAATTCTTAGCTTTCTTTTATCTGAGAGTATCTTCATTTCTAAAGAATATTTTCAGTGGGTGTAGAATTCTGGATTGACACCACTTGAAAAATGGGCCATTTTTCTGGCCTCTATTGTTTCTGATGAGAAATCTGTCATTTGAATTTTTATTCCTCTGTAGGAATCTGATGTTTCTCTGTAGGTGCAAATTTTTATTAGTTTTCTGAAGTATGATATGACATGTCTTGGTGTAGATTGCTTTCAGTTTATCATATTTGGGGGCTGCTCAGCTTTTTTAAGTTTGTAGGTTTTGTTTTTTTGCCAAATTTGGTAAGTTTTCTGTGATCTCTTCAAATACTTTTTCAGCCCCATATTCCTTTTCTTCTAGGACTCCAGTGATAGGAATTTTGGATCTTCTACTATCATTCCCTAGATTCTTGAAGTTCTGTTAGTTTTTTGTTGTTTTTCAAATTGGACGTTTTCTATTTTTCTGTCTTCAACTTCACTGATGCTTTCCTCTATCATATTAATTCTAAGCACACCCAATAAGCTTTTTATTTCTCTTATTGTGTATTTCAATTCTAAAATTTCCATTTGGTTGTTTTTTTATATCTTCTATTTCTTTGCTGAGTTTTTTTTCCCTCCTCATTTGTTTTAATTGTATTTGTAATTGCCCACTGAGCACTTTTGTTGTGACTGCTTTAAAAAGACTTTTCAGATAATCCAAATACCTGTGTTATCTTGGTATTGGTATTATGATTGTTTTTTTTCCTCATTTGAGTTAAGATTTTTCTGTTTCCTGGTAAGACAAGTGATTTTTTTGTTGTATCCTGGACATTTTGGGTATTATTGTGAGACATGCTGTTCAGTCTTCATTTTTGCAGGCACTGTGATGTAGTGCATAGTTCCAGATAGGGTTGGATGTTTAGCTCCCTGTTGGACTTTGCTGACACCACCCTGGCAAAAACAGAATGCCAACTCATACTTCCTTGTGCCCCGTCTCTCAAATTGCTGATGCAAATACCAAGGATAGGGTAGTGAACTTAACTAGCACTGCTTCACCACTGTCTTACTCCACCTGCTTGTGCCTAGTTGCTGCCTTGTGAAGTTGGAAGTTTTACTTCCTACTGGACCCTGCTGACATCTGTTACAGTGAGGATGGGAAAGTAGAGTGCTGATTAGCACTGCCTCACAGTGCTGTTTCCATTTTGTTAGGAGTAAAAGTTCATTTCCCCTCTGGGTTGCACTGACAGCACCTCTTTGTGTAATGTAGAGTGCCAACTAGCATTGTCTTGCACTGCTGCCTTCTTCTGTCTCTTTGCTGGTGGGTGAAGAAAAAATTCAACTCCCTTTAGGCTCTGCAAGGACCTCTGGTGGTGTAGTGGGTAAGACATTTGGCTGCTAATCAGAAGGTCAGTGGTTCAAACCCACCAGCTGCTCTGGGGAGGAAGATTTACAGCCTAGGAAACCCAATGGGGGTCAGTCTGAGTCAGAATTGACATGTTGGCAGTGGGCTTTTTTTTTTTTTTTTTGTCTTAGGCTTTTCTTGTCTCACTTCGGTTTGGTGGGATCAAAAGTTCAGATTCCATTCAGTACCAATGGCACTGTTGTAGTTTTTTGTTTGATATTTGTCTGGGGTAACGGGTATTATCAAAAAGATTTTCTGTTTTGTTAAGCTGTCCTTGCTCCAATCTTTTGGCTAGAGAGAGCAGGCTTTCCTTGGGCTTTTTTTAAGTCTGTGCCTATTGATGCTTCTGGGTTGCAGGCTACTTCAGTGCTCCTGCAGAGAGGTAGCAAAAAAAACCCAGTTACCATCGAATCAATTCTAACTCATGGCCGAGTAGAACTATACTCACAGGGTTTTTAAGGTTGTGGTCATTTGGAAGCAGATCTCCTGACTTATCTTCTGAGGTGTCTCTGGGTGGGTTCAAACCTTTTTATTAATAGTCAAGTGCTTAACTGATTGTACTACCCAGGGACTCCATAGTCATGAGCATAAGGGAGGTGAAAAGAAAACCCAAGGAACTCACCACTGTCATTCCTTAACTCTTGAGTTCCTTAGGCACTTCATCATCTTCCGCATTTCAGAATCTTCCTATGTGTGTTTCTTGTATTATGGCTAGCTTTGTGTGTGTGTGTGTGTGTGTGTTTCCCTTCATAATAAGGAGGACTAGTGAAGAATAAGGTGACTCTACCTTGGCTAAAAGCCCTTGTATGCTTTTATACTGTCGGAGCAGAATGTTGTTGCAGATTGTCACTACCACATCAGTTTCATTTCAGTTGAGTCTTTGGTGCTTTCTTTTAGTACTTTTAGCTGTCTATGATCAGCTCATTCTCATATTCCCCATAACAGTTATTTTATTTATTTATTTATTAGATCTTTTATTGATTGATTGTGATTTGGGTGAAGATTTACAGAGCAAATTCACTTTCCATACAGCAGTTCACA
>NW_006921595.1:12256097-12257675 GCF_000298275.1 Orycteropus afer afer | reverse complement strand
TAGCCCACTTTTGTATCCTTCCCTTCAAGGCTCAGGGGTCCAAGATTATCTTCTGTGTCTGTGTTAATTGTTTTCCCTCTTTGTTGAAGAGCATCTGTGCAGTCCTTCTGCCTAGTCCGCCATCTTGCCGGAACTCCCATAACAGTTATTTTAAACCTTTTACCACTCTCCTCAAATCCCTACCTAATTCTACCCCATTCATCTCACTAGCCTTTGCCTCTAGTGTGATCATTGTATGTGCTTTCTATCAAATTTCAGTGCTTTTTTTTTAAAACTAATTATCTGTTTATCCAGCCATCTGTCTTTTACTCCTATCTCAGAAAATTATAATATTCCTTTTCCAGAACAAGCCATCTACATGTGGCCTTGCCCCTTCTCCCTTTTACTACAAGACCTTACTTTATTTTCATTTTTATTGTGATTTGGATGAAAGTTTAGAGAGCAAATTCATTTTCCATACATAATTTCACATACACTTTGTCTCGTGACATTGACTGCAATTTCTTACAACGCAACAACTCTCTTTCCACTTCTTCCCCATAGTTTCCTCCTCCCTAAATCCTTCCCTCCCATGCACTCCTGCCCCCTGAGCTGTCTTCCTGTGCATGCACAGCCCTTCTATTCTTCCATGATTGATCTCTCCATAGAGTGTATCTACCTAATGTAAGTGTTCAGCTCATATGCCTGTCTTTTGTTTGGCTGGAAGCCACAGGAGTGGGTTCAGTTCCAGACCTGAAGGGCAGCTAGGGGCCATAGTCTCAGGGGTTCCACCAGGCTCTGTCAGACCAGCAAATTTTGAGACTTTACTTTTATCATCTTCTTCTATCTTGATTGTATCTTAAGTGTGTTTCTGTTTACTTTGCATTTTCCTTCAACTTACAGATGTGATTAAGTCTTGCATATCAAAAGACATAACAAAACTCAACAAACAATCCACAATAATTCCTCTACCCATTGTTTTCTGTGGCACATCACCATCCTAGTTATTATTTTACTTTGTGACTGAATATTTTTCTTTTTTTTAAAAAAATGCATTTTATTGAAATATAATTTATATACAGTGAAATACACAAAACTAAAGTGACATGGAAGTAGCATATGATCTAGAACCAATGGTATTGAAGGAGGAAGTCGAAGCTGCCATGAAAGAATTGGCGAAGAACAAGGCTCCTGGAATTGACGGAATACCCATTGAGATACTTCAACAAACAGATGCCCCATTGGAGGCACTCACTCGGTTATGCCAAGAGATTTGGAAGACAGCTACTTGGCCAACTGACTGAAAAGGATCCATATTTGTACCCATTCCACAGAAAGGGGATCCCACAGAATGTGGAAATTATAAAACAATATCATTAATATTGCATGCAATTAAGATCTTACTGAAGATAATTCAAAAACGGTTGCAGCAGCATATTGACAGAGAACTTCCAGCGGTGCAAGTTGGATTCAGAAGAGGATGTGGAACAAGGGATATCATAGTTGTTGTCAGATGGATCTTGGCTCAAGGCAAAGAATACCAGAAAGATGTTTACTTGTGTTTTATTGATTATGCAAAGGCATTTGATTGTGTGGATC
>NW_006921595.1:12254323-12255054 GCF_000298275.1 Orycteropus afer afer | reverse complement strand
AACAACAACAACAAAGTGACATGGGTCAACGCATTTTTTTTTCAGTGTTCCCCCCCCACCCCTCCCACCCCGGCAACCAACAAAGAAAGTTTCCCTCCTTCCTTGACCCTCCACCACAATGAACCAATACTATATTTATCCTTCTGTGATTGACTTATTTCACTCAGCATAATGTCCTCCAAGTTCATCCATGTTGTGTGGTGTTTTGCAGACTCTACATTTTTCTTTAGTGCTGCATAGCATCCCATTGTGTGTTTCCATCTTTTCACTATTGTAAATACTGCTGTGATGAACATGGGTGTGCATATATCTGTTTCTTTCCTGGTTCTCACCTCTTTAGGGTGTATACCTTGTAGTGAGATTTCTGGGTGAATGGTATCTCCAATTCCAGATTTCTATGGAAGCACCATACTGCTTTCCACAGTGGTTCTGTGAGTTCACAGTCCCAACAGCATTGTATGAAAGTCCCAGTCTTTCACCATTGTCTCCAGCATTTGTTATTTTCTGTCTTGTTGAACTTTGCCGTTTGTGCTGGGGTGAGATGGTATCTCATTGTTGTTTTGATTAGCATCTCTTCATGTATTTGCTGGCTACCTGAATATCCTCCTAGGTCAAGTTTTTATTCATGTCTTCTCCCCATTTTTCAATTGGATTGTTAATTGCTTTGATGTTGAGGCATGGGAGTTTTCATTAAATCTTAGAGATAAGTTGCTTGCCAGATATGTAATTAT
>NW_006921595.1:12244649-12253945 GCF_000298275.1 Orycteropus afer afer | reverse complement strand
TTCCCTGTTTACAATCTTGTAGGCTTATTTACTTTGGATACTTCCCTAGTTGGGTTGCTTTCAGGGTTATGTCATCATGTGTGTTAACGGTCGGTTGTTGTTTGCTGTTGTTGGTTCTGTGTTCAAAGGGCTCCCTTTAGCATCTCTCGTAGGGTTGGTCTGGTTTAAACAAATTCCCTTAATTTCTGCTTATCTGGAAATGTCCTAATTTCACCATCATATTTGAGGAACAATTTTTCTGGGTACGTAATTCTTGGTTGGAAATTTTTTTCTTTCAGAGTTTTATATATACCATCCCATTGTCTTGTCGCTTACAGGGTTTCTGCTGAGAAATCCGAGCGTAGTCTTATTGGTTGCCCCTTGTGGGTAACTTTTCATTTTTCCCATGCTGTTTCCATGATTCTTTCTTTGTCTTTGCTTTTGGTGAGTTTGATGATGATATGTCTTGGTAATTTTCTTTTGGGGTCTATCCTGTTTGGGGTTCATTGGACTTCTTGAATGGATATATTCTCATCTTTCATCATACCAGGAAAATTCTGTTCCAACAAATCTTCGACAGTTTTCTCTGTGGTTTTCTTTTTCTCTTCCTGTTCTGGAATTGTGATTACATGTAAGTTATTCCTTTTGATGGTACACCACATGCACCTTAGGCTTTCTTCATTTTGTTTTGATCTTTTTTCTGATTGATCACTTTCTAAAGAAGTATTGAGGTATTTGTCTTCAATCTCCCTTAATTTTGTCTTCCATTTATTCAATTCTGCTCCCTTGCCAATTCAATGTCTTATCTATTTCTGAAAATTTAGTATTAATCTTCTGGATTTCTGTGTGTAGATTTTATGTCATTTCTGATTTTTCATTTATTTTGTCATTTTGTTCTTGCATTGTCTTTTGAAATTGTTCTAGGGTTTTCTCTGTGTTTTCCTCAATTTTGTCAGTGTTTTCCTTGATCTGTCTCTTAATTCTTTGAAGATATCTAAGTATAGTTCTTTGAATTCCTTATCAGGGAGTTCCAGTGCTGCTGCTTTCTGAAGGATGTGTTTTGGGTCTGTATCCTGGTGCCTTGTTTCTCTTGCTTTATCTTGCTTCTTTGTGTCCACCATGATGGTCTATTGTCTCTGAGGCATTGTGACATTTTTGTGTTTGTACTTAATTGGTGATTGTATGTTGGAGTGACTTGCCCACAATTTTTGTTTTTTTTGTATGTTAGATGTAAGCAATGTTCTATGCTATGCTTCTCTGTTTGCTAGTTGGCAGCACTTACACACTCACCACCTGTGTCTTTTCCCGTTGTCAGCCTCCCATATGTCCCTGCTGTCCTTGGCAAATGGAGCCTATTCTTAGGTCCCTGGATTCCAAATGAGAATGCTGTCACTTTAAAGTCCAAATGGCCACCACTTGTAAAGAATCAAAATGGCTGTGCTCTCAGTCATTTTAAATATCCAAAGGGCCACCACCTGTAAACATTCAAAGTGGCTGCGTTCTCGGTCACTTTAAATATCCAAAATGGCTGCCGCCTGTAAATGTTCAAAGTTGCTGCGCCCTCAGTCACTTTAAATATCCAAAATGGCTGCTCCTTGTCAACAATCAAAATGGCTATGCCCTCCAGACAGCCAAAAGTCCACAACTCAGGTTGTTTCCCTCCTTGGTGTTTCCCTTCTTAGTCATAGGCCACCAGCGTAGTTGTCCCTGCAGCCCTTGGTGACCAGGGCTGATCTTTATGTCAATTCTTGGGGCCCAGCACCACTTGGAAATATTCAGGCTGTTGGTCCTGCCAGAGTAGCTGACAGTCCACTGTTCCGACTGTCTCCATACTTACTGTTTTCGTTAAGGTTTTTCCACTAGTTGGTGCCTAATCCTCTTCTGTATACTTCCTTTAAAAACTCAGGGCTCCAGGATTATCTTCTACATCTCTTGTCAATTGGTTTCTCTTTTCTTTGTTGAAGAGGGTCTGTGTAGGTTGTCTGCCTATTCCTCCATCTTACTGGAAGTTCTCTGAATATTTCTTTTCATTCTCAATTAGATGTTGATGTCATGAGAATTTTATGCATAGGTTACTAAACTTTTCATGAAACAGCCTTTCTTTGAATGTTGTCATTTACTTTCACAGTTTCTAGTACTGTCTATTTGTTAGTGGTTGTCAAATCTAACATCTTCTCACTAAAGTTTCAGACATATATATATATATATATATATATATATATATGTCTTTCTGTTGTCCAGCTTTACCTTAATTTGATATTTTATCTTGTTCTAACAAGGTTATAAGGCATTTCACAGAGAGACATTAAAACAGAGTAAAATGTCATAAATTAAAAGTAGATGAGAAGAAATAAAACAAAGGGCAGGGTCATAAATTAGAACCATGAATACGAATACTACAAAATGAACACCACAAAAATCTCTTTAGAGATGTTATTTCATAATGCATATGCTGCTGTTCCTCTCTTCTTATCTTTATAGCAGATCCTAAAAAGAGATTTTGGTCATGTTCATTGAGTTCACATAGAAGTTTACTATATCTTAGAGTTCTCATAAGAAATAGTACTGATTGATCAGAGCTGGCATGCAAAAACAAACCTGTTTGCCATCACTGAAAAGCATATTTCCTGTGAATAGGCCAACTAGGCTAGCTCTAATCTTTCTACCAGCCATTATGTAAAAGGAAATCTAGTCTGTTATACAAACCGTTATCATTAGGATAAGACCAGTTAGTTAAGACAAGAACAGATACTTTCTTTAAAAACATTAAAAAAAAAATTTTAACGTAGAAAGTTTTACACAAAACTGGGGGAAAATAATCACACACTTCAACCATATTCGACTATTGTCAACATTTAAGCGTAGATATTCTGGTAGCATAGTGCCTAAGGCACTTGACTGCTAACCAGAGGGCTGGCGGTTCAAACCCACCAGCCATTCCTCGGAAGGAAGATGGCGCGATCTACTTCCATAGTGATACTGTCTTGGAAACCCAAGGAGGGGTCACTATGAATCAAGTATGACTCAACGGCACATAACAAAAACAACAGCATTCTTCATAATAAGACTAAAGGCCTTCCTAAAGATTGCATTCACATTTATACAGTCCAAGTCACTTCAAATTAAAAAAAACATATTGAGTCTTACTGTGTGCCAGTCACTTTGCCACTTTGCAATTTAGTCCTGATAGAATTATAAATGGGGAGTTTGAGGCATTGAGAGATTAGGTAATTTTTCCAGAATTCTATGACTTGTAAGAGGTGAAACCAGGATTTATACTCACGCATTGTGCCTCCAGATTCTTCACTCTACCACCATATTATCTCTCCCCACCTTCTCACAAGCAGGTTCGTGTAGTTACCTGTGCCAGCAACCTTATAGTCTTCTCTGACTCTTCCAACTCCTTTGTCTCCCACATCTAGTTAATGGCCAAGTCTTGACGTTTTTACGGTCTTAAAAATTTTAAAATTTCTTTTCTCTCTCTTAGGCCACTGTGCTAGGTCAGGATCTCATCTCTCATCTGGCCTGCTTCAACAGTCTTCTAACTTATTTTACTGTCTTATGTTTTCTTTGTCTTAATGCAGTAGAGGGCATGTTTTGAGGACTTTGCTATGTCAGGATTCAGTCAGGAAAACAGAAGCCACTATTCCATTCCAATTGCAAAATGTTTCAATAAAGGAATGAAAAGTTTTCAAATCCATTGGAAGGGCTGGGAAACTAAGGTTAGGGAAACAGTCATTTACTATTTCAGCCTGCAATACTTGCAGCAGATGGTTCTTGCATCATATTTTTTATTCACTCTGCCAATGTCTGCCTTTTATTTATTTATTTGCCTGTAACAGCATTTTTATTTATTTTATTTTTGCAGTGTTCCCTCCCAATTTCTGCCTTTATTTGGGATATTTAGACCATTTACATTTAAGGTAATTATTGGCATATTAGAGCTTAAGTCTGCCATTTTCTTGTTTAGTTTGTTCTCTTTTTGTTTTTTGTTTATGCTACTCTTTTTTGCTGTTTTATGGGTTACTTGAACAATTTAGAGAATGTATCTTTTTTTTTTTTTAAATTTTTATTGGATTTGGGTGCAATTTTACCAAGCAGGTTCATTTTACATCCAACAGTTCATAGATGTTTTGTAACACTGATTACAATCCCTGTGATATAACAGCTCTCATCCCACCTCCTCCCTGTAGTTACCCTTTTCCCATGTTCTTCTTACCTATGCATTCCTGCCTGCCTACTTTTCTCCTTGTGAAAATACTGCCTTTCTGCTGTACCACAGTTTACTGTTTTAAAGAGTGTATCTTCTGGTGTAGTTGTTCAGCTCGTAGGCCTGTCCTGTTGCCTGGCTGAGAATTGAGCCACTGTAATGATCCAATTCCAGGCCTGAAGGTGACCCAGGGCCATAGTCTTGGGAGTTTCACCAGTCTCTACCCAACCAGTAATCCTGGTCTTTTTTATGTTTTTGAACTTTGTTTTATAATTTTTTTCTTATTCTATCCAGGATATCCAATTTTGATCCCTTTCTGAGTGGTTGGCATTGGTAGCTGGGTACCTTGTAATTCTTCTGGTCTTGGTCATGTAGGGTTCCTATCCTTCATTGTCCCTTGGACTAATTGTTTCCATAAGTCTTTTGATTTTCTCACCCTTCTTTATTCCAGATGAGAAGAGACTAATAGTTGGATCCCACAAGCTTTTAAAACTCCAGACTATACTCACCAAAGTAGGATGTAGAACAATGTTTTTGTGTAGTATGTTGTGACAATTGAATTTGATGTCCCCTCCAACCATGGTCTCAAGCCCACAGGCCCAGTGACTAACTCCCTCAAGGTGCTTAGTTGTGGTGAGAAGTGATCTTAACTTTGTCCTCTGTTAGCTCTATAATGTATATGGACAATTTTATAGCACATACAGATAGGTTTGTGGGAATATCATCTGCCAGACTTATGTATGATCATGGACATATTCCCATTCACCTACGCATACCTGAATCTTCTTGCCTGTCTGTCTATATATCTACCCATAGATTAGTTTTTGTTATTACTGTCATCATCACATTTTATTTAAATTTTTATTGTGCTTCGGGTACAAATTTACAGAGTGAAATTTGTTTTACATTCAACAGTTCATATACATTAGATTTCATGCCCTGATTACCATCCCCGATCATAACTCTCCTCTCTTCCTGTCTCTGTGACTGCCCACTCCCTGTGCCCTTCTTAACTATGCACTCCTGCCTGTCCAGCTTTCCCTCTGTATGAATGCTGTCCCTCTGGTGCCCCATTGCCAATTGCTCTAAGGGTGGTATCTCCCTAGAGTAGGTGGGTACATTGCCTTGGGATAGGTGTTCTACATGTAGGTCTTTCTACTGTTGGGTGGAGAGCCAATCTATGGGAGTGAGTCCAATTCTAGGCCCTAAGGGTAACCCGGGGTCATAGTCTTGGGGTTTCCACCAGACTCTTTCTGACCAGTAATTCTGGTCATCTTTGTGTTTTTGGATTTTCTTCCACATTTTTCCTCCTGTTCTATCCAAGATGTCCGGGTTTGATTGTTTTCCGAGCGTTTGGCATTGGTAGCTGGGAACCATCCAGTTGTTATGGTCTTGATATCCGTCATAGCCTTGGACTAATTATTCCAGATGTGTTTGATTTTCTTCACTCTTTTTTGCTTCAGATGAGAGGAAACCAGTAGTTGCATCTTAGATAGCTGCTTGAAAGCTTTTAAGACCCCAGTTACTACTCACCAAAATAGGTTGCAGAACAAGATTTTTATGTACTGCGTTGTGCCGGTTGAGCTTGGTGTCTCCTGAGACTATGGTCCCGAGTCGGCAAGCTTGGTGATTCACTCTCAAGGCGTATGGTTGTCTCTGAGAAGTTACTCCAACCCTGTCTTCTGTTGCTTCTGTAATGTGTGTGGCTAGTTTTGTAGCACAAGTGCATATGTAAGATTATCTTCAACTAAATCTATTCTTGGCATAGGGTATATTCTTGTTTGGCGACCCCCACCTGATCTTCTCACTTGTCTGTGCATTTGTCTGTAGCCTTGTATTTGGTGTTAGTGGTAATGCCGTATTGTGCATATAGTATTATTTGCCTCTGTTATCTATATCTTATGTGCATGTTTCAGTGTCCGTCCTTTCCCCAATGTCATAATGCTGGTCATAGACTCTTTTCATACTGTCCCTCCCCTCACCCAAATCAACATGTGACCCCCAACTAGTCCCAAAATTTCCCTTCCCTTCCCTCCCATCCTTGGTTACCTATGAAGTGGTTCCCTTCCCTAAGTAAACCTTTCCTTGACTTTTTACAATAATGGGCTCATACAATATTTGCCCTTGTGCTATTGACTTGTTTCACTCAGCATAATGTCCTCCAAATTCATCCACGTTGTGAGATGATCCATGTATTCTTTGTTATTCTTTAATGTAGCATAGTATTCCATTGTGTGACTGTACAATAGTTGGTTATCCATTCATCTGTTGATGGGCATTTAGGTTGCTTCCGTCTCTTTGCTATAGTGAATTGTGCTATGATGAACTTGGGTGTGCATATGTCTGTTTGTGTCCTGTCTCTCACCTCTTTAGGTTATATTCCTGGTAATGGAATTGCTGGATCAAATGGTATTTCTGTTTTCAGTTTTTTAAGGAAATGCCATACCGTTTTCCACAATGATTGTACCATTTTACAGTGCCACTAGCAGTGTATGAGAGTTCCAATCTCTCTGCAACCCCGCCAGGATTTGTTATTTTCTGTCTTGTTGAACTTTGCTGTTACTGCTGCGGTGAGTTGATATCTCATTGTTGTTTTGATTTGCATCTCTCTAATGGCTAATGGGGAGCTCTGGTAGCATAGTGCCTAAGGCACTTGACTGCTAACCAGAAGGCTGGTGGTTCAATCCCACCAGCCACTCCTCAGAAGGAAGATAGGGCAATCTACTTCCATAGTTATACTGCCTCGGAAACCCAAGGAGGGGTTGCTGTGAGTCGGGTCTGACTCGATGGCAGACAACAACAACAACAACAATGGCTAATGATTGTGAGCATTTCCTCATGTGTTTGTTGGCCACCAGTATATCATCTTTAATGAAGTGTCTTTTCATGTCCTTTGCCCATTTTTGAATTGGATTGTTTGTCTTTTTGTTAAGGTGATGAAGTTTTCTATAAATTTTGGAGATAAGTCCTTTGTCAGATATGTCATTGTTGTTGTGTTGTTGTTTGCTGTCGAGTTGGACCCGACTCATAGTGACCCCTCCTTGGGTTTCTGAGGCGGTATCACTATGGAAGTAGATTGCCCAACCTTCCTTCCAAGGAGTGGCTGGTGGGTTTGAACTGCTAACCTTCTGGTTAGCAGTCAAGTGCCTTAGGAACTGTGCTACAAAAGCTCCCAGATACGTCATAGCCAAGTATTTTTTCCCAATCTGTAGGTTCTCTTTTTACCCTTTTGGAGAATTCTTTTGATTAGCATAAGAATTTAATTTTTAAAAGGCCCCAATCACCTAGCTTCTTTTCCACTGCCTGTGGGTTTTGGCTTATGCTTGATAGTCTATTTATGCCATAAATTACAGCCCCTTGTGACCCCCATTGGGTTTCTGAGGTGGTAAATCTTTGTAGAAATAGAGTGTCAAGTCTTGCTTCCATGTAGTGGCTGATAGGTTTGAACCACCAACCTTCTGGTTAGCAGTCATATGCCTTAGGCATTGTGCTACCAGAGGTCCTAGATTTGCCCCTGTTATCTTTGATGAACTTCATAGTTTTGGGTTTCACATTTAAGTCTTTGCTCCAACTTGAGTTTGTTTTTGTGTATATGGTGAGGTATGGTTCTTGTTTCATTTTTTCTGCAAGGGGATATCCAGTTTTGCTAGCACCATTTGTTAAAGAGGCTATCTTTGCTCCATTTAATGGGTTTTAGTCCTTTGTCAAAGATAGCTAGCTGTCCATAGATATAGATGGATGGGTCTATTTCTGGGTTTTTGATTCTGTTCCATTGGTCTGTCTATCATTGTACCATTATCACACTGTTTTAACTACTGTGGCTGTATAGTAGGTTTTGAGACCCAGGAGTATGAGCTCTCCTGCTTTATTTTTGTTCTTCAGCAGTGTTTTGCTTATCCAAGGTCTCTTTCCTTTCCATATTAAATTAATAATTGTTTTTTTCCGTATCCTTGAAAAGTGTTGATAGTATCTGGATCGGGCTTGTATTGAATGTGTAGATTGCTTTGGGTAATAGTGACATTTTCACAATATTCAACCTTCCTATCCATGAACACGGCAATTTCTTCCATTTATGGAGATCCCTTGTAGTTTCTTGTAGTAGTGTTTTGTAGTTTTCTTTGTATAGAGCTTTTGTGTCTTTGGTAATATTTATTCCTAAATATTTTATCTTTTTGTCAGCTATTGTAAATGGTAATGTTTTTGTTATTTCCTTTCCAGAGGCTTCTTTCTTGATGTAGGGGAATCCAACTGATTTTTTTTTATATGTTGACCTTGTATCCTAACATTTTGCTGAACATTTATTAGTTCCAGTCATTTTTTTGCTGAGTTCTTGGGTTTTCTATGTATAGGATCATGTCATCTGTAAATAGAGATGACTTTACTTCCTCTTTGACAATTTGGATGTTCTTTATTTCTCTTTTTTGCCTTATTGCCCTGGCTAGGACTTCCAATACAAAGTTAAATAGAAGTGGTGATAAATGGCATCCTTGTCTGGTTCCCATTTGGAAGGGGAATGCTTTGAGTCTTTCTCCATTAAAATAATGTTAGCCATTGGCTTTGCATATATGCCTTTTATTATGTTGAGGATTTTCCCTTCTATCCCTATTTTGCTGAGAGTTCTGAACAGGAATGAGTGTTGGATTTTATCAAACGCCTTTTCTGCATTGATTAATATGATCATATGGTTCTTTTGTTTATGTGGTGGATTACATTGATTGTTTTTCTGATGTTGAACCATCCTTGCATACCTAATATGAATCCCACTTGGTCATGATGTATTATTTTTTGATATGTTGTTGGATTCTGTTGACTAGAGTTTTGTTGAAGATTTTTGTGTCTATATTCATGAGGGATATTGGTCTGTAATTTTTTGTTTTTAGAGATGTCTTCCCTGGTGTTAGTATCAGTGTTACGGTTACTTCATAAAATGAATTTGAGAGTATTCATCTTTTTCTGTGTTCTGGAATAGTTTGAGTAGTATAGGTGTCAACTCTTCCCTTGAATGTTCGGTAAAATTCTCCAGTGACTCCATCTGGACCAGGACTTTTTTTTGTGGGAAGTTTTTTTTTTTTTTTTTTATGACCTGCGCAGTTTCTTCTTTTGTTAT
>NW_006921595.1:12242511-12244236 GCF_000298275.1 Orycteropus afer afer | reverse complement strand
TCTTTTTTGATGTGTGCTTTTACTGCTATAAATTGACCTCTGAGTATTGCTTTTGCTGTATCCCAAAGATTTTGGTAAGTTGTGTCTTCATTCTTGTTTGTTCCTAGGAATTTTTTTATTTCACATTTTATTTCTTCTATTACCCAGTAGTGTTTGAGCAGTGTATTATTCAACTTCCACATAATTGATATTTTTTCCTTGATCTTCCTATTACTGATTTCTGATTTTATAGTATTGTGATCTGAGAAGATGCTTTGTAATATTGCAGTGGTTTTGAATTTATTGATACTTCTTTTGTGTCCTAACATATGGTCTGTTCTAGAGAATGATCTCTGTGCACTGGAGAAGAATGTGTATTGTGCTTTTGTTGGGTGGAATGCTCTATATATATCTGTGAGGTCAAGTTGGTTGATTGTGTTATTGAGTTCTTCTGTATCTTTGTTGAGTTTTTTTTCTAGTTGTTCTGTCCCTTCTTGAGAATGGTATGTTAAAGTCTACTACTACTATTGTAGAATTGTTTGTTTTTCCTTTCAATTCAATATTTGTTTTACTTATTTTGGAGCACTTTTGTGCATAGATGTTAATTATGGTGATGTCTTCTTGGTCAGTTGATCCTTTTACCATCATATAATGTCCTTTATGCTGTTTTTCACTTTGAAGTCTATTTTATCAGAAATTAGTATTTCCACTTCTGCTCTTTTTTGGTTGCCATCAGCTTGGTAATTTTTTTCCACCCTTTAATTTTTAATTTGTTTTTATCTTTGTGTCTAAGGTGGGTCTCTTGTAGGGAGCATAACAATGGGTCTTCTTTTCTTATCCAGTCTGGCACTGTCTTTCTCTTGACTGGTACATTTAGTCAATTCACACTGTAATTAGTGATAGGTATGAATTTATTGCTGTCATTTCGTTGTGTTTTTTTTTTTTTTGTTCTGTTGTTGGTGATTTCCTTGTTCCAAATATTTTTCTGTGCTGAGTTCATCTTGTTATCTGATATTTCTTTTCTTTTCTTCATTATTGGTGGTTTTGTGCTTACTAAGCTTATGTGTTTTCCTTTTTTCTGAGTTTGCTCAGGGGAATTGTTACTTTCATTTGTGGTTACCCTGAAGTAAATTCTTATCTCCTTAAGTTTGGAACAGTCAGTTCTATAAAGACATTGTGCTGTTGTTTGCTTTGTTGCTGGTGTCATCTGCAGATTGACTCCATTTTTTCACTATGTACATTATTTTATGAGCTTATTTTGACCATCTGTTTCTGGTTTGATTTCTAAGGGGTGATGTCAAATGTCCTGATTGTAATTTGTTGTTCTCTGTTGTGGGTTCTCTATTGGAAGGACTCCCTTTAGCATTTCTTGTAAGGTTGATCTGGTTTTCACAAATTCCCTTAATTTCTGTTTGTCTGAGAGTATCTTGATTTCACTCTCATATTTGAAGTTCTTTTCTAAAGGAAGTTCCTTTCCTTCAGTGTTTAAATCTGCCATCCCATTGCCTTCTTGCATGTAGGATTTCTTTTAAAAATCAGAACTTAATCTTACTGGTTGTCCATTGTAGGTGACATTTCGTTTTTCCTGAGCTGCTCCCAAAATTCTCCTTGTGTTTGGTTTTGGAGAGTTTATGATATGTCTTTGGTGACTTTCTCTTGGGATCTGTCCTAGGGTTCATATGTAGGGTTCACAGAGCTTCTTGGACAGATATCTTTTCTTCCTTCATGATATGGGGAAAATTTTCT
>NW_006921595.1:12237707-12239135 GCF_000298275.1 Orycteropus afer afer | reverse complement strand
TTGCCCAACCTTCCTTCCAAGGAGTGGCTGGTGGGTTTGAACCGCCAGCTGTCTGGTTAGCAGGCAAGTGTCTTAGCCACTATGCTACCAGAGCTCCCGGTCTTCTGGTAGACATATGGATATTATTCTATCACTGACAGCATTATACTTCAGGACAGATCTTGAAACATCCTTCGTGATGATGAATAATGCCACGCCATTCGTCTTCAAATTGTCATTCCCAGCATAGTAGATCATATAGTTGTCTGATTCAGAATGTCCAAAACCAGTCCATTTCAGCTCACTAATGCCTAGGATATAAATCTTTATGCATTCCATTTCATTTTTGACAAACTTCCAATATTCCTAGATTCCTGCTTCATACATTCCATGTTCAGATTATTAATGGATGCTTGCAGCTGTTTATCTTCAATTTGGGTATGTCACGTCAGCAAGTGGAGGTCTTGAAAGCTTTACTTTATCCATATCAGTAAGGTTGATTGTCCTCTGATGATGCTGCTCTTTCCTGGTTGTATTTTGAGAGCCTTCCGACCTAAGTGACTTGTCTTCCTACCCTGTGTTAGACAGTGTTTCTGGGCTATTTATATAGTTGCCTAGTACTGTAACAGACCGTGTTTCTCTGCTATTCATAAGGTTTTCCCTGGTCAGTTCTTTGAGAAGTGGATGGCCTCTTCCTTCTTCCTAATCTGTGTCAGTCTGTAAGCTGCGCTGACTTGTGGTTCAAAATTGACAGAGACCCTAAAGGGTAGAGGGCACTACTTTCTGCTTGGATTGAGAAGCCACAAAAATCTAGTACCCCAGTCCGCTCTGTGCTAAAAAGGGGTCATGGAAGAGTTGAACCCCAGCCCACTGCTGTGATCTCATTCCTGGGCTCTGCCTACTTAAAGGGAGTTTCTCCCTTTTCTCCACTCCTTTTTGGACTCTGGGAGCCCAAGCCAAGGGGGTCTTGATCTGTTTCCCAGTAAGATTATCCAGTCTCTCAACTCTTGGTGTGGGTATTCTGAGTCCCCAACACCTCTGTGGGTTCTGTGACTTTTTTTTACCCCCCCACCCCCACCCTGTGGTGGTTATGTTTGTGTGTCAACTTGGCTAGGCCTGGTTGAGTGGCTGGGCAGCTGGATATAGTATTCCCCATGATGGGACTGGTAATCAGTCCATGGTGAAATCTACTGTGAGCCCCTGAGTAGCTGCTTTGGGGTATGTGGTCTGCTTCCTGTGTATAAGGAGAAGCTTTGGGAATGGTCTCGAGCCTTTGGTACGCTTGGAGCCTGCATGCAGCTGTGTCGTTGTTTAGCAGCCTGCCATGCTCTGCCAACCTTGGGACTTACAATGGACTTAAGTTAATGGCCTGCCGTGTGGTTTGGTAACATCAGGACTGTGCCTTTTTACTTGTCAACCTTGGGGCTTCACAGCCTCAGCAGCCAGCAG
>NW_006921595.1:12226665-12237607 GCF_000298275.1 Orycteropus afer afer | reverse complement strand
GCCTCCAAATGATAAGAATAAACTCCTGCTTGTTAAGGCTATCCCATTTGTGGTATATTCCTGTCAGAGCGGCACTAGGTAACCAGAACACCCCCTTTCCTCCGCCTCCCTGTTTTGTATTTCTAATTGAGTCCTCTCCTTCCCTGTCTCTCCATCTCTCTGCCCGGCTAGGCGGGTTCATTTATTTTTGCCAGATGTTTAATCGGCTCTTTTTCTCTACCTTTACTAACTCTAATACTTCAGCTTCTCCTTAGTTGCTCATAACTCCAGTATCATTATTTGTATCTGCTTTACCTAGTTATTTAGGGATTACATTGCTCAAGGGAACAAACATTTGGGTTATAGGTACAACACCATCTTCTGCCTGAAGAATATATCTTGATTTATATACAGTGTTTTTGAGTATATTAGTTTGTATAGTTTTCTTAGTGGTTGGTCTGAGTATTGTATATATAGTTGATTACAGTCTACTGATATCAGTGTTTTACCTGTGAATGATATAGGAAACCATATTTCCATTTAGGTTCCTTTACCCTCCTCACTTTTAAGAATAATTTTTTAAAGCCTTGAATATCAGTGGTGTTACAATTTTTGTTTCGGTCACCACATATGATTTAGAAAATTCACTATAGAATAGTCTATAGTACTTACTGATATTTTTCCTCTTTCCCCTGTTATTTCTTCCTTCCTGATACTCCAGGTTTTTTTTTTTAAATAATTTTCTTTTGGTTTGAATAACTTTTAGCCATTTTTTAAAGTTATGTCTTCTAGTGAAATTTCTTTTAGTGTTCCTTCAGTTGAGAGCATCTTGATTTCACTTGGCCTATGTCACCTTTTTTGGTTAGGTTGTAAGACACCATGTCATTATGTTGTCCTTTCTTTCCTGGGGTCTCTAACCAGCTTGGTGTTTCTTTCAGCTTTTAATAGTTCTCCCTTGGTTGTCTTTTGTGCTTTTTCCAGGCTTTATTCTTAGTGGAAAGGAGCAAGAAGAAAGTAGAAGTGTTGTACTCATTTTTAAATTATGATGTTTGTATTTTGTTTGTATCTGATGCAAATAAAGTGTAAAAAAGTACAATAATTTGTGATAATTGGCAATTTGAACACTGGATATTTGATATTAAAAATTTTAAATGTGATAGTAATAATGTCACTGTGCCACAATAAAGGACATTACCTTTTAGTGTTCTGTATGAAAATATTTACAAATTAAATAATGAAATGATGGGATTTAACTTAAAAAATGATATTAATGGGTTTGTGCATAGGACAAGAGTGATCATTAGTTGATAGTTGTTGGAGCTGAGTGATGGATAGATAAGATAGAGAATACCTTTGTATATGTAAGAAATTCTCCATATTTAATAATTAAAAAAATTTTGTTTGGTTTCTTGAACATAGGTTAGATATTAAGAGTTGAAGGAAGCTTGCTTGATTTATGTTTTTCGTATCTAGTTTATGAGTGTTGGTAAAGTCAACATAATACTGGACTACTAAGTTTTAGTATATTTGCTTGTAAGATGAGGAAGTATTAATGTGCTTATACTGTGTGTATCAATTCTAATTGCTACTTTATGAGCTCATGGAAGCAGCAGTCAAGAAATCAAACGATGTATTACATTACATTGGGCAACTCTGCTGCAAAAGATCTCATATGCATGCAAAAGCTGGACAATAAAAAAGGAAGACCAAAAAAGAAGTGATACATTTGAATTTTAATATTGGCAAAGAATATAGAATACACCATGGCCTGTTGGAAGAGTGAATATACCTGTCTTGAAAGAAGTATGGCTGGAATGCTCCTTAGAAGCAAGGATAGTGAGACTTTGTCTAATTTACTTTAGATATGTTATCTGGAGGGACCAGTCCCTGAAGAAGGACATCATGCTTGGTAAAGAAGAGTGTCAGCAAAAAATGAGGAAAACTCTCAATGAGATGGATTGACCCAGTGGCAGCAACAATGGGCTCAAGCATAGCAATGATTATGAGGATGGTGCAAGATCGGGTGGTGTTTTACTCTGTTGTGCGTAGGGTTGCTACAAGTCAGAACTGAGTTGATGGCACCTAACAACAACACAACGTCTACTGTGATTGATACTTTATTAGCCCCAGGATGCCTGGTTTGTGAACAAATCGTTGTTATGGATAGGTTTTTATTCTGCAAAAGTTAATATGGTTTGTTTAATTGTGCTGCCCTCTAATCACCAAGATCTGAAAAGTTTCAGATTTTGTTCTTCTATAGGAAGTATTTTGGTACATTAGAAATTTATTTATTCTCATTTTCTTTTGTAGCTTTCTGTTCAAAGTCAGGAATTTAAGACAAATGAAGATGGGATCCCAGAAGTGGATCAGTTTCATCTGGTATGTGACCTTTTTGGCATTTAATGGTTTGAAACATATGGAATAGTTGTCAGCCCTGGTGATGCATGAGTAAATGCTTGCTGCTGAAAGGTTGGTAGTTCAAACACATCAACTGCTCAACAGGAGAAAAGACCTGGTGATCTGTTGCAATAATGATTATAGCGTAGGAAACTCATATGGGGCAGTCCTACTCAGTCATAGAAGGTCACTATGAGTCTGAATCAACTTGACAGCACACAACAATAACGACAATACCTACTAATATCCTGTGAGAGTTTTTGGATGGTATAAATGGCTAATGTGCTCAGCTGCTCATTGAAGGATAGGAGGGTTGAGTCCACCCAGAGACACCTCTAAAGAAAGGCCTAGCAATCTACTTCCAAGAAATCAGCCCTTGAAAACCCTACGGAGCACAGTTCTGCTCTCACACAAGGGGTCACCAACTTAACAGCAACTTGTTTGGTTAGGTTTTTAATATTCTATGAAATTGGTTTTAAAAACACATGTTAGAAATGATGCTTAGGAGCTTTGCCTGCACTTCATGGGTTGTAGTAAAAAGCATTTGAGACAACTTTTGGGAGATTATGAAACTGTACATTACACTTTCTGTCTATCTCTGTTGAATGGAATAACAAAGAAGTTTGATAATGGTTTTCAACTTTATCATGGTTTTCATTAATTCTTATTATGGTCATCCTCAATTCTTTGCCATGTCTCCAACATGGCAGCTTGTTTAATCAAAGTGTGTAAGTTGAGAAGGCATTAGAGACACCCTGCTAGCTAGATGGAAGTCATAGTCTTTCATAACCACATCACCAAAGGGACAACCTGTTACTTTTGTTGTTTTCTGTTTGTTACAGAAGCAATTCATTAAGTCCAGCCCACTCTCAAGGGGAAGGGTGAATATTATTGTGGGCCACCTTAGAAGTCTGGATAGCACAGGGTGTATCTGCCAGCTGTGTGCTAGGCACTACACTGTTGTTGTTAGGCTGTTGAGATGATTCATACTCATATGACAGTAGAACTGCCTCATACAGTTTCCTAGGCCCGACACATATTAGATGCTTAATACATACTTGTTGAATAAATGAATAAATGAAATCTTGTTTTGTTACATTTTTTTTCTGTTGACTATTCTTTATCTGCTGCTACTTTGATCTCCTTTTTGTATCCCCCTGTATCTTTAATCCCTCTGGAATTCATTTTTGTATATGATATGAAGTGTAAGAATCTAATTTTATCTTTTTATAGGTGACAAGATAGTTGACCCAGCACCATTTGTTGAACTCTTTTGTCACTGATTAATAATATCACTTCTGTTTTATGTCAGATTTCCATATACTTATGGATCTGTTTTTTACTTTATTCTGTTCTACTGATTTGTCTTTTTATCCCTCTGACAGTACTATACTGTTTTAAATACTGTACCTTTATAGAAGGCTTTGGTTTTTTCACTCTTAAATTTTGCTTATGTTTTGACTGTTGTTGGCACTTTATTTTTTGATATGAATTTTGGCATTAACTAAGGTTGTCTAAAAAAAAAATTGTCGCAACTTTGGAATTATGTTATATTTATAGGTTAATTTGAGGGAAATTGCTATCTTACTAGTACATTATTTTTTGTGGCTGGGAAAGTAATACTTCTGCATTTATTTAGGACTTTATTTTTTTAATTTACTTTTTAATATATTGCATTGATAGATTTCATTATGTTTAACAGCATCCTCATCTTTGAAATTGGGATGTTTTTCACAATTGAAGGCTTTTTAGCATTGGGTCTTAATATGATTGGCACTATTTTAATTTCCTTAGCATTTTAAATTTGAAAGTGTCCTAAATTCAGTGAAATATCGTACATCTTTCACATGATATGTTTATCCTACAACATAATACTTCAAAAATAACACTGATATTATTACAAATAATAAGGTTACTAAATGTAGTTTAACATCTTGACCCTAGACTATACCCCAACATAGCTGTATCCATTAAGGTAACTTAAAGTAATTTTTTTTTTTAAATAACTTTTTATTGTGATTTGGGTGAAAGTTTACAGAGCAAATTGATTTTCCACTCAACAGTTCATACACGTTTTGTTTTGTGACATTAGTTGTAATACCCTCAATGTAATAGTACTCTCTCTACTTCCTCCCTGGGTTCTCCGTTTCCAGTTGGCTATCTTTCCTGCTCTTTTCTAGCTTCTAAACTTTTTGGGCAAATGCTGCCATTTGGTCTTGTATGGTTAATCGTTAAGAGGAGCATGTTCCTCACAGGTGTTACTGTTCACTTTATAGGCCTGTCCATTGTTTGGTTGAAAGGTGATCTCTGGGGGTGGGTTCGGTTTTGGAATTTAAAAATGTCTAAGGGACATAATCTCGGCGGTTCCACCAGTCTCTATCAGACCAGTAAGCTTGGTCTTTTTTTTTTTTTTTTTTTTAATGATTTTGAGTTTTGTTCCACAATTTTTCCCTACTCTACCTAGGACCTTCTTTTGTGATCTCTTTCAGAGTGGTTGGCAGTGGTGGCCAGGAACCATCTTGTTCTGATTTCAGGGTCATGGAGGCTGAGTTTCTTGTGGTTCCTTAATCCTTTGGACTAATTCTTTCCATGTGTCTTTGATTTTCTTCACTCTTCTTCGTTTCAGATGTGGAGAGACTAATATTTGTACCTCAACTGGTCACTTGCAAACTTTTGAGACCTCATTTGTTATTCACCAGAGTAGGATGTAGAGAACACTGTTCTTGTGGACTGTGTTATAACAGTTGACCTTGATATCCCTTGAGACTGTGGTTAGCCCAGCAACTCATTCCCTCAAGGTGTTTTCAAAACTTTGCCTTTGGATACTCTACTATGTTCGTGGATGTATTTGCAGCACATATAAATACATATGTAGAAATATCCACTGTCAAACCTATATTTGTGGGTATAGTCCCATTCACCTTCCTACTCCTATTCAGCTTGCATGTCTGAATATATGTTGTTGTTGTGTTGTTATGTGCCGTCAAGTTGGACCCAACTCATAGTGACCCTTCCTTGGGTTTCCAAGGTGGTATCACTACGATAGTAGATTGCCCAACCTTCCTTTCGAGGAGTGGCTGGTGGGTTTGAATCGCCAGCCTTCTGGTTAGTAGTCAAGTGCCTTAGGCACTATGCTACCAGAGCTCCTTGTATATGTATACATTTGTGAATTATTGTTACTACTGTTATTTGCAGGATTGTGCATGTAATAGTGTTTACCTTTGTTGCCTTTACTTCTTGAGTTTCTCCCAGTGTCTTTCTTTGCCTTGATCATTTCGTGCTAACCTCCCCTTTATTGTATATTGCCTTTCCCTTCACCCAAGTTAATTTTAATATCTGTCTACCTTTTAGTCAGTGATTTAACCTCCCTTCTCTTCCCACCCCTGGTAAACTTCAAAGAATATTTATTTGAGTAAACCTTTTCTTGACTTTATATAGTAATGGTTTCATACAATATTTATCCTTTTGTGATTCACTAATTTCACTCAACATAATATCTTCCAGGTTAATCCATGTTATTCACAAATTCGTCATTATTCTTTAATGTTGCATAATATTCCATTGTGTATATGTCCCATAATTTGTTTATCCATTCATCTGTTGATGGACACTTAGGTTGTTTCCATCTTTTTGCTGTTGTAAATAGTGCTGCAATGAATATGGATGTTCATATTGGTGTCATCGCTCCTATTTCTGTGGGATACATACCTAATAGTGGGATTGCTGGATCATCTGGTATCTCTGACTTTTTAAGGACGTGCCATATCATTTTCCCCAGTGGTTGTACCATTTTACAGTCCCACCAGCAGTGTATGAGGGTTCCAGTATCTTCACATCTTTGCCAACATTTGTTGTTTTCTGTGTTTTTGAACCTTGCTGTTAATGCTGGGGTGAGATGGTATCTCATTGTTTTTTATTTACGTCTCTTTAATAGCTAATAATCATGAGCATTTCTTTTTTGTTGGCTGCCTGAATGTCATCTTTGGCAAAGTCAAGTGTCTGTTCATGTCCTCTGCCCATTTTTCAATTGGATTGTTTATCATTTTGTTGTTGAGGTGTTAACATTATCTATAAATTTTTAGATTATGTCAGGTATGTCATACCAATATTTTTTTCCACAGTCTATAAGTTCTCTTTTTCCTCTTTTGGTGAAGTCTTCTGATGGGCTCAACTCACTGCTGTTGAGTCGGATCCGACTCATAGTGACCCCTCCTTGGATTTCCAAGGCGGTATCACTATGGAAGTAGATTGCCCAGTCTTCCTTCCAAAGAGTGGGTGGTAGGTTTGAACCGCCAGCCTTCTGGTTAGCAGTCAACCGCCTTAGGCACTATGCCACCAGAGCTCCCTTCTGATGGGCATAAATGTTTAATTTTTAGGAGGTCCTAGTAATCTAGTGGGAGCTCTGGTGGCGTAGTGCCTAAGGACTTGATTGCTAACCAGAAGGCTGGCAGTTCAAACCTACCAGCCACTCCTCGGAAGGAAGGTTGGGCAATCTACTTACGTAGTGATAACGCCTCGGAAACCCAAGGAGGGGTCGCTATGAGTCAGGTCTGACTCAACGGCACATAACAACAACACAGCAACAGTAATCTAGTATGGTAGTTAAATTTGTATGTCAACTTGGCTGGGCCTGGTTGAATGGCTGGGCAGCTGGTGGTAGTTATTCCCCATGATGAAACTGGCAATCAGCTCCGTGGTGGGATCAACCACAAGCAGCTGAGTAGCTGCCTTTGGGATGTGGTTTGCTTTCTGTATATAAGGAGAAGCCTTGGGGATAGTCTCTAGCTTATGGCACATTTGGACCCTGCATGTAGCAGTGTCATTGTTCACAAGCCTGCCATGCTCTGCCGACCTGGGGTCTTACAGTGGACTTGAATTAATGGCCTGCCATGTGGTTTGGTAACATCAGGACTGTGCCTTTTTACTTGTCAACTTGGGATTGGCAGCCTCAGCAGCCAGCAGCTGTCTGAGTGAAGAAAAGCCTCTAGCTTCAGTGGGCCTGGAGCTGGAGGCAGAGCTGAAGCCCAAGGCTGAGGGGCTTTCCCCCAGCCCCTAGAGCCTGGCACTTTGACCTTGGACTTAAAGCCTCCAAACTGTAAGTGAATAAACTCCTGTTTGTTAAGGCCATCCATTTGTGGTATATTCTTGTCAGAGCGGCTCTAGGTAACCAGAATATCTAGTTTGTCCTCTGCTATTTGTACATTTTTAGTTATGTGTAATAGTGTATTTATGCCACATATTAGAACCCCTAGGTTTGCCCCTATTTTTTCTTTGATGATCTTTAGTTTTAGGGTTTTACATTTAGGTGTTTGCATTACCTTGAGTTAGTTTTTATATATATGATGAGAAATACTGATCCTGTTTCATTTTTCTGCAAATGGATATCCAGTTTTGCCAGTGCAATTTATTAAAGAGATTATCTCTTCCTCATTTAATCGCTTGTAGCCCTTTGTCAAAGATCAACTGTCCATAGGTGGATAGATTTACTTCTTGAATATCATTTCTGTTCCATTGGTCTGTGTGTCTGTCATTGTTCCAGTACCGGGCTGTTTTGACTACTGTGGCTGTATAGTGGGTTTTGAGAATGAGATCCGTGAGGCTTCCTTTGTTAGTAGTACTTTGCTTAGCTGGAGTCTCTTTCATTTCCATATAAAGTTGGTGATTAGTTTTTCCATCTCCTTAAAGATTGAGGGTAGAATCTGGATCAAGATTGCATTAAATCTGTAGATTGCTTTGGGTAGTATTAATATTTTCAAAATGTCTTCCTGTACTTGAGCATGATATATTCTTCCATTTATGTAGGTCTCTCTTGGTTTCTTGTAGTAGTGGTTTGTAGTTTTCTTTGTGTAGGTCTTTTGTATATTTGGTTAGATTTATTCCTAAGTATTTCATCTTTTGGGTGGCTATTGCAAATGGTACTGTTTTTCTGATTTCCTTTTCAGAGTTATCTTTCTCAGTGTAGAGGAATCCAATTGATTTTTGTATGTTGCTTTTTGTACCTTGCCACTTTGTTGAATTTTTCTATTAGTTACAATAGTTTTCTTGTTGAGTATCTGGAATTTCCTATGTATGGCATCGTATCATCTTTGTAGTGATAATTTTACTACTTCTTTAGCAATTTAAAATGAAACTCCCTTCCCATGGAGTAGATTTCCACTCATCATGTTTTATAGGACAGAAAAGAACCTGCCCCATAGACTTTGTAAGGCTGTAAGTCTTTATGGAAGCAGACTACCTCATCTTTTCCCTGGAGTGGCTTATGGGTTTGAACAAGCAACCTTTTTGGTTAGCAGCCAAATGTTATAACTACTATACCACCAAAGCACCTTTTAGCAACATGGATGCCTTTTATTTCCTTTTGTCTTATTGCTTTGACTAAGAGTTCCAATACAACATGAATAGGAATGGTGATAAACACATCCTTGTCTGATTCCAGTTCACGTGGGGAATGTTTTTCCTCTCTCTCTCCACTGTGAATAATTTTGGCCATTTATTTTGTGTACATGCCTTGGTAGGTGTTTAGCTCATAGGCCTTTCTATTGTTTGGCTAAGAGTTAAGCCACAGGAGTGAGTGAGGATGAATTGAGGCCATAGACTTGGGGGTTTCACTAGTCTCTGTTAGACCAGTAAGGCTGGTTTTCTTTCTATTATCATTTAAAAAATTTTCTGTTTATTTCTGCTCTAATCTTTATTATTTCTTTTTTTAAACACATTTTATTGAAATATAATTTAAGTACAGTTAAATACACAAAACTAGTGACATGGGTCAATGCATGTGTTTTTTTTTTTTTTTTGTTTTTTTTTTTTGCAGTGTTCCCTTTCCTGCTCTCCCACCCCTGGCAACCAACAAAGAAAGTTTCCCTCCATATAGAAACCTTTCCTTGACCCTCCACAACAACGAACTAATAGTATATTTGTCCTTCTGTGATTGACTTATATCACTCAGCATAATGTCCTCCAAGTTCATCCATATTATGTGGTGTTTTGCAGACTGTACATTATTCTTTAGTGCTGCATAGCATTCCATTATGTGTATGTAACATAGTTTGGTCATCCACTCTTTCGCTGGTGGGCACCTAGGTTGTTTCCATCTTTTTGCTATTGTAAATAGTGCTGTGATGAACATGAGTGTGCATATATCTGTTCTGTCCAGGCTCTCACTTCTCTAGGATATATACCTAGTAATGGGATTGCTGGGTCAAATGATTTCCAATTCCAGCTTTCTAAGGAATCCCCATACTTCTTTCCACTGTGGTTGCATCACTTCATGGTGCCACCAGCAGTGTATGAGAGTCCTTATCTCTCCACATCCCTGCCAGCATTTCTCATTTTCTGTCTCGTTGAACCTTGCCATAAGTGCTGCGGTGAGATGGTATCTCGTTGTTTGATTTCCATCTCTCTGATGGCCAGTGATTGTGAGCATCTCTTCATGTGTTAGCTGGCCACCTGAATACCCTCCTTGGTGAAGTGTCTTTTCATGTCTTCTGCCCATTTTTCAATTGGATTGTTAATTCCTTTGGTGTTGAGACATTGGAGTTTTCTATAAATCTTAGAGATAAGTCCCTCACCAGATATGTAATTATTGGCAAATATGAATTTATTGCTGTCATTTTTGTTATGTGCTTTTTCGAGGTGTTTATTTTCTTTGTTACATATAATTTTCTATACTGAGCTTGTTTAGTTTATGAATCGTGTTATCACTTCCTTTGTTGCTATTGTTTTTGTTGTTGTTGTTATGTGCCGTCAAGTCAGACCCAACTCATAGCGACCCCTCCTTCGGTTTCCAAGGCATTATCACTATGGAAGTAGATTGCCCCATCTTCCTTCCGAGGAGTGGTTGGTGGGTTTGAACTGCCAGTCTTCTGGTTAGCAGTCAAGTGCTTTAGGCACAGTGCTAAATATTTGTTCTGGTCCTCTTTTTTTATTTTGATGTGAAGGTTTATCATTTTTCTTTGCAGTTACCCTGTGATTTATAGTTTTCTTCCCAAGTTTAGAACAGTCTGTTCTATCTTGTAGTTGTCTTGACATCCCTACCATCTAGAAGTTCTGTAATGACACAGTTATTTCCCTCTTTTTGGTTTATAGTTGTCCTCATTTGTCAGCTGGTGTTTCTGGTTCCCTGTTTACAATCTTGTAGGCTTATTTGCTTTGGATACTTCCATAGCTGGGTTGGTTTCTGGGTAATATCATCATGTGTGTTAAAGGTCAGTTGTTGGCTGTTATTGCTTCTCTGTCCAAAGGGCTCCCTTTAGCATCTCCTGTAAGGTTGGTCTGGTTTTAACAAATTCCCTTAATTTCTACTTACCTGGAAATGTCCTAATTTCACCATCATATTTGAAGGACAGTCTTGCTGGGTACATAATTCTTGGTTGAAAATTTTTCTCTTTCAGGGTTTTAGATATACCATCCCACTGTCTTCTTCCCTGCATGGTTTCTATCGAGAAATCTGAGCTTAGTCTTATTGGTTGCCCCTTGTAGGTAACTTTTCGTTTTTCCTGTGCTGCTCTCATGATTCTTTCTTTGTCTTTGATTTTGATCGTGAATTTGATGATGATATGTCTTGGTG
>NW_006921595.1:12217335-12226528 GCF_000298275.1 Orycteropus afer afer | reverse complement strand
CAAAGAAGTATTCAGGTATTTGTCTTCAATCTCATTAACTCTGTCTTCCATGGCATTAATTCTACTTCTTTGCCCTTCCAATGGGTTATCTATTTCTGACAAATTAGTTTTAATCTTCTAGATTTCTATCTGTAGATTTAGAATCATTTCTGGTTTTTCATTTATTTTGTCATTTTGTTCTTGTATTTTCTTCCAAAATACTTCTAGAGTTTTTTCTGTTTTCCTTGGTCTCTCAATCCTTTGAAGATACCTAAATATAATTCTTTTGAATTCCTTATCAGGGAGTTCCAGTGCTGTGTCTTCCTCAGGGATGTGTTTTGGGTCTGAATCCTGGTCCCTTGTTTCTCTTGCTTTATCTTCTTTGTGTGGACTGTGATGTCCTGTTTTCTCCAAGGCATTGTGACGTTTTTGTGTTTATATTTAATTGGTGATTATATGTTGGAGTGACTTGCCCACAATTTTTGTTTTCTTTGTATGTTATCTATTAAGGCAGGGTGCTGTGCTGTGCTCCTCTATTCACTAGTTGACAGCCCTTATACACTCACCACCTGTCTCCTTTCCTTTGTCAGCCTCTCATATGTCCCTGCTGACCCTGGCAAACAGAGCCTGTTCTTGTTGTTGTTATGTGCCGTGGAGTCAGCCCTGACTCATAGCGAGCCTGTTCTTAGGTCCCTGAAATCCGAATGAGAATGCTATCACTTTAAAATCCAAAATGGTTGCCACTTGTAAACATTCAAAATGGCTGCACTCTCAGTCACTTTAAATATCCGAAATGGCTGCTGTTTGTAAACATTAAAAATGGCTACGCTCTTGGTCACTTTAAATATCCAAAATAATTGCCATGTGTAAACAATCAAAATGGCTGTGCCCTCCACACAGCAGAAAGTCCACAGCTCGGGTTGTCTCCTTCCTTGCTATTTCCCTTCCTAGTCATAGGCCACCAGAGCAGTTATCTCTGCAGCCCTTGGTGACCAGGACTGATCTTTATGTCAATTCTCAGGTCCCAACACCACTTGGAAATATTCAGACTGTTGGTCCCGTCAGTGTAGCTGACAGTCTGCAGCTCTGACCATCTCTGTACTCACTGTTTTTGTTCAGGTTTTTCCACTAGTTGGTGCCCAATACATTCTGTATAGTTCCTTTCAAAGCTCAGGGTTCAGGATTATCTTCTGTATCTCTGTCAATTGTTTTTTCTTTTCTTTGTTGAAGAGGGTCTGTATCACTTGTCTGCCTATTCCTCCATCTTACCGGAAGTCTCCTGTAATTCAGTTTTTTTTTTTTTAATTTTTATTGTGATTTGAGTAAAAGTTTACAGAGAAAATTCATTTTCCATACAGCAGTTCATACACATTTTCTTTCATGATATTGACTGTAATTCCCCACAATATAACAGCTCTCTTCCTACTTCCTCCCTGTAGTTACCTCTTCTCTGTCCTTCCCTCCCATGCACTCCTGCCCTGCCCCAGCTTTTTCCATATACAAACACTGCTTTTCTGTCCTCCCATGATTGATCTCTCCAAGGAGTGTATCTACGTAATGTAAATATTCTACCCATATGCTTGTCTGTTGTTTGGCTGGAAGCCACAGGAGTGAGTTCAATTCCAGACTGAAAGTGGGTAACTAGGGGCTGTAGTCTCAGGGGTCTCACCAGGCTCTATCAGACCAGTAAACCTGGTATTTTTTTTTTTCCATGTGATTTTGAGTTTTGTTCCACATTGTTCTCCCATTCTATCTAGGGTTTCCTGCACTGATCCCTTTCTGACTGGATGGCAATGGCAGCCAGGACCATCTAATTCTGGTCCATGGTCATGTATGCTGAGGATCACTTGGTCTACTAGTCTCTTGGACTAATTGTTTCCATGTGTCTTTAGTTTTCTTCATTCTTCTTTGCTCTTGACAAGGAGAGACCCATTGTTGCATCTAGATGGCTGCTTGCAAGCTTTTAAGGCCCCAGTCACTACTCACTGAAGTAGGATATAGGACAGTGTTTTTGTGTAGTACGTTATGCCAATTCAGCTTAAAAAAAAATAATGGAGGTATCTCTTTCCAATAAAATATAAAAAGTAGTTGCAGTCTTTAAAAATCTAAATAGAAAATATTTTGATTTTAGCTCTGTATCACTGACTAAGAGTATTTTTGAATTGGATTCCCTTTCATTACAGGTGTGTCCTTTTGTTTTAGTTTCCATTTTGTTTCTAAAAATCTGTTTTATTTTTCCTTTGCAGGATGATCATGTCAAATCCCTCCTCTTTACCTTGATTTCTTGTAGAAGTTCAGTGACTGCTGATCAAGTTTTGAATGCTGAATATTTCTTGCTACCAAAGGTGAAATCAGTTCCAAACCCAGAAAAAAATACTGGATATACCAAATATATAGAGGAAGAAGAATTAGAGATGGAAAACTTGAATAAATATAAGGAAAAGACAAACGGAGAAACTAACTGTGATTGATAGAACACTTTCTATAACTTTCTTGCATATGTTCCTTTTAAAAACTTTACTTACTTTTGTTAAATAGAAAAAAAATCTAGACATATTCTGGAACCAGTTGGTTGTATCTTTGGTATTCAGGTTGTGAAAAATAAAAGATGTTTGACTATGCAAAAAAAAAAAATTGTTTTTATGCTTTGACATTTAGTTTAACTTGGAGGTATTAAGGAAGGATTTTCTTTAGTTACTTTTGGGAAAGAGTAATTAAACTGTGATACTTGTAACAGAAAAGCTTATTAGATTGCTAGGCAAGTCCTGTACAGATTATCAGTATGTTGGTTAGCTGGTGATGAAGGGTGATACTTTTGTTCAACAAATGTTTGCTTGCCATCTGCCTCTGGGAATATAAAGATAAATATAGAACATGATTATCACAGTCACTGAGCTACAAAAAAATCAAACTAAAAAGGGGGGATTTAACATGATCATTTCTGTAAGGAAAGCACAAGCCAGATTTTTAGAAACAAAATCAACTCTAAAACAAAAGGACACACCTGTAATAAAGAGGAAGCCAGTTCTTCTACCCTACCACTCAAATGCTAGATTTGAGGACATTACAGGAGGAGAATGGTTGGAAGTTTATTATAATAAAGTAGATAAGAGATGATGAAAACAAGATCTAGGGAGGAAAAATAGAGCTGAGGCATATGAGACAGATGTAAGAAATAATTAGGAGGCAAAATCAATTAGATTTGATGATTGAAGTACATATAGTGTATAGCAAATCTAGTTGCCCATTCAATGTCCAATCTTCTTATCTTTCTTAGTAACAGATTGCCAGTTTTATTCAGGATGGCATTGGTACTCAGTTGTTGTCAGATACCATTGAGTTGGTTCTGACTCACAGCAACACTGTGTACAACAGAATGAAACGCTACCTGGTACTACACCATCCTCACAGTCATTGCCATGTTTGAATCCATCATCACAGCCACTGGGTCAGTCCATCTCATTGCAGGTCTTCTCCCTTTTCACTGCCCCTCTACCAAGCACGATCTCTTTCTCCAGAGTCTGGTCTCTTCTGACAACATGACCAAAGTACAAGAGACAGAGTCTGGCCATTCTCACTTCTAAGGAGCATTCCAGCTGAGCTTCCTCTAAGACATATTTGTTTGTTCTTCTAGCAGTCCATAGTACATTCAGTATTCTTCACTGATGCCACAGCTCAAATACATCAGTTCTTCTGTGGTCATCTTTATTCATTGTCCAGCTCTCAAATGCATATGAGGCTATTGAAAATACCATGGCTTGGGTCAAGTGCACCGTACTCTTCAAAGTGACATCTTTAATACTTGATTTATTTTTGAGAAGTAGGATTTTGCCTGTTTGTTATTAGAAGAAGGGCATTCCAGAGCATGGAAATTAAGAAAGCTCAAGGGCTGAGGTTGGGAGTTTGGGAAAGGGTGATAAATTGACTGGAATATAGGATACTCATGGGGAAATGAGAAATAATTCTGGAAAAGTATTTTGGGGACATATCATAAAGGTCTTAAATTGCTCTATGAGAGCAATCATTAGATACTTATGAACAGCTGAATGACAGTCATACTTGTTTTAGAATAAAACAGCTAAACAGAAGATGATTTGGATGACCAAAGACTAGAGGTAAGAGAAAAGTTGAGGATGGTACATTTTAACTAACATAATTGAGGCAGAGACACTGTCCTGTTGTAAATCAGAGTATTGAAAAGGGCAGAATTAAGGGTATCAACTTTTTTCTCTGTGGAAATTTATGGAAGCCTCTGCTCCATTTCAAAGGATAAATCCTAAGTCACTCAGCTTGTATTTAAATATCAACATTTGTTAAATTTCTCCTTAGAATCTCTCTCTCAACAAATAATGTGTTTAACCCCTTCTCAGTTGTTGGTATAGTCATATGTTCTGCTACTAAAACTACATGCAGAAGTACTTCCAGAATGGTGGAGTAAGGACCTCTGAAAGTTCAATTCTCCATAAAAGCAAAGAGAACGTTTGCAAAATTTATCAAAATCAATATGTAGATTTTCTCAGGGACAGTTTCTATTGACTGCCTTTTTCCCATTTGGGCCCATACTTTTTTCTTTCCATGTCTCATAATTTTTTGTTCAAAACTGGACATTTTAAATAATATGATATGGCAATTTTGGAAATCCTCAGGATTTGCTATTGTTTGTTTAGTGACTTCCTTGGACTAATTAAGTCTCTAATCATTGTCATATGCAGTTTAACATTTCCTTAAATGCCTTGAACCAGTCAGTATTTTCAATCTTAATAAGTATGGTTAAAGGATACAACCCTGATACACACCTTTCCTGATTTTAAACCACATTGTATTCCTGTGCTCTGTTTGAACAGTTGCCTCTTGGTCTATGTACAGGTTCCACAAGAGCACAATGATGTGTTCTAAAATCCCATTTGATCTATCCCTAGAGCATCTGTTGAAAACAATTAAGGCAGTTGTTTAATGTCATAACTACCTAAAGTGGTGATAGCAGTTGGGGCAAAGAACTTACTAGGAAAATCTAGGCAGTGAGATGTCTGTGGAGGCATTGAAAAACTCAGTAATTTCCAGGGATCTAGAAGGCTTTGCATATGTGCAGTACTGTGCCCATACCCAGGAAAGACATGAGAATGTCTTAATGCCTCACCTCTGTCTGACCTTGCAGCCTTAAAGCAGGAAGTGAATGCTAAAGCAGCATTGTAAATGCCAATGTTAACAGTGTTCCCCAACATACATAGGTTCACAGCAAAGATTCTGTAGCGATACCACCTCAGAAACTCAAGGCAGGGTTGCTATGAGTCGGATCTGACTTGACGTCAGTGTTTGGTTTTGGTTGTTGGTATGTCATTCAGTATTTTGCCCTTAGACTTCTTTAATATTGCAACTCAAGGATTGAATTTTTCCTTCAGTTCTTTAAGCTAAAGAGTTGCTAAGTATGTTCTTCCCTTTTGAATTTCTGACTCCAGATCTTTGCACATCTCATTATAGTTCTTCAGTTTGTCTTCTTCAGCTCTTTGAAATCTTCTCTTCAGCTCTTTTACTTCATCATTTCTTCCTTTTGCTTTATCTATTCTATGTTGAAGAGCAAATTTTAGATTCTCCTCTGACACCCATTTTGGTCTTTTCTCTCTTTTATTTTTATTGTGGTGAAAACATATAACAAGACATTTGGCAACATAACAACTTCCCCATTTACAGCTCAGGGACATTGATGACATTTTTCATATTGTGCCACCGTTATTGCTATCCTTTTCCAAAACATTCCACCACCATTAGCATAAACTCAATGCCCTGCAAAAAAAACAAAAAACAAAAAAACCTTCCCCTTTCCCCCTCACACTGTGATAGTTAAGGTTTCATGTCAACTTGGCTGGGCCCAGTTGAGTGGCTGGGAAGTTGGTGTAGTTATTCCCCATGATGAGACTGGCGGCAGTCAACTCCATGGTGGGATCTACCACAAGCAGCTGAGTAGCTGCTTTAGGTATGTGGTCTGCTTCCTGTATGTAATAAGCAGCTTTGGGAATGAATGGTCTCTAGCTTATGATGTGCTTGAACCGTGCGTGTAGCCTGCTATGCTCTGCTGGCCTTGGGGTGGACTTGAATCAATGGCCTGCTGTGTTGTTTGGTAACACTGGGACTGTGCCTTTTTACTTGTCGACCTTGGGTTTGTCAGCCTTAGCAGCCAGTAGCAGTCTAAGTGAAGAAAAGCCTAGCTTCAGTGGGTTGGAAGCAAGAGGCAGAGCTGAAGCCCAAGGTTGAGGGGCTTTCACCCAGTGCCTAGAGCCTGGCACTTTGAACTTGAACTTCTAGCCTCCAAAAGTATAAGAGAATAAACTCCTGTTTTTTCCAGTCCAGCCATTTTTGTCAGAGTGGCACTAGGTAACCAAAACACCCACCTGCCCCTGGTAACCACTAATAATCTTTGGTATATATACCAAACCAAATTCAGTGCCGTTGAATCAGATCCGACTCATTGCGACCCCTCCTTGGGTTTCTGACGCAGTATCACTATGGAAGTAGATTGCCTTGTCTTTCTTCTGAAGAGTGGCTGGTGGGTTAGAACCTCCAGCCTTCTGGTTAGCAGTCAAATGGCTTAGGCACTATGCTACCAGAGCTCCCTTGGTTTATATATATATCTTTTTTTTTTGTCTTCTTCAACCTATCTAGGAATTTAGTCTCCCCTCTCCATCCCTCTCATCCTTGGTAATCAAAGTTTCCTTCCATGAATAAACTTTTCCTTGACTTTTTACAATAGTGGACTAATAAACTATTTGTCCTTCTCTGGTTGACTTACTTCACTCAGCATAATCTCCTCCAAGTTCATCCATGTTTGCGGTGTTGTGCAGATTCTGTATTACTCTTTAATGTTGCATAGTGTTCCATTGTGTGTATGTACCACAGCTTGTTTATCCATTCCTCAGTTGACGGGCACTTAGGTTGTTTCCATCACTTTGCTACTGTGAATAGTGCTGCAGTGAACATGAATGTGCATATATCTGTTCATGTCCTGCCTCTCACTTCTTTAGGATATGTACCTAGTAATGGGATTGCTAGATCAAATGGTATTTCTATTTCCAACTTTTTAAAGAATTGCCATATTGATTTCCATAGTTGCTGTATCATTTTACAGTCTTACCAGCAGTGTATGAGAATCTCAGTCTCTCCACATCCTCAACAGCATTTGTTATTTTCTGTTTTGTTGTACTTTGCTATTGATGCTGGGGTGAGATGGTATCTCATGGTTGTTTTGATTTGCATACCTCTAATGGCTAATGAGTGCAAATATTTCTTGATTTGTTTGTTGGCTGCCTGAATATTCTCTTTGGTGAAGTGTCTATTCATGTCTTCTGCCCATCTTTTAATTGGATTGTTTGTCTTCTTGATGTTGCGGTGTTGGAGTTTTCTGTAAATTTTAGAGATACGTCCTTTGTTTGATACGTCATCGCCAAATATTTTTTCCCATTCTGTAGGTTCTCTTTTTACTCTTTTGGAGAAGTCTTTTGATGCACATAAGAATTTAATTTTTACAAGGTCCCATTCATCCAGTTTATTTTCTGCTGTTTGTGCGTTTTGGATTATGCTTGGTAGTCTATGTTGTTGGTATGTGCCATTGAGTCGGACCCGACTCATAGTGACCGCTTCTTGGGTTTCCGAGGTGGTATCACTACGGAAGTAGATTGCTCAACCTTCTGATGAGTGTCTGGTGAGTTTGATCTGCCAGCCTTCTGGTTAGCAGTCAAGTGCCTTAGGCACTATGCTACCAGAGCTCCTTGATAGTCTATTTATGCCATAAATTAGGGCCCCTAAGTTTGCCCCTATTTTTTCTTTGATGAACTTTATAGTTTTAGGTTTCACATTTAAGTCTTTCATCCATCTAGAGTTAGTTTTTGTGTATGGTGTGAAGTATGGATCTTGCTTCATTTTTCTGCAAATGGATCTCCAGTTTTGCCCGCAACATTTGTGAAAGACACTATCTTTTCCCTATTTAATGGAATTTGACACTTCTTTTCTCTCCTTTTTAAAAAATGTTTTTAAGGATCTTTTGCTTTCTTTATATATGATGTCATCCACAACTCATCTGGTCTTTGGTCCTTAGTGTTCAATGTGTCAAATACATTCTTGAAATGGTTCAAAATTCAGGTAGGATATATTGAAAGTTGTACTTTGACTGTCTTGGACTTATTTTAATTTTCTTCAGCTTCATCTTGAACTTGCATATGATCAATTGATGGTCTATTCTGGAGTCAGCCCCTGGCCTTATTCTGATTTGATGAGATTGAGTTTCTCTAGCATCTCTTTCCACAGATGTAGTCGATTTGATTCCTGTGTATTGCATTCAGCAAGGTCCATGTGTATAGTTGCCATTTATGTTGTTTAGAAATGAATAAGTCATTGATCTGTAAAATTCTATCTTTTCTGTTACCAAGGCCATATTTTCCAACTGTCAATCCTTTGTTTCCAACTTTTGCATTCCAATTACCAGTAATTATTAATGTATCTTGATTGCATGTTTGGTCAATTCTAGACTGCAGAAATTGGTGAAATTCTTCATCTTTGGGATTAATGGTTGATGCATAAATTTTAATGATAGTTGTATTAACTGGTCTTTCTTGTAGGCATATGGATAGGATCTTATCACTGACAGCATTGTACTTCAGTATAGATCTCATCATTCTGTGCATAGTAGACCATATGATTGTCTAATCCAAAATGGCCAACACCAGTCCATTTCAGCTCACTAATGCCTAGGATATCAATCTTTATGTGTTCCATTTAATTTTTTAGAATTTCTGGTTTTTCTAGATTTGTACTTTGTGCATTCCATGTTCTGATTAATAGTGGATGTTTGCAGTTGTGTCTTCACATTTTGAGTCCCGCCTCATCAGTGATATGAAGGTCTCAAAAGCTTTGCTCCATTCATGTCTACTTTGAGGAGCCAGCTCTTTCCCAGTTGCATTTTGAGTGCCTTCCAACCTCAGGCACTCATCTTTCTGCACTATCAGACATTGTTCCACTGCTATTCATAGGGTTTTCACTAACAAATTTTTTTCAGAAGTAGCCCTTCTTCCTAGGAGCTCTGGTAGCATAGTGCCTAAGGCACTTGACTGCTAACCAGAAGGCTGGCAGTTCAAACCCACCAGTCACTCCTTGGAAGGAAGATGGGGCAATCTACTTCCATAGTGATACTGCCTTGGAAACCCAAGGAGGGGTCGCTATGAGTCGG
>NW_006921595.1:12201729-12216439 GCF_000298275.1 Orycteropus afer afer | reverse complement strand
TGTTGTTGTTGTTATGTGCTGTCAAGTCGGACTTGACTCATAGTGACCTCTCTTTGGGTTCCCGAGGCAGTATCACTACAGAAGTAGATTGCCCCATCTTTCTTCTGAGGAGTGGCTGGTGGGTTTGAACCACCAGCCTTCTGGTTAGCAGTCAAGTGCCTTATACTATGCTACCATTACTCATTAGGCAAATGCAAATAAAAACCACACCCACTTTGTTGTTGTTGTTGTTACGTGCTGTCGAGTCAGCCCCGACTCATATAGGATACGTATAATAAAAAAAGACAATAACAAATGTTGTCAAGTATGTGGAGAAGTTAAAATGCTCTTATATTGCAGTTAGGAATGTGAAATAGTGCAGCTGCTTTGGAAAACATTTTGGAAGTTCCTCAAAATGTTAAATAGAGAGTCACATATGACCCAGCAATTCTACTTTTAGGTATATACCTGTTCTGGTTACCTAGTACCACTCTGACAGAAATATATACCACAAATGAGAGGTCTTTAACAAATAGAAGTTTATTCTCTTACCGTTTGGGGGCTTTAAGTCCAAGTTCAAAGTGCCAGACTCTAGGGACTGGGTGGAATGCCCCTCAACCTTGGGGTCCAGCTCTGCCTCCTGCTCCTGGCCCACTGGAGCTAGAGGCATTTCTTCACTCAAACAGCTGCTGAGGCCAAGAAGCCCAAGGTTGACAAGTAAAAAGGCACAGTCCCAATGTTACCAAACCACATGGCAGGCCATTAATTTAAGTCCATTGTAAATCCCAAGGTTGGCAGAGTGTGGCAGGCTGCTGAACAATGACACGACATGGCTACATGCAGGGCCCAAGTGTGCCATAGGCTAGAGACCATTCCCCAAAGCTTCTGCTTATACAGGAAGCAGACCACATCCCTCAGGCAGCTACTCAGCTGTTCACAATAGATTCCACCATGGACTTGTAGATTACCAGTCTCATCATGGGGAATACTACATCCAGCTGCCCAGCCACTCAACTAGGCCTAGCTAAGTTGACACACAAACTCAACCACCACAATACCTAAAAGATATGAAAACATATGTCCATACTAAAACCTTGTATACAAATGTTCATGGCAGCATAGTCATAATTGTCAAAAAGTAGAAATAGCTCAGATGTCCACCAACTGATGGGTAAATAAAACGTGATATATCCATACAATGGAGTGTTATTTGTCAGTAAAAAGGAATGAACTACTGATACATACTACAACATGAATGAACCTTGAAAACATTATGTAAGTGAGATAGGCCAGTTACAAAAGACCACATATTACAAGATTCCATTTATTTGGACATTTCATATCTAGGATTTTCCATAGCAGGTAAATCTCTAGAGACAAGGTAGTTGAGTGGTTGCTAGGTGCAAAAGGGTCAGGAGAGAGATGAGGAATGACTGCTAATGGGTGTGGGATTTTTTCATGTAATGAAAATGTTCTGAAATTAGACAGTGGTGATGGTTTTGCAACTTGGTGATTATACTAAAAACTGCTAAATTGTATACTTTGAAAGTGTTAGTTTTGTTATGTGAATTATATCTTAGGAAGCTATTATATAATAAAGTACACTCGTGCTCATTCATTAATTCAGTACATACTTGACTGCCTTCAGAATGTCAGGCATTTTATGTTGCTCCCCTGTTTTCTACTAATCTCACTGTGTATAACTCACCCAGAGTTTCCCCTACATTTTTTTTTCTGGTTTGCGATTTTCAATCCTAAAAATGTATAATCTGGATATGTTGTTAAAAATGCAGTTTCCCAGAGACTTTACCCAGAGATTCTGCCTCAGTACATCAGAGATAGGGCTTCCCAATCTCCGTTTATAACAAGTATCCCTGAGTATCTCTGGTGCAGCTAAACCCTCAGTTTTGCCAACCACATGTTCATTTTTTCAACTCTTATCTTGTTAAAGCAGAAGGAAAGTTGTACAATCTACTTCCGTAGTGATACTGCCTCGGAAACCCAAGGAGGGGTTGCTGTGAGTTGGGTCTGACTCGACAGCACATAACAACAACAACATCTTGTTAAAGACTCCTGGGTGGGGTAAACAATTTGTGTTCATTTACTAATCTAAACGTTGATGGTTCAAACCCACCCAGTGGCACCACCGAAGATTGCTTTGGTAATCTGCTTCCATAAAGATTATAGCCAAGAAAACCCTATGGAGTAGTTCTACCCTGTAATACATGGAGTTGCCATAAGTCAGAATTGACCTGTAGGTAATTTTGTTTTTGGTTTATCTTGTTACATGGAGCTTTACTGTCTGTCATTGAATGTGTGTAGGTTAAAATAAAAATACATATTTGGCTTCTCTATTCTGGCGATTCAAACCCACCAGCCACTCTTCGGAAGGAAGGTTGGGCAATCCTACTTCCGTAGTGATACTGCCTCGGAAACCCAAGGAGGGGTCGCTATGAGTCGGGGCCGACTCGATGGCAAACAACAACAACAACAACAACAAGGAGCTCTGTGGTGTAGTGGTTAAGGCATTTGCCTGCTAACCAGAAGGCTGGCAGTTCAAACCTACCAGCTGCTCCATGGAAGAAAGTTGAGGCAGTCTGCTTCTGTAAAGATTTACAGCCTTGGAAACCCAATGGAGTTGCTGTAAGTCGGAATTGACTCAATGGCAGTGAGTTTGGTTTGGGTTTATTTATTTATTTATTTTATCTCTGAATAGATTGAAGAATCACAATGGAAAAAATTGCCAGATTTGAATATATATATAAATCAACACAATGAAAGTAACTAAGGGATGACAAATGATCAGAAAAATGTGCATGAACTTTAGGAAACTTAAAAGGGCAAGGAGGCCTCATCTTCTGACCTCCTCTAACTGCACAAGAGGAAGACAGAATCACCATCAGTAACCCAACGCCTATTCCTGCGAGGCCAGACATGCTGCCTCCCTCCAGCCCTTTCACCAACCGTTCCTCCCAAAGCACCCACCACCTCTCTCCTGGGTTCGATAATTCGCTGCAGTGGCCACACGGAACTCACAGATTACAGGGTTTATTAGGGAAGCACCAGGCTACAATTCAAATTCAGGAAAAATGCTCAGTCTCTCTCCCAGCCCACCGTCTCTCTCCTAAGAGTATCTCACAGTCTGTCTTCCAGCAATGCGTGTCCCTCGGTGTCTCTCTGGGCAATGTGTCTCTCTTGTGTCTCTTTCCCAGCAGTGCGTGTCTCTTTCAGAAGCACATGTCTTTTTCAGAAGCACATCTTCCTCAACCAGCAGTCAGAGAGAGACTTCTTCTGCCTCTAGGAGGCCTCCCTTTGAGCCTGGCAGAGTGGCCAAACTACCCAATCATAACATCAGAATTCTAAGCACCTGAGAGAGAGCAGGAACCTCCCAGAACATTGCTTTGTGTTGTGCCCAACAAATACCCCAGGTGGATAATTTTACAATCAGGAGCTCTTCAGTTGCTCACAGCAAATTCCATAACAGAGTTTACAAAGACTTATGGCTAGAAAAGCCACACTAAGTGATTTACTACACCACAGAGACATACAGATAATAGTTATAAAACACAAAGTGATTATTTAAATTCACAAGAAAAAAATTAATATTCCAGTAGACAAATGTAAAGATAAATATGTGAAAAAAAGTTCTAAAGTAAAAATGCAAAGTAAACTTTGGATAATATTTAATGCTTAGTAAAATAGAAAAATTTAAAAATAGGTCCTATGCCAGCCTTACTGGCCTGATAGAGACTGGTGGAACCCCAGAGACTATGGTCCTTAGACTCTTTTGAAGCCTGGAACTGAACTTACCCCTTTGGCGCAGCTTTCAGCCAAATGATAGACGTATAAGGTGAACAGTAATACCAGGGAAGTACACACTCATTAGAACAAATGTGGTAAAAAGGGCAATATTTGTCAAGGTAAAAATTTAGAAGGCAGGAAGTGATAGGAAGGAAGGACAAAGAGAAATGGTAAACACAAGGAGGAAGTAGGAGAAATGCCGTTACATTGTGGGGATTGCAATTAACGTCACAAAATAAAACGTATATGAATTGTTGAGTGGAAAACCAATTTGCACTGTAAACTTCTGAAATCACAGTTGAAAAAAATAGGTCTTATGAAGTTGGCTACATTGGTGCATTTATTTATTAGTGGCAGCAGTATGAAACTGATAGAAAGCATGTTGGTTATCTACTTCGTGAACCATAAAAATGCTTATCTCCTTTGAGCCCAATGACACCAGTCTTAAGAATTTGTCTAAGGAACATAATTTAACAGAAACAAAAACACACACATGTAACTGTGCCATTGGAAATTGAATAAATGTAGAACAGGAGGTTGTCTAATAAAACATGGTAAATCAAAATAATAGACTGCTACGCAAGCATGAACTTATGAGGACACACATTATGCTCATACACAGGAGAAATAATACCTAAAAAGGTATTTGTGGTAAAAAATACGGGTCAAGTGTTGAAAATATTTTTTCAAAATTCTTATTTTTTCCAGCATTTGCTTATGAACACTTTCAAACATACAACAAAGTTAAAAGAATTTTACAGTATATCCGTATACCCATCACTTAAATTCTACCACTAACATGTTATACTTTATCCTATCTACCTTAAACTTTTGTATTTGTTTTTCATTAAAATTTTAATATTCACCCAACTATCAAGGAATATTGTGCCCTTGTCTTGAGAGATGCTTATTTTTGTTTCACAGAAGGGAAACTTAAAACTTCGGTCAAGAGATTCAGAATGGTTCCCTGTAAGTTTGTATACGGCCACCAGGTGTAGCTCTGGCCCCATACCATCCTGCGATCAGCATCTGCAGGGAAGGTTTTAGTAAGGGTTGCTTTCTACAGGAAACAAAAGTTCGTGCATTTGGGTGAGATTGCAGTTAATTTCTCCTTCATTAAGAACTAAAGTAATAAATAAACCTTAAGGCAGAATAAAAAACCAGCTCCTCAAAGGAGGTCAAGGACTTGGTTTAGATGATATATTTTCTTTATTCAAAAAGTCTCTAACAGTTTCTCTATGTTTGAAACATTGCTTTCTCACTCTATAGTCTCCAGTTTTGGGGTATGCAACAAATATGTTAGCAGGTATTTGAAATAATTTTAGGAAGGTTTACTCATGGAAATGTGTATACTCAGGCTTTTTTTTTGGTATAATGAAAACTCATCTCAAGTATAATTTTTCTTTTGCATGATTATTTGATTAAGTTCTGTATCTCCTCAAACATAAACTCTCTGAGGCTTGGGACTGTACTTTGTACATTACTAGGCATTCCATAAATATTTATTGACTGAATAGATGGAAAGAATGATTTGAAACTTTTACTGAAGGAGGCTATTTTATAATAATTGGTAAATTTACTCTAAAAAGTCTGGCTGTTCCATTTTTATTTTCTTCTAATGAGGAAAAAATCAGTTTTAAATATCTTTCATAGATTTAAAATAACTTCTATATGAAAAATTTTTGTTTTTAGTAGTGAAAAAGAGACGTACAGTTATTTTTTGAAGGAAAGGAAAGCCTAGCTATGTTGAAACCCTATTTTAACCAAACATATTTTTTTTCTTTTCTTCTGCTTAAAGGACTCCTCAGTTTCTGTGATGGTTATGTTTGTATGTCAACTTGGCTAGGCCTGGTTGAGTGGCTGGGCAGCTGGATGTAGTATTCTCCATGATGAGACTGGTAATCAACTCCATGGTGGAATCTACTGGGAGCAGCTGAGTAGCTGCCTTGGGTATGTGGTCTGCTTCCTGTACATAAGGAGAAGCCTTTGGGAATGGTCTCTAACTTTTGGCATGCTTGGACCCTGCATGTAGCTGTGTCGTTGCTCAGCAGCCTGCTATGATGCTTTGCTGACCTTGGGACTTAAAATGGAATTAAGTCAATGGCCTGCCATGTGGTAACATTGGGACTGTGCCTTTTTTATTTGTCAACCTTGGGGTTTCTCAGCCTCAGCAGCCAGCAGCTGTTTGAGTGAAGAAACACCTCTAGCTCCAGTGGGCTGGGAGCAAGAGGCAGAGCTGGACCCTAAGGTTGAGGGGCTGTCATCCAGCCCCTAGAGCCTGGCACTTGGAACTTGGACTTAAAGCCTCCAAACTGTAAGAGATTAAACCCCTGTTTGTTAAGGCCATCCCATTTGTGGTATAGTCTTGTCATAGTGGTACTAGGTAACCAGAACAGTTTCTTTCCATGATAAGATGTCACCAACTGTCATTTCCCCCCTATCTTTCAGAGAATAAAATCATGGAGGCAAAACCCAGTAGTATAAAGAAAAACCCACTGCTATCAAGTTGATTCCTACTAATAGCAACCCTATAGGTTGAAACAGAACTGCCCCATAGGGTTTCAAAGGATGCATATCTTTACAGAAGCAGACTGCCTTATCTTTCTCCCATGGAGCAGCTGGTGGGTTCAAACCACTGACCTTTTGGTTAGCAGCCAAATGCTTTAACCAGTAGTATAGTAAACTAAACTTGTCTATTGAAATAATTAGGGGGACCAAGCAACCTCACTGCCATCGAGTCTGACTCATAGTGTCCCTTCTTGGGTTTCTGAGGCAGTATCTCTACAGAATTTAATTGCCCAGTCCTCCTTGAGAAATGGCTGTGGGTTTGAATGGCTAGCCTTGTGATTAGCCGTCAAATGCCTTAGACACCACGCTGCCAGAGCTCCTAACTTTGTTGTTGTTGTTATGTGCTGTCGAGTTGGACTGACTCATAGCAACCCCTCCTTGGGTTTCCGAGGTGGTGTCACTATGGGGGTAGATTGCCCAACCTTCCTTCCAAGGAGTGGCTGGTGGGTTTCAACCCCCAGCCTCCTGGTTAACAGACAAGTGCCTTAGGCACCACGCTACCAGAGCTCTTAACTACGGGGAAGCATTTTCAAATTTAAAGTCTTTTTTTTAAGAAAATATTTGATACACTTTATTAAACATTTTTTTTTCATAAAATGAAGCTATTCAGGGTAAAAAGTCTTAGGAGAATTTTAGTGTAAGTTGAGGTGTCTCTCAAAGTATTTAGTGTCATGCTTTTGAAATTTTGATAGGAGGGTAGAAAGATTCATCAAGGGAGCAGACAAGAAGAATGGAAAAATATTAGTTGTTATTTATAGAAGAATTGTCATGTCATGGAAAGGCAAATTCCATAGAAACAAGGTAACAAATTTACTTTGCTCAAAAATTAAATTATTGTCATACTATTTTTGTTTTATCAGTGTTCTGTTTTTATGTGCATTCTTTCAAATGATACTTATTTTTTCTTTTCCATTTTAGCATTCTGAATTTTTATTTTAACACAGAATGGAAATAGGCTAAATATCGAACAATAAGAATATGGTTAAATAAGTTATGGTTTATATAAGCATTTGCTGAAATATTATGTGGCAATTAAGAATGAATGAAACAAACAACTGTATATATTTTGGTAATATAGGAGATACATACTCTTACTGCTGAGGAATAGCCATTATAGATAGCCTGAAGATCTGGGACTCTGAAGGTCTTTACTGTCTCTTAATTTCCTTGAAAGGTAGGTAATGTCTAGATGGTATACCTATGTATCCTGTCTCCTCTTGCCCCTTTCTCTTTCTCCTCCTTTTCCTCCTCTTCTCTGTTCCTCTTTCTTCTCTCCCTTCTCCTCCGTGCCTCCCCCCACCTCCTTTATTCTGCCATTACTAGTTAGTTTAGAGAAAGAAACTTAGTTATTGCTGAAAGAATTAAATTGCTGGTTACAATAGATATTTTGAGAACATAAAATATTTCTTGAATAACTTGATACTGAAGTACAAACTCAGATTATTATGTTTTTATAATTACCCAAAAATATTATGCAGATTAAGGTTTTGACATTTATTTACTTTTGCATGAATGTTATGATTCATTTTTTATCTAATATCACCTCCACTTATGGCAATCAATTGTTAACTTCAAATTATAGTTGGTATGAAAGATGAAAGTATAATTTTGATCATGATTATTGTACTTGCCTGAGTCATGGCTGGCATCATTTTCTGCAATTCAATTTATGATTCACAAAGTTTTATTTTCCCTGCATCCTTTTCAACCCCCATATAAGCATCAGCTATGGTAGATAAAAAGACGATTTTGCTTTAGTAGAAAAACTGGAATAAATTTATTTAGTCTGCTATAAAAGTTTTTAGAAGTGTTTTTTCCCCTAAAAGTAAACAATAAATTTTATGCCTCACTAAATTATCTTTTTTCCCTCAGTTTAATAGTATATTCAGAGTCATACTGAGATGTTATTTTAAAAAGAAATTTTTACTAATTAGTGAGCTTGACAAAGTCATTTCATTGTAGTTTTATATGTTGGGTGGGATGTGATTTGTTATAACACATGACAGGAGAAAATTCAGAGTGAATATCTGAGCAAGGGAAGCCATAGATGATTTTAATACAATTAAATAAACTCTTAGACCCTAATACAAATTATTTCAAAATGTACTTTGGTTGTCAGTTGAATCTATTGTTGTCAATTTTTACTTCCATTTGTATTAAAAATTTCTGAAGTCTGAAAATATTTTGTTTAATAATTAAAAGCTATGTAGAATCAATGACTCCATTGGTGGGGAGGGTTGGTTTGGTGGTGGTGAGGAGTGTGGATGGGTGGTATTTACTCTGTGCAAGGCGTTTTGCTTACGTTATCTAATTTAATCTTTTTATTGTTACTGTAGTAAGTATATCAATAAATTTTCCATTTCAACATTTTGTACATGTGAAATTCAATGACATTAGTTACCTTCTTCATGTGCAACATTACTACTATCTGTTTCTAAAATTTTTCCATCACCCTAAACAGAAGCTCAGTGCCCCCTCAACAATGACTCCCCCTTCACCCCATAACCACTAATAAACTTTGGTTGCTATGTACTTGCCTATTTCTAGAAGCCTCATGCAAGTGGGATTATACATGTAAGTGGGATTGAGCTTTTATGACTGAATTATTTCACTTGGCAAGATGTTTTCAAGGTTCATCCATATTGTAGCATGTATCAGAACTTCTCTTTATGGCTGAGTAATATTCCATTGTATGTATATACCACATTTTGTTTATCCATTTGTGTATTGATGGACATGTAGGGTGTTTTCATTTTTTGACAATGATAAAAAGTGGAATAACCCAAATGTTGTTCTTAAGAAAAGGTAAATAAATTGTAGCTTACCCATATAATCTACAGTAGTTATGTTCTATAAAGTCATTGTTAGGTGCCATCAAGTTGATCAATTCTGACTCATAGCATAGGCCCATAGGATTTTCTTAGCTATAATCTTTATGGGAGCAGATTGCCAGAGTTTTCTTCTGTGGAATCTCTGGGTGGATTTGAACTGTCAACCTTTCAGTTAGCAGCAAAATGCTTAACCACTGCATCACCAAGGGTCCTTGTGTTTTTGTTTAAAGACACCTTATTTAATATGTAAGGAGCTCTGGTGGCATAATGGGTAAGACATTTGGCTGCTAACCAGAGGTTGGCAGTTCAAACTCAGTAGCTGCTCCCCAGGAGCAAGATGGGTTGCAGGGGGTGGGGGTTGGAGGAAGGTAAGACAATCAACTTCCATAAATACTTACAGTCTTGGAAACCCAGTGAGGTCGCTGTGAATCAGAATCGACTCTATGGCACTGGATTTGTTTTTTTGGTTATTTAATATGTATTGTTGATTCATTAACATTGAACTCACTGCCAACAGCACTATAACTCACGCCTGGATGAAGCTTATCTAACACACATTTTCTCCATGAGGCACATCATAGCCTTCTTGCAGTTTAGAACATTAGAGAGACCTTCAGCACTATGCTTGGGGCCCATTTTAAACAGTGAAATCATCAGCAAAAAGCAGGAAAATACAAAAAATGTGCTACTAAGTAGATATGAAAAGGACATTTGTTTAAAGAATGATAGTTGAAACAGGAAGGCAGTATAGACTTGTTTGACCTGGGAACGTGTCTATCAGGCTACTCAATTTTTTACTGCCCTGTGCATGTACATAAATAATCACAAAAGTGCTGTGTTATTGATTTTGAAATTACCAATAAATTTTAGCAAGTAGGCAAATTCACAAATGCAAAATCTTTGAATAATGAAGATTGACTGTATTACTTGGCTTTAAAAAGAAATGAAGTACTGATAGGTGTAACAACATGTGTTGTTGTTGTTATGTGCCGTCGAGTCAGACCCGATTCATAGTGACCCCTCCTTGGGCTGCCTAGGCGGTGTCACTATGGAAGTAGATTGCCCAACCTTCCTTCCTAGGAGTGGCTGGTGGGTTTGAACTGCTGGCCTTCTGGTTAGCAGTCAAGTGCCTTAGGCACTATACTACGTATGAACCTTGAAAGCATTATGCTAAGTGAAAGTAGCCAGTCAAAAAATACCACATATTGCTTGATCCCGTTTATATGAAATGTCCAGAATAGGTAAATCTACAGAGACACGAAAAAGATTTGTGGTTACCAGGTGTGTTAGGCTGGATTCTCTAGAGAAGCAAAACGAGTAAAGCTGGGAGGGAGGGAGGGAGGGAAGGAGGGAGGGAAAGAGAAATAAATAAAGAAAAAATTTATCTTAAGAAAATGGCTCACACACTTAGAGAAGCTGTCAAGTTCCAAGTTCCTGGATCAAACGTCAAGCTGGAGGCTTTTCCTGACTCATGCAGCTGCAGGGGCTGGCAAGCTCAAGGTTGGCAGGTAGTATACCGGTTGACTCCAACAGATGACAAACCCAAGATCACCAGGCTGAATGGTGGATTGTTCACTCACGGACAGTTGTAGGCAGCACAACAGGATCCAGATTCATAGGAGAGTCTGTCTTTTTCCCAGGATGCCCATATATGTATTGGAAGCAGGCCACACCCCTAGGAAAACTCCCTTTCAATGGATTGGCTGCTCAAAACATGTATCTGATCTCATGGGAATAACTACATCACAACTGCTTCAAACCACTCAGAATTGTGGTCCAGACAAGTTGACACACAACCCCAACTATCAACCAGGGGCTGGGGATATGGGGTAAATGGAGAGTGACTTCTAATTAGCATAGGGTTTCTTCTTTGGGTGATAAAATGTTCTAAAATTGAGTGTGATGATGGTTGCATAATTCTGTGAATATACCCAAAACTGTTGAGTTATACATTTTAAAGGGGTGAACTTTATGGTATGTAAATTATATATCAATAAAACTTAAAAATAAGTTATGGTTCAACTATTTGCAAATATTTTCAATATGTTAAAAAGTAAAGGTAAAGAAGAAACCATGAGTATTATGAATAATTGTCAAAGGTCACCAGTGAACCAAGGTTGGGAGAAACAGTTGCAGCCTGGCTTGTAATGGCTGCTCAAGACCATAGGCAGTCCTGTTGTTATGTGCCGTTGAGTCAGACCTGACTCACAGCAACCCCTCCTTGGGTTTCTGAGGTAGTATCACTATGAAAGTAGATTGCCTAACCTTCCTTCCGATAGACAGTCCTAATACTGTGCAAAGTCCTAATACTGTGCACATACAAGTAAGCTAGAAGAAAAAGGAATGTATTGAAAAATAATTTTCAAAAATTGTATCTCTCATACAGAAAAAAAGAGAACACGTTAAAGATTGTAACTCATTCAGGCAGGGAACTTGGTATGTATTATAAATAGTTCAAAAGAGAATTCAAAGGACAGACGTTGTAAAATATTTAAAAGACAATTAACAAGGCTAGAATCACATAACGTATGTAGACAATGCATGGTTATAAAATAGTTCAACAATAAAGGCTAGAATCAGATGGCTTAGAGTGGTGTCCTCTAGTTTTCTGTGGAAAGATTTTTTTTCCTTTACAAATATTTGCATCAATTAGGTGACAATGATGGGGCAATCTACTTCTGTAGTGATACTGCCTTGGAAACCCAAGGAGGGGTCGCTATGAGTCAGGTCTGACGGGTCTGACTGACGGCACATAACAACAACAACAACAACAGGTGACAATGAAGGAGGAGGGTTAGAGTAGAATAGGGTGAGAAGGAGTGAGAGTGGAAAGGACAAAAACATCCAATTGTTTGTGCCCAGAGCTGTAGGACTTCCAGGAAGGATGGAGGCCTATACTAGAGATAAGACAATGGGAGATTTATTGTGACAGGAGACAGTAGCTAGCAGAGTGGAAGGACACCAAAAAGAGAAGGGAAGGGTCACTGTGGTCGAGGAGAAGAAAACTTAAATAGGTGAACTTTGGCATATACTGGATCATATGGACATAGTCACAGAGACAGTCCAGGCCAGACTTAACCCAGAGTTGCTTTTAAAATGCAAGGCCCAGTCATTGCTCAAGAAGTGCTTTAAAAACGATTGATTTTCCAAGTGACCAATTTACTTAATAACCAATTTAACAACATCAATTTACCAAGTGATTTATTCATCAGATAATCAATTCACAGATTTGTTTCAGTTTTGCTGTAATGTTGGCAAATTGGTCATTCAATGGATTGATTTCAGTGAATTGGTCTACTTCCAGATTGTGATTCCTTAGGAAAACCAATTTGCCAAAGTTCAGTTGCCTTTTGTAAACCACACTTTACATTTATTAATTTATGCATTCATTCATTGACATTTTTTAAAAACACTCTGTTAGTGATTGTTTAGGAGTGAACCTTCTCTCAATGGATGTGAGAAAAAAAAATCAAGGGAATGGAAATACTTTCATCTATTTTATATAATATATATATAATTGACAAAGATATCTTCCATGAAAAAGGAAAATTTCTACCAAATATTAGAAAATTAGAAGGATATACTTGGAATAATAGTCTAGTAAGACATGAGAAACTGGCTAAAAACCCAACAAATATTTGTGGAGCCTTTTCACATGTCTAGGGAACTCTGGTTAAGGCATTTGGCTGCTAATGGTTCAAGCCGACTAGCTGCTTCATTGGAGAAAGACAAGGCAGTCTACTTCTGTAAAGATTTACAGCCTTGGAGACCTCATAGGACAGTTCTGTTATGTCCTATATGGTTGCTAAGAGTCAGAATTGACTCGATGGCAGTGACTTTGGGTTTTCTTCCCCCCCACATGTCTACATTGTGCTAGGTAGGCCTTTAAGGGGTAACAAAAGAATTACAGTAAGAACCCAAGGAATGAGTAAGTTTGTTTTTTAAAGTTCATATGTAAATTATTTGTTTGACACAAGTCACTCAATCTTTGCACAGAAACGAACAAGAATTAGGTTCCTGGATCAACTCACAGAGATTTAACCCACAATGTAGCAGTGAGCATGACAAGAGCAATAGTATGATTTAGTTTTAAAACAGTAGACTTTGGAATCACTTGGGCCTGAATTTGAGTAGTTGAGTAATACTGGACAAATTACTTAATTCCTTTAAATCTTATCTATAACATGAGAATGATAATGTCTACCCCAAATACAATATGAAAGTCCTTCTCAAGGTATTCCCCATCTTTATATGCAGACAAAACGACGTTTTTTTTTTTTTTTCTGCTTTCTTAAGAAGAACAAAATAATGGTCATTTAATATTTTAATGACTCTGGTTCATTTGTGCTACAGTATGGTAAGAGAGGCCCTCAGGAACATTTTACTTATATAAGACTATTTCTTCTACATTAAATAGTACTAGAATGTTATCTTATGTTTTTATAGATGCCTCACCGTAACTGCAAAACATTACTTCTGGCTGATATTAGTGTATAGTTTTAGCTGTGTTCTTTCCTTCTCCTAATCTGCTGGGGAGAGAACCCAGAGGGCTTTACTCATTGGGATTGCCTATAAAATAGGCACTGCCGCCGATTTAGAGCTGAGTTCCAGCAGCGCTAGGAACTGTGAGCATGACTGTGGTTAAAAGGCTTGCTGGAATCCCGTTTTGGGCTGGCCCAGATTTCCCAGAGCTAAACTGGGGTTAAGGGGCTCTGGTGGCACATTGCCTAAGACATTTGACTGTTAACCAGAAGGCTGACAGTTCAAACCCACCAGTCACTCTGCAGAAGGAAGACCAGGAAGTCTACATCTGTAAAGATTTACGGCCTTGGAAACCCAATGGGGGTCACTCTGAGTTGGAATTTACTCGATGACAGTGGGTTACACTGTAGTTGGGAGGCAGGCTCCTGCTACCCAATTCTTCTTTCCCTTTCTCCTTTTACAGGTGTCAGGTTCACATGTACTGAAGGCTTTTCTTGCTTACTTCTGCTCCCTCTGTCCTTTATCTTTTACTGGGATTGTGCCTAATAAATCTCTTGCATTTCTAAGTCCATCTTGGCATCTGTTTCCGCAGGACCCAATTGACACTCTCACTTAGAAGTCACAACTAAGGGACTTAGGACCAGTCTTTCAGAATCTGATCTGCTTATAAATATAGGAGTTTTTGTACTGAAAACAAAAACAAAAATCCCGACTGCCATCAGGTTGATTCCAATTTATAGTGACCCTAAAGGGTAGAAGTACCTCATAGGGTTTCCAAGGCTGTAAATCTTTACAGAAGCAGATTGCCTCATCTTTCTTCTATGGAGTGGCTGGTGGGTTTGAACCACTAACCTTCTGGTTAGCACCCCAATGCTTTAACCACAGCACCATCAGAGCTCCTTTCTACACTAAAGTTACTCTGAAATCTATTTTCTTCCTCTTAACTATATCCTATATTGTTGTTGTTATTTGCCATCGAGTCGGCCCCGACTCATAGCGACCCCTCCTTGGGTTTCCGAGGCAGTTATCACTACGGAAGTAGGATTGCC
>NW_006921595.1:12191584-12201224 GCF_000298275.1 Orycteropus afer afer | reverse complement strand
TTGAACTGCCAGCCTTCTGGTTAGCAGTCAAATACTTTAGGCACTATGCCAGCAGAGCTCCCATTTGTATATATAGATGGATAAATAGATATGGATCTAGCTGAACATAAACACACACACACATAGAAATGTTTATCTAAACTCCTCCTGAGTAGGTAACAAAATTCTGAAAAACATTCCTGGAGGCATGGGCAGAGACATGAATGTTTATTCAGAATAAAGCAAAGAGAACCAGGAGAGAAAGGATTTAAAAGATAAAGAAACAAGGGCTTACAAGTGTTGTTAGCAATTCAGTGTCCAGCGGCGGCAGGCCAGAGTGGATCCAAGATGACTGCTGATCCCCTTCCACTTTGCAGGGATACTTATCCCTGAGTTTGAGGAATTGGGGATGGGGGCTACGTGACTGGGAATGGAGAGCACATGACTGGCTTCAGACTTGGTGGCGCTGGGTCCAATTGGGAGGGGGGCCTTGGGCAATGCCCTACGACCACCACCTGTGTGTGCTTTGATAAGACACTGCTGTTTAGAAAGCTTTAAGGCTTAAAACTATTCTAAGGATGGGTTAATATGTTACAGGGAAGGTAGTTAATACCTGATGGGGGATCAGGGGAATACGTGACAAGGAAAGAGAGGGGAAATGGCTTGTAGTTCTTATAATTGTGGCTAAACAGATGGAATCTGAGATTCATTTTGGGGGGTTGCAGTTACTGACTACAAAATGCTCAATAATCACATGTGGTTAGTATTGGACCACACAGTTTTGGATAATCTTTTTTTAAGTGGTAGATATTTCCTTTTTTTTTTTTAATTGTGATTTGGGTGAAGATTTACAGAGCAAATTCACTTTCCATACAGCAGTTCACATATACTTTGTCTCATGTCATTGAGCTCCCCTCCCACTTCCTCCCCATAGTTACCTCTTCCCAGTGTCCATCCCTCCGTACACTCCTGCCCCCTGAGCTGTCTCCCTGTGCATAAGCAGCCCTTCTTTCTCCCATGATTGTTCTCTCCAAGGAGTGTTTCTACCTCAGGGAAATGTTCAACTCATATTATTTTGTTTGGCTGGAAACCACAGGTGTGGGTTCAATTCCAGACCTGAAGGGCAGCTAGGGGCCATAGTCTCAGTGGTTCCGCCAGGCTCTATTGGACCAGCAAACCTGGTCCCCACCTTTTTTTTTTTCCTCCAAATGATTTTGAGTTTTGTTCCACATTGTTCTCCTTTTCTATCAAGCATCAGTTTTGGATGATCTTGAATGCAAAAAAGTGACCTTGGGGACAAGTGAGAAGTCACTGTTGTACGGTTTCCTATAATTTCTATGGGAAAATGTGGACAAAAGTTTGCCGGGGGACTAAGATCTAAGCACACATCTCATGCTGTTTCTGGCCTCCCCAAGAGCATTCTTCTTCTGCTGCTTTGTGGTCCCAGTTGTGAAAGGTGTTTCCTTCTCTGAAGCCTCCCTTCTGGTGAGATAGTCTTTCTGATTTCCTTTCCCAGCAGTGAGAGGCAATTCCTCTGCTCTCATTGCTCTGGGTATAGAAGGAGGGCAACGTGGCCATTGTGTTCAGTGGGCAGCAACGTCAGGAGGAGTCTGGTTTGTCGTGGGTGACTATAATCATGGAGATTTCAATGTTATCAATAAAATTAGACAAAACATCCTCCAACACTTGTGGAATGTTAGAGAATTAAAGCACAGATTATATAAGATGTTACTATAAATGTATTTTTGAAAATGTCATATGCTACATTTACAAGTCCACAAGGTAATATATAGTCTAATGGTTTTCAAACCTGCTGCATATTGGCATTGGAGAACTTTTTAAAAAAATACTTATGTCTGGCTCCCATCCCTAGACATTCTGATTTAATTGGTTTGGGGTGCTGCTGAGACATTGGGATTTTTGGAAGTTCCCCAGCAAAATTTGGGAATCACTAATATAATCCCTTTAGATTCTTTAGAAGATATAATATTTGTTTATTCATACAAGAGACATTTATTAGGATCTTCTTTGAGTCAGATACTGGGCTAAATGCCAGCACCTGGGGGAATCAGACATACAAGTATTTATTATTTGGAAAGCATCATATATTATGGAGTGCCAGGGGGAGGGAGGGAGGGTTTTGTCAGAGAAGTCTCAAGGAGGAGGTAGGAATTATCCACATGGGGGAAGGAGGAATTTCTTTTCTAGGGGAGGCAATGTGGTATAAAGGACATATTTTAGGATATATTTGGTTAGGAAATGTGTTAGGGAAAGTGGCCAGAGTTAAGTCTGGAAAAGCAGACTGGGGCCATGTTATGATGAGATTCATAAATCCAGGAGTTTGGGTCTTATGCTCTTGTTTTATGCCTATTCTGTCTGAGATCCCCAATTGCATTGAAAATCCTATGAGAGTGGATTTCTTAGTGACGGTGCAAACAAGCCAACGGGGGCATTTCAGGGATAGTAAAGACCAGATTTACTTTATAGGAAGATTGTGTTGATAATAAGACAAAAGGTGGACCAAAGATGCATAGACAGCTTTGAGGACAGATGAGGGGAGAAATGGTGGGGTTAGAGAAGGGCCAATGGGCTCTTAGAGTATGTAGGGGATCTTTTTATCTCTTAGTGCCCATTATGGTACCTGTGCTCTTAGTTCATGGTGTAGAGTGGAACAAACATGAGCTTAGAAACCCACAAGAATTGGGTGTCTATCATTTACAAACTGAGTGACCTTGTGGAAGATGTTTAAACACCCTTAGTCCTCTAACCCGTAAAATGTGTTTTATACTGTGTATTCATGGTGGAGACAGTGTGTGAGAGGTTCTGGCCCCAGGGTCTGCCAGGTGATGAGTGCTCAAGAACAAGTGTTACAAATATTGGTATGCATTTTGCATGCTGATTTGCTACCGATTTCATGGTTTCCATCTAAAACTGCACAGTCACCATCTACCAGTAAAAAGAGTAACTGGCAGGTTCAATGTAAAAGAAAACATGTCTGCTTTTCTTTTCTATGTAGTTTTACAGAATGGACTGCGTTGGATGTGGGCTGGGCTGCCTATATTGCACATGAGTATGACTTGCGTAAACTTTTTTTCTATTCAAATGTTTAATCTTCAGTTGTTCATTATTTTGTGGTCACCACTCTCACTAGCTTAGTTGTATCCATCTAATATTTATGAGCTGTTTTAAGTAAACATTGGAAAGTAATACAATGCAGTGTCCTGCTAATAGAAAACAGCAGGGGGAAAGAGGAGTCTTTTTAATGTTTATTAGCAATCTACCTCTATTAAAATCCTCAACTGAGATTAAAGCTATCTGGGAGAAACAGAGAGCTGAAACTTGATCTAGCAACACAAACATTCTGTATAGTAGATTTTCATCCTGGGGCTTTCTATTCTTTGAGGCTTTCTGTGGGTACATCTTTCTTGACTGCAAGCACACATTTGAAAAATTCAAATTGAAAATACAGTGCATGTCAATAGCAGTACTGTATTAGCCTCAGTCCTTTTGGAAATTGCGATGTTACATGGTTTGGTGATCATATATATAAAATAAACTGGGCTTGAATATGTCTACAAACTCCTAAGGGGTATCTCTTATATAAGTGGAATTAAGTATTTTTTCAAGTTCAGGGTACCCTCTGAAAAATTTTAAATTGGGTTTCTGGCTTTGTTTCATCACTAAACAGTGCTGATCACCGCCAGTAGAACAACGGGTGCTTTAATCAGAGCTGGCAACACATGTTGGGGGGAAATAGCAGGTGACTGCTTTCCTGATGGGTAGGGCAGCCTAGAGGGAAAATAACTATTGTTTTCATTTATGGGATTCTGTTCGATCTGTATCAAATTGGTGAGGAATTGGAACAACAGGTACTCTCAAATTAAAGACAAACGACCACTAGTAGGAGAATCCCTGCATGGCAGAACTGGGGTGGGACCTGAGGATCATTCAATCCAGTTCCTTCTCTGCTAGGAACAAGGAGGTGAGATTGGTTTTTCAATCTCATTTCAATCTGACTCTGATTTTTCCATGAAACATGGTTTTTGCCCTTGTACCTATTATTTTATTTTTTAAAATCTTGCCTATCTACCTATGTATCCACCTGTAGATGACTGTGTTATTACTGACACTAGAGTATTGGGTCTGCAGTAGTATTTACCTTTCTTGTCTATACCTCTTGTGCACCTTTCCATGTCTTCCTTTTCCTTAGTGATACTGTGCTAATTATACTATTTTGTTTTATTGCTTTTCCCTTCATCCATATCAACACCTGTCTCTGAACTAGCCATCTCTTTTTTGCCCTTGTGCTTTTTTTTTTTTTTTTCAAACAAAGTAATCATTTGAAGGAAAAAAAAAACTCCCCTGGAAACTTCTATTTTGCTCTCTATTGGGTACATGATATGAGATTGTAGCCAATCAACTATGTTGTTGTTGTTGTTATTTGCCGTCGAGTCGGCCCCGACTCATAGCGACCCCTCCTTGGGTTTCCGAGGCAGTATCACTACGGAAGTAGGATTGCCCAACCTTCCTTCCGAGGAGTGGCTGGTGGGTTTGAACTGCCAGCCTTCTGGTGAGCAGTCAAGTGCCTTAGCCACTATGCTACCAGAGCTCCCAATCAACTATAGATATGTGAATTCTAGTAGAACTGTGTGTATTAACTTTTTAAAGTAAAAACTATAGTTAAACTATATCTGGTTTCTTCTTCTTCTTTTTAAAGCACAACTGTCAAAAGTGTTGACATAAACCAATCATTGATTGATTCATTCAATACTCATTATATGTCAAGCTTGAAATGAAGAATACTTGGACCTGACCCTGGCTGGAGTAAATTGGAAGAGGCCTATCTGTAACGATGTAATTACTCCTGGAAGGCCCAGCTTGAATCTGTTTTGCTTACCATTTTATCTCCATCGTCTAGTGAGGATATCCAATTATTATTTTTGAATAAATGAATGAAGGAGGAGGACAGATCACACATGACTTCATAGAGAAGGTGAATTTTTTTTTAGCTGGTTCTAATCACTCCAGAAGACTTTTCTAGAAATAAAGATAGGAAGAGGTTTGATATAGAGCCTGAGCAAGAATTTTCGTTTTATTTTTTTGACATTAACTTCATCTGATTACAGCCTGAGACACCCAGTGCCCATATATTTAGTAAGTTATATGCTCAACCACAGTCCCAGGACGGAGAAAAAAAGGAGCTGGAAACTGAATGCTCTGTGTCCTAAATAAAAAGAAACCAGTGATACTTTGAAGCAGAGACAGAAGAGAAGGGAATGAATTTTTAAAAAAGCCTCCATTTACATTCTTTGAGTTCCTTTTCACTTATTGCCTCATTTAATACAACTCTGAAAAAGAAGTATTATTTTAGAGATGAGAAAACAGGCTCAGAAAGATCAAACTACTTGTCCAAAGTTGTATAGCTATTAAGTGGTAGAGCCAAGATTTGGGGCTAATATCTCACTCTTAAGTTCAGCAACCTCCAAAAGTCATGCTCTTCCCCTGCATCTCCTTACAGCAGAGTTCAGTGCAGTCGTTAAGCAGTCAGTACTTCCTACAGTCTTACTACCTGCCTGATTCTAAACTCGTAAAAGCTAGGCCTTAATCAGTTCAGTGGAAACTCAAAGAATGCTATCAAGTTTCTCCTAAGTTACTGGAAGCTTTATTTGGTGTGTTTGACAGTGTAACTCATCCCAGTTCTGTTTTAAAGGTGAGAAAATTTGAAGAATGAGTAGTAGGAGGAAGAAAGAGAGAGAGTGAGGGAGAGAGGAAGAAGAACGAGGAGGGAGTACACACTCATCAGGGAGTGGCTAGAGGAGAATGAAGTTTTCTAGGCAGGGTGCCACTGGTTTCAGATGGGAAATAGATTATGGTGTGGAGCTAAAGGCCAGTAAGGAGCAATAATGGGTATGCAAGGCTATAGAGAGTTTAGTGTTGAATTTAAACATAAAACTCACAAAAAGTTAATGTTGCATATAAAGATCCTTTCAGCTATAAAGGAGCCCTGATGGTGCAGTGGTTAAGCGCTCAGCTGCTAACCCAGAGGTCAGCTATATGAACCCACTAGCCATTCAATGGGAGAAAGATGTGACAGTTTGCTTCTATGAAGATTAGAGCTTTGGAAACCCTGTGGGGCAGTTCTATTCTGTTCTAGAAAATTGATTCAAGACAATGGGTTTTCAGCTGTAACTCTTGAGCAGGACAGTGGGGAGAGCCTAGGCAGGACCAGGCAGTTCCTGGGTTGCAGTAGAACTTCTAAGAGTGTTCCTACACAATTACCTGGTACAACGAGAACATCCAGTCGCTGAGGACTAACAACTGCTTCAAGTATTCTCTATTTGTGCAATGTTTTTAAAAAGAAAATTTATTTTATAAAAGTGCACTTGACTATGTTATATTCTAAAAAACCAATCATTCAGAGCAGAATTTTAGACACTGTGATAGGTCAGTTTGGGTTAAGCACAGGTACAACTTTAAAATCCACATAGCCAAGACTCACTCTATTGTGAGCAAACATGGCCCTACTTGTTCCAGGATAACAGCTGCTTGGGTGGGAGGACACTAGGTTGCAGTGGGTTTTTTTTTTTTTTTTTCTATCACCTTCCCATAGTGCATCTGGCATGAGAGGTTGGAAAGTGAGCTAGACTGAGAGAAACATACATAAAAAGAGAAGACAATTCTGGCACCCCATTTTGGTTCCAGCACTCACCTCAGCTCTTCAGGCAGTATTAATTCTCACCATGGCGAGGGTGCATCCTGTTGCCTGTGTTAGCTTTGCATCCAAGCTTAGCGCTGCAGACACAAGAGAGAGCTGGCTCTCCACACGTGGTGGGCGGGCCCTGCCCACCGCCATCTTGAGCCAGCTGTGCCTAGTGGATGCTGGGGCTCTCTTCACCTGGAGCTTTCTTGGCTGAGTCGTTTGTACATGGGGCTGGAGTGCCTTGTTTTCTGACATTTCCCAGGCTGAGTTTGCACTCTGATGCCTGCTGGTTTTAGTTCTGTGTTTTCTGGACACTGTTTCTGGGCCTTTGAAATTTCAAAGGGCATCGAGATTGAGGTATGTGACCTCCAAACTGGCTGCTTGTTTTTCGTTCTTTTCAGTCTCCTGCTCCCCATCCATCTCCTAATTTGCATTTCTTTATTATCTTTTTATGCATGACAGTGATTTTTTTCAGGAGAAATAAATAATGCATAATTCCCATCTTATAAATAATACATGCTCAGACTAAAAAAAAATTTTTGAAACATGTAAGAGTAGAAGGAAAAGAAAAATATAAAATCATAATCCCATGACCAAAAGACAACCCTCTCTCCTCTCTCAGTCTTCTTTTCTAGTGAGACTAGATGTTGGTATTTCATTCACAAAAATGGCCTTGTCAGATACATGTGTTTCTGGGTGGCTGAAATGGTTTGCTGTCAACAGTGGTTTGAATATAGCCAGAACCTCTGGAGAAGAAAGAAATGTCAATCTCCTTCTGTAAAGATCACGACCCAGAAAACCCTGTGGGGCAGTTGTACGCTGTAACACATGGGGTCACCCTGAGTTGGAACCACTCCATGGCATCGGTTTTGGTTTAGTTAGTTTTGGTTTAGATACCCATGGGTAATGGCAGTTTTATGAGCAAGGGAGGCAGCGTGTGCAGGGGAAAGCATAGACTGACCTGAGTGTGAAATCCAGCAAAACCATGTCCTGGCCATGTGACTGTAAGCAAATTAATCTTAACTTTTAGAGCCTTAATTACTTCATGAGTAAAATAAGAATAATAAAATATGATTGTTGGAAGTATTGCAGGTTAGAGTAAAAGCTATACGAGGGCATCCCTTCATAGGGCAAATGTTCAACAAATATTCAGTGCAATGATACTATAATGTAAAAAGTAGGAAACCATCTTTGTGCTTCTGAATGAAGTGCAGGTCTTGGAGCACTTGGGGCTGGGGCAGGGAAGAGGTGTGAGGCAGAAGCCTGCTGGGCAGAGGAATTTTCAGAGCACATCTAGATTCCATTCTGAGGGCTCACTTTGCTGCTGCGAAGACCAGTTGTGCAGCCTTAAACACTGCTTCTAAAAATCTGTCCTGACTGTCCTTCTCTTCTGGAAAAGGGGATCCCTCTTCCCTTTCTACTTCCACAGTGCTTTGTGGCTTTATTAATGAACATTAAATTATAAAGTTATTTGAAAAATTCATACCTGCATCCATGACATTGCCAGTGCTTGGCATTCTTTAAATAATTGTTGGATGCCAGGATAGATGGATGTGCCCATGTGTCATACACATTATCATCAGTACAAATAAGCTTTGCTTGCACAGGATGCTCGGTGGCAGTGGGAATATGTGTGTGGGTTTCTTTTTGCAGGGGGTGGTGGGGGATTGTGGTGCAGCAGAAAAAAGGGAGGACAGACTGTAGAAGGGAGAAGTGTAATGTTCTGATAATTTGGCTTTTCTCTATATTTAAAGTATACACAAACGTTTTAGCCCTCATCTAATATTTCTGAAAATCTGTTGGGATTCAGTGCTTCTTAGACTTTTCCACTGAAAATACCCCAAAGCAAAGGAGAGAGACCATCAGCCTTTTTGCGGTCAGAGCCTGAAACTCCCTGAGGTATGCTCCTAAATTTTTGAAGTTCTTCAATTTATCTTAAAAATTAATGGACATACTTCCAACTTTGTTTTATACTGAAATTAAATTTTAAGCTATTTTCCATTCTTTCATATAATTTTCCCCTCCAAATCTGAGTAAAATTGAGCTTTAGGAAAATGTGCCATGTTTATCCTATGACTTGATCCTCCTCCCCATCCCCCCACCACATAGTCCCAGGGGAGAGTGAGTCCAGGATACATGGTACATAGTGTTCTTTCCTGCCCTAGTAAATGCAGAAGCAAAAAAAAAAAAACCAAACTCACTGCCATCAAGTCCATTCTGTCTCATAGTGACCCCCTTTGGGTTTCTGAGGTGGTAAACATTTACAGAAGTAGATTGCCCTGTCTTTTTTTCCGTGGAGTGGCTGGTGGGTATGAACTGTCAGCCTTCTGGTTAGCAGTCCCCATGCCTTAGGCACTATGCCACCAGAGATCCTTAATAAATCCAGGTACTTGGTTATTTGGAAAGTGAGACTATTATGCCTCTAACAACAACAACAAGGTGACCAGTTAGTTCTCCCTGATGAAGACTTTTCACATATGAGGTACAACCAGAAAAATGAGACTAATAAACTTGAATGAATCTTGGGAAATCTATCTCCCCGATTTATAATCCTATTGTGTGTCCATAAGTGGCATCATTACTGACTCCACCTTCTTTGACAATGTTTTTTATGGGACTAACAACTTGTTAAGGAGCTCTGGTGGTGTAGTGCCTAAGGCATTTGACTGTTAACCAGAAACTTGGCAGTTCAAACCCACCAGCCACTCTGTGGAAGGAAGATACGTCCATAAAGATTTACTGCCTTGGAAACCCCAAGTGGGTCGCTATGAGTCAGAATGTCAGAATTGACTCGATGGCAGTGAGTTTTTTTTTTTAATTACTTGTTGACCTGTAATATTTTTTTTTTTTTTTTTTTATTAGGATTTGGGTGAAGATTTACAAAGTAAATTCACTTTTCATACAGCAGTTCACATATACTTTGTCTCATGTCATTGACCAAAATTTACAATGCAGCAGATC
>NW_006921595.1:12166964-12176161 GCF_000298275.1 Orycteropus afer afer | reverse complement strand
CCTAGTCTGTCTCAATCTATAAACTGGGCTGTTACCTATGCACCAGGTGCATCTCGCTGGGTTTTAAACACTAGAGGCTCAGCCTCAAAACTCACATCTACATGTCACCACAGTAGGACAAACCAACAGACAAGTTTGTCCTGCTGTTGGAGACCTCTCGTATCCCCCCTACCTGGGTCCCTGTGGCTAACCATATCTAGAATCAAAACATAAAGTTGCCTAATATGTATATACCAAAACCAAACTCAATGCCATGGAGTTGATTCCAACTCATAGTGGCCCCAGTTTGGTTTCTGAGGCAGTAAATCTTTACAGGAAGTAGACTGCCCCAGCTTCCTTCTGAAAAGCAGCTGGTGAGTTTGAACCATCAGCCTTCTGGTTAGCAGTCAAATGCCTTAGGCACTGTGCCTCCAGAGCTCCTTTAAATTTGTATATACATGAAAATAAAATCAATACCATAGAGTCACTTAATTTACATATACTTAAGACTTATAACTATATTGTTTACAGTACCACATGTATGGATCTAGGTCCAATCTGTTGATGTCCATTAATTATAAAACTCTTAAACTTTCATAGTTCTGTGACACATTAACTCCCTCCCCTTACCTGATCCTGGAAAGTTGAGCCTCTGGCGAGATTCTGGACCTTGTGCTGTTAAAAGCCATCCTACTGGATCCAATCCCTAGTGTGGGTAGGTTGGAGGACACATCCATACCTACAAGCTGGTAGTGGACCATCAGAGATCCCACCTAGAGAGTTTTAACCAGTTGCTGTTGAGTTGACCTTAACTCATGGTGACCCATGTGTATCTCAGTAGAACTCTGCTTTCTATGGTTTTCAGTGGCTGATTTTTCAGAAGTAGATTGCCAGGCACCTCTGGGTGAATTTGAATCTCCAACCTTTTGTTAGTAGCTGAGCACATTAACCATTTGTACCCCCCAGGGATTCTGAGAGGGTGTTACTGTGACCTTTGATTCCTGCCCCAAAGAAGTATAGTATATGTGTATTAATAGGAAGGTTTAGTTTAGATGTTGTTGTTCTTAGGTTCCATTGAGTTGGCTCTGACTCATAGTGACCCTGGGTATAGCAAAATCAAACACTGTCCTGTCCTGTGCCAGACTCATAGTCCTTGCTATACCTGAGCCCATCGTTGCAGCCACTGTATCAATCTCTCTCATCGAGGGACTTCCCCTTTTTTGCTGACCCTCCATTTTACCAAGCATAATATCCTTCTCCAGGGAATGGTTCCTTCTGATAACATGACGAAAATAGATGAGATGAAGTCTGGCCATTCTCACTTCCCAGGAGCATTCCAAGGAGCACTTCTTCCAGGACAGATTTCTTAGTTCTTCTGGTGGCCCATCGTACTTTCAGTGTTCTTCACCAACACCGCAAATCAAAAGCATTGACTCTTCTTTGATCTTCTCTATTCATTGTCTAGCTTTCACATGCATATGAGGTGATTGAAAATACCAATACTTGGGTTTAAAAAAAAAAAACAAAACCCCAACTCACTGCCATCAAGTTGAATCAATTTGACTCATAGTGACCCCTCCTTGGTTTCTGAGGCATTATCTCTATGGAAGTAGATTGCCAAGTCTTCCTTCCGAGGAGGGGCTGGGGGGTTTGAACCTCCAGACGTCTGGTTAGCAGTCAAATGCCTTGGGTTAGGTGCACCTTAGTCTTTTTTAAAGAGACATCTTTGGACTTCAGCATTTTAAAGAAGTGTTTTGCAGCAGATTTGTCCAGTGCAATATGACATCTGATTTCTTGACTGCTGCTTCCATCGGTGTTGATTGTGGAACCAAGTAATATGACAACTTCAATCTTTTCTCCATTTATTGTGATGCTGCTTATTGGCCCAGTTGTGAGGGTTTTGTTTTCATTATGTTGAGGTGTAACCCATATGGCAGACTGTAGTCTTTAATCTTCATCAGTAAGTGCTTCAAGTCACCTTCACTTTCAGCTAGCAATATTGTATGGTCTGGATATCACAGGTTGTTAATGAGTCTTCCTCTAATCCTGATGCTATGCTCTTCTTCATATAGTCCAGCTTCTCGGATTATTTGCTCAGCATACAGATCAAATAAGTATGGTGAAAGGATACAACCCTGACACATTTCCTTCCTGATTTTAAACCATGCAGTATCTCCTTGTTTTGTCTGAACAACAGCCTACTGGTCTATGTACAGGTTCCTTATGAGCACAATTAAGTGTTCTAGAATTCCCATTCTTCTCAATGTTATCCATAATTGCTTTTGCATAGTCAATAAAACACAAGTAAACATCTTTCTGGTATTTTTTGCTTTGAGCCAATATCCACCTGACATCAGCAATGATATCCCTCATTCCACATCCTCTTCTGAATCCAGCTTGCATTTCTCGAAGTTCCTGTCAATATACTGCTGCAACCATTGTTTTTTTTTTTTAATTTTACTGTGATTTGGGTGAAAGTTTACAGAGCCAATTCATCTTCCATACATTAATTTACATACATTTTGTCTCATGACATTGACTGTAATCTCCCACAGTGCAACAGCTCTCCTCCCACTTCCTCCCCATAGGCACCTCTTCCCTGTGTCCTTCCCTCCCATGCACTCCTGCCCCCCTGAGCTGCCTCCCTGTGCATACACAGCCTTTCTACTCTCCCATGATTGATCTCACCAAGGAGTGTATCTACTTACCATAAATGTTCAGCTCATATGCCTGTGTTTTGTTTGGGTGGAAGCCTCAGGAGTGGGTTCAATTCCAGACCTGAAGGGCAGCTAGGGACCATAGTCTCAGGGGTTCTACCATGCTGTATCAGACCAGCAAACCTGACCCTTTTTTTTTTTTTTTAATGATTTTGAGTTTTGTTCCACATTGTTCTCCTACTTTATCCAGCATCTCCTACATAGAACCCCCTTGGAGTGGTTGACAGTGGTAGCTGGGCACCATCTAGTTCTTCTGGTCTCATAGTCATACAGGCTGATGATCACATGGTGTACCAGCCCCTTGGACTAATTGTTTCCATGTGTCTTTGGTTTTCTTCATTCTTCTTTGCTCTGAATGAGGAGAGACCCATAGTTGGATCTAGGTGGCTGCTTGCAAACTTTTAAGATCCCAGTTGTTGCTCACCAAAGTAGGATGTGGAATGGTGTTTTTGTGTAGTATGTTATGTCAATTGAGCTTGATGTCCTCTGTGACCATGGTCCTGAGCCCACAGGTCCAAGTACTCTCTGGGTAGCTGGCTGTGGTCATGAAGTGACTACAACCTTGTCCTTTGTCAGCTCTACTATATATCTGGACATTCTTACAGAACATACAAATACACTTGTAGAAACATTGTCTGCCAACCCTATACATGGTCATGGGCACACTACCCCCTGTGTAGACATACCTAATAGTTCAGACTGTCCACTTATCTATCTGCTCATATATCAATGTTCCTGCAACTGTTTTTGAATTATCTTCAGCAAAATTTTGTTGAAGATCAAATTTAGTTTAGATAGATTAGTCAATTTCTTTATTAAAAAAATAATTTATTTTTGTTGAGAATATATACACTAATTCAACAGTTTCTACATGTATAGTTAGTGACATTGATCACATTCTTTGAATTGTGCAATCCTTTTCTGAGTTATTCCTCCTCCATTAACATAAACTCACTACCCATTAAGGTTCCTATCTAATCTTTTGAGTTGCTATTGTCAATTTGATCCTATGTAGATAGATCTTAAAAGAGCAGAATGCTCAAGGCAGACAATCTTTACTAGTTAAGCTAAACTACTGTTTGGTTTAAGACTTTAAGGGATATTTTTAGTTTAAGGTTTAAAGATTATCCAGGGCAAAGATTATGGGGGCTTATTCAGCTTCCATGGTTTCAGAAAGTTTGGGTTCTTTGAGAATTTCAAATTCTGTAATATAGTCTGTAATTCTGTAACTTCTTATTGGATTATCTTTTGCTGTGTTCATTAACTCTATGTTGTTATTGTCATTTGTTGTTGAGTCAATTCAGACTCATAGTCACCTTATAGAATAGAGTAGAACTGCACCATAGGGCTTCCTAGGCTGAAATCTTTATGGCAGATCACCAAATCTTTTCTCCCATGAGCAGCTGGTGGGTTCAAACCACCAACCTTTCAGTTAGCAGCTGAGTGCTTGCCCATTAAGCCACCATGGCTGCTTAATAACTCTATAATAAATATAAATAAGTTGAAAAGGCTACATCTGATGGGTTTCCATATCAGTATATCAGTGAAGTAGATGATGGAAGGTTCACTGTAGTTCTTAGAGTCTCTTGGCTTTGAAACAGTGTGTTTCAGATTTCATTCAGAATTTTTGTCTGAACTGAGGGCAGCAGTCTGCTTCCACGGGTACCAAGCAGGGGCTGGAGGAGACAGGGTGGCTGATAAAGCTGTTGGCTGCTGCTTTCATTTGTGGCTCAGGACTGTATTTGTATTTTGAGAACTTGAGGATTTATTCAGAATTCTGTCACATATGGAGTGGTTTAGTATTTTGGAGAATTTGAGGAAGAATTAAAATGATGCTGAACTTTAAAGAGAACTAAATAAAGAACAAAGCAGCAGGAAGTGCTGTGTGCAGAATAAGGATGGGGCTCTTTTCTCCTTGAGGGTGCCAGGCATGAAAAGTACTAAATGGCAATTTATTTTCTTTTTATACAGTTTCCCCTGAAATATTTGTCTGTCAAGGCTGTCAGAAGTGAACACAGTTGCAAAATGAGTGGCTAACTTGATTTGAGGACAAAAAGTGCTTTTCTTATGTTTCTGCCTATGACACAACATAGCTGTTTTCTCTAGGAGTGAGTAAATGTTAGGCCGAGCCTCTGGCACCTGAGATATCCAATTCCTATTTGGCCACTTGGAAGTGTTTATTCTGAACATGGCCATTTCAGCTCAGTCTTTTCTCACGTGGGATGTGAGCAATTGAAGTTCTGTTGCAGCAAGTACCCAAATAACAGCTAATAGTTATATTTGTACACACCCCTCTGCATAGACATACCTAATATATAATGCTATATATATCAGGAGGGGCATGATTGTAAAGAATATATGAATGTATATAGGATGTATCGAGAAGGTTTGGTGAATTTGTGGGAAGAATTATCTTTATGGGTGTAGGGGTACCTCATTTTACCTTTGTATTGGGGGAGGAGAACTCACTGCCATCAAGTAGATTCCGACTTATAGTGACCCCTCCTTGGGTTTCCAAGGCAGTATCTCTGCAGAAGTAGATTGCCCAGTCTTCCTTCTGAGGAGTGGCTGGTAGGTTTGAACCACCAGCCTTCTGGTTAGCAGTCAGATGCCTTAGGTGCTACTCCACCAGAGCTCCCATTAGGGGAAAAGAGACCTCAAATTCAAATAGATTCAACAGAAACACTTTTATTAAGCCCTGGACAGAACAAAGACAAAACCAATACAATCATCCTGAATGAAGGAAACCATCAGCATGAGAAAACTGAATAGAGTTCACTGAGTTATGGCCATGTGGCTTAAAACTAAAAAAAAAAAAAAAAAAAAAAAAAAACAAACTCACTGCCATCTAGTAGGATCCAACTCATAGCAACCCCTCCTAGAGTTTCTGAGGTAGTATCACTACAGAAGTAGATTGCCCCATCTTCCTTCTGAGGAGTGGCTGGTGGGTTTGAACTTCCAGCTTTCTGGTTAGCAGTCATATGCCTTAGGCAGTACGCCACCAGAGCTCCTACTATACCACCAGATGTGTCTAATTATATATGATTTTAAATCAAAACCATGATTGGTGGTAGGTATTTTTGTCACTGTTACAGGTGGGACTACAGAAGCAGGGAAAAGACCGTGAATAGGTTTTGACGATAGGAAAGGATTGGCTCTGGGCCTTAACTGCCTGGCTGGATGGTGGTCCAGATAGGCTGACTCATGACCATGCAGCCTGAGTCTTAGCCACAAGGTGGCTAGTAAACAATACCAAGACCCCAACCTTAATTTAAATTGGAAAAGGACACTTTCAGGCAAGTTCCTTCGTTCTCTATGAAAGCATAACCTACTTTAAACCATACTCCTCCTGAAGGCAAACTGCCCCTCCCTAGGTTTGTCCTGGAACTTGTCTGTGCATAGCCACAATGATCATTTAATAGTCAGAAAGATGCCAAATGGTATCTGAAATTTATGTCAAGACTCAAAATGGAGTTAGAGCTCCCACTGTAGATCACAGCCTTCCACAACCCCAAATGCTTTAGAATTCCAAACCCACTGGCCACTCCTCAGAAGGAAGGTTGGGCAATGTACTTCCATAATGATACTGCCTCAGAAACTCAAGGAGGGGTCGCTATGAGTCGGATCCCATGCAACAGCAGTGCGTTTGGTTGGTTTTTACACATTATAAGGCTATTCCCCAATGTATGTAAAGTACATCAAAGTTCCAAATAAATTGAATCATATTCAGAAGTACCAGGAACACTTGTTAGTAAAGAAACTCAGGGAGAAGGACAAGAACAGATATATGCACACCCATTGTTCTGGTTACCTAGTGCCACTCTGACAAGAAAATAACACAAATGGGATGGCCTTAACACACAGGAGTTTATTCTTTTACAGTTTGGGAGGCTAGAAGTCTGAGTTCAAAGTGCCAGGCTCTAGGGGCTATGTGAAAGCCTCTTGATCTTGGGCTTCATCTCTGCCTCTTGCTTCCAGTCCACTGAAGCTAGAGGCATCTCTTCACTCAGGTACCTGCTAGCTGCTGAGGCTAAGCCCAAGGTCAACAAACAAAATGGCACAGTCCTGAGGTTATCAAACCACATGACAGGCCATTCATTCAAGTCCATTGAAAGTTCCAGGATCAGCAGAGCATGACAGGCTGCTGAACAATGACTCAGCTACATACAGGGTTCAAGTGTGCCATAAGCTAGAGACCACACCCCAAGGCTTCTCCTTATATACAGGAATCAGACCACATCCCTAAGGCAGATACTCAGCTGCTTACAGTAGATTCCACCATAGAGTTGATTACCAGTCTCATCATGGGGAATACTACATCCAGCTGCCCAGCCACTCAACTAGGCCCACCAAGTTGACACACAACTTATCTACCACACCCATGTTCATTGCAGCACTATTTACAATAGCAAAAAGATGGAAACAACCTTTGTGCCCATCAACAGAAGAATGGATAACCAAACTATGGTACGTACACACAATGGAATACCATGCAACACTAAAGAATAATGTAGAATCTGCAAAACACTGCTTAACATGGATGAACTTGGAGGACATTAGGCTGAGTGAAATATAATCACAGAAGGACAAATGTTGTATTAGTTCATTATTGGATATTTGTAGGCTAAGGGGTGGTGCAGTGGCTAAAGCATTCAGCTGCTAACCAAAAGGTCAGCAGTTTCAACCCACCAGCCACTCTGTATGAGGAAGATGAGACAGTCTACTTCCAAAAAGATTTACAGCATTGGAACTGTCCCTTTGGGGCAGGTCTACTGTATCACATAGGGTCACTAGGAGTTGGAATTCACTCAAAGGCAGTGGATTTTTAGTTTGGGAAGGCTAAAAAGAATTTGACTGCTAACCAGAAGGCTGGTGGTTCAAATCCACCAGCCCCTCCTCAGAAGGACGATTGGGCAATCTACTTTCGTAGTGATACCACCTCGGAAACCCAAGGAAGGGTTGCTATGAGTCAGATCCGACTCCAAGGCAGTAAGTCTGGTTTTTTTTTTTGGTAAGGAGAATGTGGAAGGGATCAGAGGTCATTGTGTTTTGAGGCACTGTTTCCGTTCTTTACAAAGGTAAAATACAGTTCTAATGGAATGAGCATTAGGCTCCTCTGTAGGGCTTCTCCTGAGTAGTGATACAGTGAAATCTGTGAGAGCTGGACCTGGAGGGGACTGCCTTGTTTATCCTGGTCTCCAAGTTTTCCGCCTTTGATAGGTGAAGTCTATCACTTGTTTTACAGGAAAATATTTGAATTTTCTTTCTCTGACAGGTTTCTACCTTACACAGGTTCCAGCTTTTGCAGGCTTTACTGTCTTAACAATTTGCTGGAAAGACAATAAGGAAAGATGACAAGAAACAAGAAAGTAAAACCGGTTACCGTTGAGTCTGCCCATACTCATGGCCTCTGCTCCATAGGGTTTTCTTGGCTGTGGTCTTTATGGAAGCAGATCACCGGGTGCTCTTCAGTGGTGCTGCTCGGTGAGGTCGAACCATCAACTTTATGGTTAGTAGTTGAGCACAAACCATGAAAGCAGTATTAATATGACCAGGTCTCTAAGGAATGGTGAGGTTTGTAACAAACACAAACCAAACCAAAAACCAAACTTACTGCCCCCGAGGCGATTCCAACTCATAGCAACCCCTTTTGGGTTTCTGAGGTTGTAAATCTTTATGGAAGTAGATTGCCCAGTCTTCTTTCAGTGGAGTGCCTGGTGGGTGTGAACTGCCAACCTTCTGGTTAACAGTCAAATGCCTTAGGCACTGTGCCACCAGAGCTCCTTAACAAACACATACAGCTCCATTAAATAATGGTCAAGGGAAAAAAAGGTGGGCAAGTTAGAAGCCATGGAAAAATTTATTGCTATGGTGGTAGTGGATGGAGGGGTATTATAATTATCTTTACAAATTACTCAAATGTCCTCTCCTTACAGATTTTGATATATCTCTATAGAGTTTGGGTGTTCCACTCCCAAAGTGAGAATCTTTGCTGGGGTCTGTAAGGTGCTATTGCTGACAGTTTATTGGCCATACACTTGATGGATGTATTGAGCAGAAAAAACTGTTGACATATTGAGCTCTAAAACTGTGAAGAGTCTTCTGAGGTCATAGGGGAGGAAGAAAACATCTGTGTTTGTACTCTGGGTTGAGATAGGACTAGAACTTCTGTAATGGACTAGATAGAACCCTTTATATATTTTTAAAATCTGGGGTTAGAAGTAGTGCCTGGTACTATTTTTTTTTAAATTTTATTTTATTTATTGTGATTTGGGTGAAGATTTACAGAGCGAATTCACTTTCCATACAGCAGTTCACATATACTTTTTCTCATGTCATTGACCACAGTTTATAATGCAACAGCTCCCCTCCCACTTCCTCCCCATAGTTACCTCTTTCCAGTGACCATCCCTCCATACTCTCCTGTGCCCTGAGCTGTCTCCCTGTGCATAAGCAGCCCTTCCTTCTCCCATGATTGTTCTCTCCTGGGCGTGTGTCTAC
>NW_006921595.1:12164709-12165729 GCF_000298275.1 Orycteropus afer afer | reverse complement strand
GATTATCTTCTGTGTCTGTGTCAATTGGTTTCCCTTTTCTTTGTTGAAGAGGGTCTGTGCAGTCCTTCTGCTTAGTCCGCCATCTTGCTGGAACTCTGCCTGGTACTATTTTTAAATTGCCAGCAATTTTTCTATTTTCCTATAGATGGAAGTCTAACTTAACTTCTGAAGGCAGATCACTCCTTTAACAACCAAAAGTAACTTTAACAGGTCTTTTTGTTATGTGAAGATAAAGGCAAGAAGTCATTCTGGTGTGGAAAGGTTTAATGTGACCAGAAGCTAAACTGTTCCATGTGTTAAAGTAAATGTCATCTTCAATTGGGTGGAATAATATTTTGATTGGGAAGGGGCATAAAATGGGTTTTTCCTTTGACAGGAGTTTTGGGTTGTGATATCCTGGCAGAGGACTTGGCAACAGAGTGCAGGGCAGATGATAGGAAGGGGGGATGCTCAGTCTGGTGATGCTTTGTCTGAGGACCTGGGGTAGCTGTACGTGACATTTAGGTTTTGGTCTTTCCTTGGTGCATAATGGCTTTTGTGGTGCTCAGCCCTCAGTAAAATTTTTGCCTAGTGCTTACAGGGTGGGCCTGTGCCTATGTCCCTGGGTGATGCAAATAGTTAACATTATCAACTGCTGACTGAAAGGCTGGAGGTTCATAGCCACCCAGATGTGCCTCAGAAGAAAGGTCTGGCAATCTACTTCCTGAAAATCAGCCGTTGAAAACCCTATAAAGTCAACAATTAACTCTAAAGCAAAGATGAGACGTTAAGGGGACAGAGAAACTAGAGTACTAAAAACAGAACAACCAGAATGCAATTAAAAAGAATGTTGAACCTTGGCATCAGTGCTGGGCTGAGACAGTATCTCATTGTTGTCTGATTTTCATCTCTCTGATGGCCAATGATTGTGAGCATCTCCTCATGTATTAGCAGGCCACCTGAATATCCTCCTTAGTGAAGTGTCTATTCATGTCTTCTGCCCATTTTTCAATTGGATTGTTAATTCCTTTGGTGCTGAGG
>NW_006921595.1:12154070-12164609 GCF_000298275.1 Orycteropus afer afer | reverse complement strand
TTCCTTCTGAGGAGTGGCTGGTGGGTTTGAACCACCAGCCTTCTGGTTAGCAGTCAAGTGCCTTAGGTACTACGCTACCAGAGCTCCTACTCAGCATAATATCCTCCAAGTTTATCCATATTAAGCAGTGTTTTGCAGACTCTACATTGTTCTTTAGTGTTACATAGCATTCCATTATGTGTATGTGCCGTAGTTTGGTCATCCACTCTTCCTCTATAAAATCTTAGCGATAAGTCCTTTACCAGATATGTAATTATTGGCAAATAGGAATTTGTTGCTGTCATTTTTGTTATGTGCTTTTTCATGGTGTTGATTTCTTTGTTCCATATAATTTTCTTTACTGAGCTCATTTTGTTTATGATCATGTTATTACTTCCTTCGTTGCTATTGTTTTAGTATTTGCTGAATATTTATGCTGGTCCTCTTTTTTGATGTGAAGGTTTATCAGTTTTCTTTAAGGTTACGCTGTGATTTATAGTTTTCTTCCCAAGTTTAGAACAGTCCGTTCTGTCTTATAGTTGTGTTGACTTTTCTATCATCTAGAAGTTTTGTAATGACAGTTTTTTCCCTCTTTTTGGTTTATAGTTGTCCTCATTTGTTGATTGATGTCTCTGGTTCCCTGTTTACAATTTTGTAGGCTTCTTCACTTTGGATACTTCCATAGCTGGGTTGATTTCTGGGTTATATCATCATGTGTATTAATGGTCAGTTGTTGTTGGCTATTGTTGCTTCTCTGTCCAAAGGGCTCCCTTTAGAATCTCTTGTAAGGTTGGTCTGGTTTTAACAAATTCCCTTAATTTCTGCTTATCTGGAAATGTCCTAATTTCACCATCATATTCGAGGAACAATTTTTCTGGGTACGTAATTCTTGGTTGGAAATTTTTCCCTTTCAGGGTTTTATATATACCATTCATTGTCTTCTCACCTGCATGGTTTCTCTCAAGGAATCCAAGCTTCATCTTATTGGTTGCCCTTGTAGGTAACTTTTTGTTTTTCCTGTGCTGCTCTCATGATTCTTTCTTTGTCTTTGGTTTTGGTGAGTTTAATGATGATATGTCTTGGTGATTTTCTTTTGGGGTCTATCCTGTTTGGGGTTCACTGGACTTCCTGAATGAATATATTCTCATCTTTCATCATACCAGGAAAATTCTGTTCCAACAAATCTTTGACAATTTTCTCTGTGGTTTTATTTGTCTCTTCTTGTTCTAGAATTCTGATGACACGTAGGTTATTCCTTTTGATGGTATCCCATATGCACCTTAGACTTTATTCATTTTGTTTTGATCTTTTTTCTAATTTATCCCTTTCCAAAGAAGTGTTCAGGTATGTGCCTTCAATCTTCCTAATTCTGTCTTCCATTGATTCAATGCTACCCCTTTGCCCATTCAATGTCTTACCTATTTCTGAAAATTTAGTATTAATCTTCTGGATTTCTGTGTGTAGATTTTGTATCATTTCTAATTTTTCATTTGTTTTGTCATTTTGTTCTTCTATTGTCTTTTGAAATTGTTGTAGGGTTTTCTCTGTGTTTTCCTTGATGTGTCTCTCAATTCGTTGAAAATACCTAAATATAATTCTTTTGAATTTCTTATCAGGGAGTTCCAATGCTGTGTCTTCCTCAGGGATGTTTTAGGTCTGTATCATGGTCCCTTGTTTCTCCTGCTTTATCTTGCTTCTTTGTGTGGACTGTGATGCTCTGTTGTCTCTGAGCCATTGTGATGTTTTTGTGTTTATAGTTAATTGGTGATTCTATGTTGGAGTGATTTGCCCACGATTTTCATTTTCTTTGTTTTGTTTATATGTTATCTATGTAAGCAGGGCATTGTGCTGTGCTCTTCTGTTCACTAGTTGGGCAGCACTTATACATTCACCACCTGTCTCCTTTCCTGTTATCAGCCTCTCGTATGTCCCTGCCAACCTTGGCAAACAGAGCCTATTCTTAGGTTCTGTTTTTGTTCAGGTTTTTCCACTAGTTGGTGCCTAATCCACTTCTTATAGTTCCTTTCAAAGCTCAGGGCTCCAGTATTATCTTCTGTATATCTGTCAATTGGTTTTTCTTTTCTTTGTTGAAAAGTGTCTGTAGGTTGTCTGCCTATTCCTCCATCTTACCAGAAGCCCCCAATATTAATTTCTGATAAAATTGACATAATGATAGGATACATGATCAACATTCAAAAATCAGTTGTCTTCCTCTACACCAGCAAAGAGATTGCATGTTCATGGATAGGAAGATTGAACATTGTGAAAATGTCAATTCTACCCAAAATAATCCATGCAATCCCCATCCAGATCCCATCAAGATTTATTAAGGATATGGAAAAAACAATCACTAACTTTATACAGAAAGGAAAGAGATCTTGGATTAGCAAAGCATTATTGAAGAAGAAGAATAAAGTAGGAGGTCTCATACTCCCTGATCTTAATATCTACTATACAGCCACAGTAGTCAAAACTGCATGGCATTGGTATAATGCCAAACATAGATCCTCTTTTTACTCTTTTGAAGAAGTCTTTTGAAGCACATAAAAATTTAATTTTTAGAAGGTCCCATTCATCTAGTTATTAGGAGCTCTAGTAGCATAGTGGCTAAGGCACTTGACTGCTAACCAGAAGGCTGGTGGTTCAAACCCACCAGCCACTCGTCAGAAGAAAGGTTGGGCAATCTACTTTCATAGTGATACCACCTCAGAAACCCAAGGAGGGGTTGGTATGAGTCAGATGTTACTCGATGGCACGTAACAACAACAACAACAACAACAACGACAACAACATTCATCTAGTTTATCATCTGCTGTTTGTGCATTTTGGGCTATGCTTGATAGTCTATTTATGCTATAAATAAGGGCTCCTAATTTTGCCCCAATTTTTTCCTTGAGGAACTTATAGTTTTAGGTTTCACATTTAAGTCTTTGATCCATCTGGAGTTAGTTTTAGTGTATGGTATGAGGTATGGATCTTGTTTCATTTTTCTGCAAATGGATATCCAGTTTTGCCAGCACCATTTGTTAAACAGCCAATTTCTTCCCCATTTAATGGATTTTGGCCCTTTGTCAAAGATCAGCTGACCATAGATTGATGGATCTATTTCTGGGTTCTCAATTCTATTCCACTGGTCTGTGTGTCTGTCATTGTACCAATATCAGGCTGTTTTGACTACGTGGCTGTATAATAAGTTTTGAGATCTTGGAGTATTAGACTTCCTACTTTTTTGTTCTTCAGTAGTGCTTTGCTTATCTGAGGTCTCTTTCCTTTCCAAATAAAATTAGTGATTGGTTTTTCCATAGCCTTAAAGAATGTTGATGGGATCTGGATTGGAATTGCATTGAATATGTAGATTTCTTTGGGTAGTATTGACATTTTCACAACATTCAATATTCCTATCCATGAACATGCAATCTCTTTGCTGATATAGAGGAAGCCAACTGATTTTTGTATGTTGTTCTTGTATTCTGCCACTATGGTAAATCTCTCAATCAGTTCCAGTAGTCTTTTTGCCGAGTCTCTTGGGTTTTCCAGGTATAGAATCATATCATCAGCACATAGAGATAGTTTTACTTCTTCCTTACCAACTGGATGCCTTTGATTTCCCATTCTTGCCTTTTTGTTCTGGCTAGGACCTCCAATACAGTGTTGAATAGAAGTGGTGATAGAGGGCATCCTTGTCTGGTTCCTGTTTGCAAGGGGAATGGTTTCAGTCTCTCTACATTGAAAATAATGTTGGCTGTTGGTTTTGCATATACACCCTTTATTATGTTGAGGAATGTCCCTTCTATTCCTATGTTGCTGAGAGTTTTTATCAGCAATGAGTGTTGGATTTTATCAAATGCCTTTTGTACATCGATTGATCATGTGGTTCTTTTCCTTTGTTTTATTTACGTGATGGATGATGTTGACTGTTTTTCTAATATTGAACCATCCTTTAATAGCTGGTATGAACCCCACTCGGTCATAATGTATTATTTTTTTGATATGTTGTTGGAGTCTATTGGCTAGGATTTTGTTGATGATTTTTGCATCTATATTCATGAGAGATATTGGTCTGTAGTTTTCCTTTTGAGTGATGTCTTTTCCTGATTTTGGTATTAAGGTTATGCTTGCTTCATAAAATGGATTTGGGAGGATTCTATCCTTTTCTATGTTCTAAAATAGTTTATGGGGCAATCTACTTCCACAGTGATACTGCCTCGGAAACCCAAGGAGGGGTCGCTATGAGTTGGGCCGACTCAACGGCACATAACAACAACAACAAAATAGTTTGAGTAACATTGGTGTAAGTTCTTCTCTGAAAGTTCTATAGAATTCACCAGTGAAACTGTCTGGGCCAGGCTTGTTTTTTTTGTGGGTAATTATTTTATGACCTGTTTGATTTCTTCTTTTGTTATGGTCTGTTTAAATTTTCCACCTCAGCCTCTGTTAGTTTAGGTAAGTAGTATGTTTCTAGAAATCTGTCCATTTCTTCTAGATTTTCAAATATGTTGGAGTATAGTTATTCATAGTATCCTGATATTATCCGTTTTATTTCAGTTGGTTCTGTTGTAATGTTGCCTAATTCATTTCTTATTCATGTTCTTTGTATTCTCTCTCTCTTTTCCTTTGTTAAATTTGCCAGTGGTGTGTCAATTTTATTAATCTTTTCAAAGAACCAACTTCTAGTCTTGTTGATTTTTTTCTGTTGTCTTTCTATTTTCTATTTCATTTATTTTAGCTCAAATCTTTATTAGTTCATTTCTTCCGGTGACTGTAGGCTTTTTTTTTTTTTTGCTGCTCTTTTTCCAATTGTTGTAGATGTTGGGTTCAGGTGTTGATTTTGGCTCTTTCTTCTTTTTTGATGTATGCATTTATTGCTATAAATGGACCTCTGATTACTGCTTTTGCTGTGTTGTAAAGATTTTGGTATATTTTGTTTTCATTCTTGTTTGAGTCAAGGAATTTTTTAATTTCATTTTTTATTTCTTCTATTACCCAGTCATTTTTAAGGAGGAGGTTATTCAGTTTTCATGTGTTTGCTCTTTTTCTGTTGATCTTCCTGTTGTTGATTTCTAATTTTACAGTATTTTGATCTGAGAAGATGCTTTGCAGTATTTCAATATTTTAAAATTTATTAATCCTTGCTTATGGCCTAACATATGGTCTATCCTGGAGAATGTTCTATGTCCACTGGAGAAGAACATATAATGTGCTGTTGTTGGGTGAAGTGCTCTGTAGATGACTATAAGGTCAAGTTGGTGGATTGTGTTGTTTAATTCTTCTGCATCTTTGCTGAGTTTCCTCCCAGTTCTATCTTTGATTGAAAATGGTGTATTAAAGTCTCCTGCTATGACCGTGGTATTGTCTATTTGCTTTTCAATTCTGTTAAAGTCTGATTTATGTATTTTGGGGCTCTTTCATTGGGTGCATAGATATTTATTATTGTTATGTCCTCTTGTTCAATTGATCATTTAATCCTTGTCTCTTATGGTGGTTTTTATCTTAAAGTCAATTTTATCAGAAATTAATATTGCCACTCCTTCTCTTTTTTTGATTGCCATTTGGTCAATATGTCTTTTTCCAACCTTTGATTTTCAGTCTATTTTTGTCTTTTTCTCTAAGGTGTGTCTCTTGTGGACCACATATCGATGGGTTAAGTTTTCTTATCTAGTCTGCAACTCTCTGTCTCTTCAGTGGTGCATTTAATTCATTGACATTAAGTGTAATGATAGACAAGTATGAATTTGTTGCTGTCATTTTATTATGTTTTTTTTTTTTTTGTGGTGTTGCTTATTTCTTTGTTCCATATAATTTTCTGTGCTGAGCTATTCTGTTTATGAATCATGTTATCATTTCCTTCATTGCTGTTGTTTTAGTATTTGCTAAATATGTGAGCTTGTCCTCTTTTTTATTGTGGTGTGAAAGTTTATCATTTTTCTTTGAGGTTACCCTGTGATTTATAATTTTCTCCCTGAGTTTAGAACAGTCCAGTCTATCTTGCAGCTCTTTTGACATCCTCACCATTTAGAAGTTCTGTAACTATACAATTTTTTCCCTCTTTATGTTTTGTAGTAGTCCTAATTTGCCAATTGATGTCTCTGGTTCCCTGTTTAGAATCTTGTAAGCTTATTTTACTTTGGATACTTCCATAACTGGGTTGGTTTCTGGATTATGTCATCATGTGTGTTAATCGTCTATTGTTGTTTGCTATTGTTGGTTCTCTGTCCAAAGGACTCCCTTTAACATCTCTTGTAAGTTTGGTCTGGTTTTAACAAATTCCTTTAATTTCTGCTTATCTGGAAATGTCCTAATTTCACCATCATATCTGAGGGACAGTTTGGGTGGGTATATAATTCTTGGTTGGAAAATTTTCTTTCTCAGTGTTTTAATCATACCATTCCATTGCCTTCTCACTTGCATGGTTTCTGCTGAAAAATCAGAGCTTATTCTTGTTGGTTGTCATTTGTAGGTAACTTTTTGTTTTCCCTGTGCTGCTTTAAGGATTCTTTTTTTTGTCTTTGGTTTTGGTGAGTTTGATGATGATATGTCTTGATGATTTTCTTTTGGGGTCTATCCTGTTTGTGCTTTGTTGGACTTCCTGAATGGATATAGTCTCATCTTTCATCATATCAGGGACATTCTCTTCCAACAAATCTTGGACAATTTTCTCAGTGGTTTTATTTTTCTTTTCCTGTTCTACAATGCCAATTACACATAGGTTATTCCTTTTGTGGTATCCCACATGAACCTTAGGCTTTATTCATTTTTTTTTTTAATCTTTTTTTCTCATTGATCCCTTTCCAAAGAAATATTGAGGTATTTGTCTTCAATCCCACTAATTCAGTCTTCCATTGATTTGATTCTCCTCCTTTGCCCTTTCAATGTGTTATCAATTTCTGAAAATTTAGTATTGGTCTTCTAGGCTTCTATCTGTAGATTTTGTATCATTTCTAATTTTTCTTTTTGGTCATTTTGTTCTTGTGTTGTCTTCCAAAATTGTCTTAGGGTTTTCTCTGTTTTCCTCCATTTTGTCAGTGTTTTCCTTGATCTGTCTCTCAATCCATTGAAAATACCTAAATATAACTCTTTTGAGTTCCTTGCTGGGGAGTTCCAGTGCTGCTGCTTCCTCAGGGATGTGTTCTGGGTCTATAGGCTGATCTCTTATTTCTACTGCTTTATCTTGCTTTTTTGTGCAGACTGTGATGGTCTGTTGTCTCTGTTATATTGTGAATTTGTTGTATTTATATTTAATTGGTGATTATATGTTGGAGTGATTTGCCCAAGATTTTCATTTGCTCTGTTTTTTTTTTTTTTTTTTGATGTATCTGAGTAAGCAGGGTATTGTGCTCCTCTATTTGCTAGTTGACAGCACTTATGCACTAACCACCTGTCTCCTGGTGGGTGTGATAGAGTATGAGAGTGGCTGCACAGATCTGTGTTAACTGTTTATGAAGAGCAGTTAAGACTGTCAGGCTTGTATTTGCTGTCATGTGTTGTTGGCCAGTTAGTGCAGAAGCAAGTGATGGCCCTCACTCAGTAGGTGGGGCTGCAGGAGGTATGGGTATGGTTGGGTCATGTGGGCATGGTTGTTGTCTCATACTCAGTTAGACAAAAACAGGCAATAAATGAGAGAAAATATTTAAAGAAATACTTTAAAAAGCCAAAAGAAATATGAATAGAAAAAGAGAGGAAAAAAGCCCCACAATATCTGGGGTGGTGAGAATAAGAGAAAAGAGGTAGAGTAGGAGAACAATGAAGAAAAATAAGGGAAAAATGTAAAAAGAAAAACAAAGAATGGGGAGAACCACAAGAAAGAAAAAATGGGAATCAGGAAAAGGGAAGAGAGAAAAAGTTGAAAACTAGAACCTGGGGAGGGAAGAAGAAAGTAAATATAAAAAGGAATGAAAAAATAAAAGAATAATTTTAGAACAAGCGAATAAAAAACAAAAAGAAACAAGAAACAAAAAACAAATCTGGTGACAGGGCGGCCAGGTTCTGTCAGAGCACACAGATGGGGATGGAATTCCTGTAGGCTCAGAAGGTGGGTGGGAGTGAAGGGATGGCTGTATCTCTGTTCACCAAGAGGGTGTGGGATATAAGAGTAACAAGGAGAATATTGTACTTTTCCAGACCTTAGCCTCTAGTATGTCTGTGCTGTCCTCAACAAGTGAAGCCTGTTCTTAGGTCCCTGGAATCTGAGAGAACACTGTCGCTTTAAATATCTGAAATGGTTGAACTACTTGTAAACATTCAAAATGGCTGTGCCTTCCAGACAGCCAAAAGTCCAGAGCTCAGTTTGTCTCCTTCTTTGCTGTTTCCCTTTTTAGTCATCAGCCACCTGTGTTGTCCTCCTTGCAGACCTTGGTGAGTAGAACCGATTTTTAGGTTAATTCTTAGGTCTTAGCACCACTTGAAAATATCCAAACTGTCTGTGCCATCAGGATCACTGACAGTCTGCAGCTCCGTTTGTCTCCTTATTCAGTATTTTCATTCAGGTTCTTCTACTAATGCTAGTCCACTTCTGTATTGTTCCTCCCAAAGCTAAAAACAAAAACCAAACACACTGCCCTTGAGTCGGAGAGACTCATAGTGACCCCTTCTTGGGTTTCTGAGGCAGTATCACTACCTTCTGAGGCGGTATCACTCCTCCTTCTGAGGAATGGCTGGTGAGTTTGAACCACCAGCCTTCTGATTAGCAGTCAAGTTTCTTGGGCACTATGCCACCAGATTATCTTCTGTATTTGTGTCACTCAGTTTCTCTTTTCTTTGGTGAGGAGGGTCTGTGTAATATGTCTGCCTATTCTACCATCTTGCCAGTGGACTCCATTTTAATTCTTAATTGGCTCAGGACCTAGGCAGGAAAAGAAAACCTCACAAGGGCAGTGCTTTATTCTATTAGTGACTTAGTTTGTAAATGGGGCTGAACTATTTCCACCTCTATTTCTTTGTCTGTAAACTGGAGCTGTGACAATGGCTGCTTGGATGAGGGTAAAAAAAAAAAAAAAAAAAGTGCCATAAATTATTGGCTGAAAGATTTAATTGGTAGCCCACTCCTGTGGTAATAGATAATCATTGTTTGGCAACATTTTCTAAATTGTATTTGAGAATTTTGCTGACATGTTGATTCATTTTGGCTGGCACCATATGCTCCTGTCTGCTGAGAGTGGTATAATTGCTCTCTGACATCAACATTGAGTTTCCATGGCTAATTTGTGGGGAAAGGCTCCAGCACTGTGGAACCCTGAGTGGAGCTTGTCTGTCGATTCATTCCAATGGAAGGTGTCCAGATCCTCAGCATGCCCCTCCCTCCTATCTGGTCACAATAAGGACAAACCTGCTGCTTCTGTGAGAAGAATTTTGCTCTGAGTCTCAGATGTGGTCGTTTGTTGGTCCTTTGTTACATTTATATATTTCATGTGTTGTTTTCAAGCACATTGAGTTCAAATCTTGTTTCTATCTTTCAGTAGCTATGTGACATTGGGCCAATGACTTAACCTCTCTATGACATAGCATCACTTCATTTGTAACATGAGACAAATTCTTACCTTGCTTGATTACTGTAAAGATTTAACTCAATTATCTGAAGTGGAACACTTAGCACAGTGTGTGGCTGGTAGTAAGTGCTCAATACATAGTAGTTATTATTTTCACCAAAGTGCTTATTCTTTGTTCCCATAGCAATTATGAAGAGTAGTGTTTTTTATTTTTGTTTTTTTACCTTTTCCATATTTCTAGCCCTCTAGAAGCTTGCTTCTTAAAGTATGATCCTTGGAACAATAGTATTTATGATCGTCGGAGAAAATAAGTGTTGCTAATAAAGCATTGGGGAGCTCTGGTAGTGTAGTGCCTAAGGCACTTGACTGCTAACCAGAAGGCTGGCAGTTCAAACCCACCAGCCACTCCTCGGAGGGAAGATGGGGCAATCTACTTCTGTAGTGATATCGCCTTGGAAACCCAAGGAGGGGTCGCTATGAGTCGGGTCCGACTCGATGGCACAAAACAACAACAACAACAACAATAAAGCATTGTGTGTGCCAGAGCATCAATGTGAGATTTAGGTATGTTCTTGCCAGAGTCAGGGTAGATATAGATTCAGTTAATACAGGCAGTATTCGTGTTGAAGAAATTTCAGGAAAGCCAGGTAAAGCTGTCAAGGATTTAATTTTACTTGAATTCACAATCAGTGCCCATGGAAACAGCAGTCAGGATATCAAATGACATATATTGGCTATATCTGCTGCAAAAGGCCTCTTTAAAGTACTAAAAAGCAAAGGTGTCACTTTGAGGACTAAGGTGCATCTGCCCCAAGCCAAGTTTCATATGCATGTGAGAGCTCTGATGTTGTAGTACCTAAGGCATTTGACTACCAAGCAGAAGGCTGGCAGTTGAAACCCACTAGCCATTCCTTGGAAGGAAGATTGGGCAATCTACTTCCATAGAGATGTTGTTGTTGTTGTTATGTGCCGTCGAGTCATACCTGACTCATAGCGACCCCTCCTTGGGTTTCCGAGGCAGTATCACTACAGAAGTAGGATTGCCCAACCTTCCTTCCGAGGAGTGGCTGGTGGGTTT
>NW_006921595.1:12149857-12153970 GCF_000298275.1 Orycteropus afer afer | reverse complement strand
TTGAACCGCCAGTCGTCTGGTTAGCAGGCAAGTGTCTTAGCCACTATGCTATCAGAGCTCCATGGAAAACCAAGGAGGGGTCATTATGAGTCAAATTGACTTGATGGCAGTGAGTTTTTTTTTTTTTTTTTCATATGCATGTGAAAGCTGGACAATGAATAAGAAAGACTGAAGAAGAATTGATGCATTTGAAATACGTTGTTGGCAAAGAATATTGAATATACCATGGACTGCCAGAAGAATGAACAAATCTGTCTTGGAAGAAATACAGTCAGAATGCTCTTAGGAGTGAGGATGGTGAGACTTTGTCTGGTGTACTTTGGACATGTTATCAGGGGGGAGTAGTCCCTGGAGAAGAACATAATGCTTGGTAAGTAGAAGGTTACTGAAAAAGGAGAAGACCCGCAACAAGATTGATTGACACAGTGTCTGCAATAATAGACTCAAACACAGCAGCAATTGTGCAGAGGTGCAGGTCCGGAGAGTGTTTTGTTCTGTTGTACACAGCATTGCTATGAATCGGAACCAACTCGATGGCACCTAACAATAACAGTGGGCGTGGTGGGGATTGCCATGGTAAAATTGATTTCCCAAGAGTGGATATTCCTCCGTGCAAATAAATTTATAATAATTTAGTTAATATTGTGGAGATTGGGTAGATGGAGATGAGGAAAGTAGGCAAAGAGACTAACACTTCAGTAAGTAGGCTGAGTGGGCAATCAGTGTGTGTGGGTGTCTGTGTGTTTGTGTCTTTGTGTGTGTTTGGTCAGGTTCCAGATGATGAATGGTCTTTTGTGGTTGAGGCACTTGGTAGGGGCACATGAATTGTGGTACAAAAGGATACTGGGTTCTGTTCTCAGTGAGTTAATGAGCAGGTAAATAATTATGATAGAGTTTAAGTTCTAACAACATATTTCTGAGAGGCTGTAGAAGATGGAGGCCAAATGGGCTAGCCTGACAATGAGCACTATGGGAATTCTGAGCAAGGGCCATCACTTCTCAGCAGGTCACCTCAGCCATACTGTCCTCCTTGCTGGGCCTGGCAAACACATCTGGCATGTCCACCTCAGGTCTCTTTGCACTTGCTACCTGGAGCACTCTTCCCTAAAGATCTACATAGCTTTCTCCCTCCCTTCCTCAAGTCCCTGCTCACAACCCCCTTCTCATTGTTGTTGTTGTTATGTGCCGTTGAGTCAGACCTGACCCATAGCGACCCCTCCTTGGGTTTCCAAGGCAGTATCACTATGGAAGATTGCCCCATCTTCCTTCTGAGGAGTGGCTGGTGGGTTTGAACCGCCAGTCTTCTGGTTAGCAGTCAAGTGCCTTAGGCACTATGATACCAGAGCTCCTTTCCTGACCATTCTATTTAACATGGCACCGTTCACCACCACCCTTCCCTACCCTTCTTCTTTGATGATTCATAGCACTCACCTCTGACTGCATGCTAAGCATCTTCTCCTTTTTTTTTTTTTTTTCATTTGTTGTCTGTCTTCCCTACTGGATTGTGGATTCATGAGGGCAGGATTTTTGTTTGTTTTGTCCCCAGCCCCTAGAAAAGTGCCTGGCACACAGTAGGGGCTCAATACATATTTGATGAATGAATAGTAACTTTATATGCCTGCTCTCTTATTTTTATAGATTCTTGAAAACTGGTTTTTATTTGCATTTTAGAGATAAAGTGGCTCATATGTGGAAAAGATAAATACTTCCCCATGCCCTCCCTTATCACAGAGCTGATAAGTGGCAGGGACAAGATTCAAATCCAGTCTTTGATTTCTTCTAGAGGCTCCAGGCTCATATATCATCAACTACCTGATAACATAGCACCTGGAACTTATGTGCCCAAGATAGAACTGTGGATTCTGGCCACACCTTCTCCATTTTTCCCCATTCCAGTAAATGCCACCTTTACCTGCTCAGGTGCTTAAGTCAGAAACATAGGAGCCATTCCTTCCTTTATTCCCTCCCTTCAATCCATCAGCTGTTGTTGTTGTTGTTATGTGCCGTCGAGTCGGCCCCGACTCATAGCGACCCCTCCTTGGGTTTCCGAGGCAGTATCACTACGGAAGTAGCATTGCCCAACCTTCCTTCCGAGGAGTGGCTGGTGGGTTTGAACCGCCAGCCGTCTGGTTAGCAGGCAAGTGTCTTAGCCACTATGCTACCAGAGCTCCTCCACATCTTAGTCAGGGCAAAGTCATTATCCTCATGCATTTGAGGAACATTGTGTCTTAAACCAAAAACCAAACCAAACTCACTGCTGTGGAGTCAGATCTGACTCCCTGCCTTGGGTTTCTGAGGCGGTATCACTACGGAAGTAGATTGCCCAACCTTCCTTCTGAGGAGTGGCTGGTGGCTTTGAACCGCCAGCCTTCTGGTTAGGAGTCAAATGCCTTAGACACTATGCCACCAGAGGTTTTGGCCATGGTCACACAGCTGGTAACAGTCTGAACCTGGGATTGAACCAAGTCTGCAGACTTTAAATTTAACTTTCTTTCCATTGTCCCATGGGTGGAAAAAAGGTTTCATTTTATGGGCCAGCTTTGAGTTTCCTGGAGTGGTAAGTTCAGAAATGGTTTGAGGCCATTGCTGGGCTCTGTGGGAAAGGAAGTTATGATTGACTACTGATGTCTTCCATGGATGAGGGAGGGGATATGGTAGTATATTGCTTTCTCTTCTCCCAGGATTGTGCCATAATCTCTTACTTTGCATACATTCTGTTTTTTTGGACCAAAAAGAAAAAACCAAACTCACTGCCGTCAAGTCGGATCCAACTAATCTTAACCCCTCCTTGGGTTTCTGAGGCTATATCACTATGGAAGTAGATTGCCCAGTGTTCTTTCTGAGGAGTGGCTGGTGGGTTTGAACCTCCAGCCTTCTGGTTAGCAGTCAAATGCCTTAGGCACTATGCCACCAAGGGTTAAAATAACAAAAATACCACTTGTGAGCCTCAAATATGCTGCTGTCTTCTGTCTTGATCTTGATATGGGTGTCTCTTCTGCTCTGCTTATGTAGGACTCGACAACTATACCAATCCATGTGCTTGCTGCTCCTTTAAAGGAGAAGTTTAATTCCTCTCTCTGAGAAAAAGCAATAGTAGAGGTCAGTCATAGTTATTTATGTGAAGGAGTGGGCAACATTCACTTGGTAGGCATCATAAATTCGACTCTCATGTGCAAATCCAATTACTATGCAGATAGAATGCAGAATATAGAAGTTGTTGGCATCTGTCTTCTTTAAGCACACTGTGAAGAACTATGGAGAACCATTTGAAATCTGAAATGTATAGGTGTCATCAGTGAAGTTCTTTATTCATTCCCTAGTCTGTATGGAGTGCTATAGACCTAAAGCATTCCCTCATCTTAGGCATGTAACTAGAAAAATAAATTCCAGCTAAAGCAAAGCCACATAGGAAAAAGAACCCTGTATTTGAAGTTCTTACCATGTCTCAGTGAATTTCCCACAGTGGACTTCCAATGACTCTTCCATTCCATCTCCATCATTAGTCTATGATTAGCCAAGTTTAATTATTCCTGCCCCTGCCCCACTTTCTGGCTTCTACTTCTTTGCTTAGAACCTCACCTCTTTCTTGAATAGATTTACTGCTCATTAACCCTTGAATCCATATGCTGGAACCATTCCTTCATGAAACTTTTCCTAAATATCCAACTGGTTGATTTCTCCTTTCTTTGAACCACACTTGGTATCCTTAACATTTTGCTGATGGGGTTTGTAATATTCTCCCTTGTATTATTATTTCTGTCCAAATGCTCCTTCCACCTTCTAGATGGTGAGCTTTTTGAAGAAGGACTGTCTGAACATTTTGTCCCCATTACCTAGCCTAATGCCCACACCAGAGCAGAAACATAAAAGTATTTGTTGAATTAATAGACTCTTTTATGGTGGCCAATCCTGCAAGTATTGTTTCTTCCAGGCTTTTCATATTTGAGAGATTTACTGTGAAGTTGCCTGTTCATGGGTTACTTGTAGGGGTTGATTGGTTATCAAGTAGTATTTACCTCTTGAGTCTTGTAGCTAATTCCTATCCACAAGCATCCCTACTTGTGGTAGTTAAATTTGTATGTCAACTTGGCTGGGCCTCGTTGAGTGGCTGGG
>NW_006921595.1:12147477-12149067 GCF_000298275.1 Orycteropus afer afer | reverse complement strand
TATCCTATACTACGAGGTTATATTTTTACAGGGTAATTCAGTGATATCATGAATATGGATGTATTTTGTAATCTTCAACATGTTACACAAATATTATTGATTGATTATACAACACTTGGCTATCAGCACCAGTTTCTGGGCATGAGGATGTAGTTTATAGTTTGTATCAGTGGAGGAAGTAGAGAACGTTATGTTACATACAGAGTCCCTGGGTGGTACAAATGATTAATGTGCTTGACAGTCAGCTGAAAGGTTGGAGGTTTGAGTCCACCCAGAGGTGGCTTGGAAGAAAGGTCTGGTGATCTACTTCTGAAAAATCAGCCATTGAAAACCCTATGAATACAGATTATTTGGACAAGGTAGTGATGATTTTAAAATCTTCTAGCTGGATGTACTTTTGACAATCATAAGATAAATAGAACCATGCTTTAAATACTACAGTTTACCTAAACCAAACCAAAAACCTGCCAACGAGTTGATTCCAACTCAAAGTGACTCTGTGGGACAGGGAACTACTCCTTAGGGTTTCCAAGGCTATTTATGGAAGCACACAGCCACATTGTCCTCCTGTGGAGCAGCTGGTGGGTTTGAACTGCTGACCTTTCAGTTAGCAGCTGGGCACTTTAAGCACTGTGCCACCAGGGCTTCTACAGTTTACTTAGGCAATGTCATACATTTTGGATAGTTTTATAAGTTTCTCCAGAGCTATTTTTTCTTTCATTTGGGGAAACTTCTTATCCTCTCCCATTACCCTTACCACACTGGAGGACTTAGAAATTACCACTGACATTGTTCCCCATACTGTCTCTAAACCCTTGTTGAGGTGGTCACCTCTAACAAGGTCCTCAGCCTCGTGAGTGTGAGAGCTAGTTTGAGTAGGCAGGGCTTCTTCTCAAACAGGGTCCCAGAAAAAAAAATCTCTCTTCCTGATGCATTCTCTACCCAAATCCAGCTCCATAGGTGGATAACAGCTTACCATCCCTGATAGAGAACTGTTCCCTTGGCTAGATAAGAAGGAACCTGAAGAGGATGAGTTTGAGTGTGAAGTGTCTAGAGTATGCTGGCAGGCTCACTCACAAAGGCAAGCTCTCTTGACCTTCACCTGATTGTCTTAGGGTTAATGTGTAAGCTCCAACAGCCACTCTGGATCTTGTCCTTCTTGGCATCTGTGGTAGTTCAGTTTGTGTGTCAACTTGGCTGGGCCTGGTTGAGTGGCTGGGCAGCTGGATTCCCCATGATGAGACTGGTAATCAACTCCATGGTGGAATCTGCTGTGAGCAGCTGAGTAGCTGCCTTAGGGATGTGATCTGCTTCCAGTATATAAGGAGAAGCCTTGGGGAACGGTCTCTAGCTTATGGCACACTTGGACCCTGCACATAGCCATGTCATTGTTCAGCAACCTGCCATGCTCTGCTGACCTTGGGACTTACGATGGACTTAAATTAATGGCTTGCTGTGTGGTTTGGGAACATTGGGACTGTGCCTTTTTACTTCTCAACCTTGGATTTGTCAGTCTCAGCATCCAGCAGCTGTGTGAGTGAAGAAAAGCCTCTAGCTTCAGTGGGCTGGGAGCTGGAGGCAGAGCTGAAG
>NW_006921595.1:12144924-12146782 GCF_000298275.1 Orycteropus afer afer | reverse complement strand
CTGTTAATCTTTATGGTAGCAGACTGCTGCATGTTTCTCCCAAGAAGCACCTGGTGGTTTTGCACCACTGATGGTTCAGTTAGCAGCTGAGTACTTTAACCACTGCACCACAAGGCTCCTTGCTTGTCTACAGACAAGGGATATTTTGCATTGCTCTGTTATCTACAATTTGTGGAGTTACAGAATAGTGTCCAGAGACTCAGAACCAGATAGCCAGAGTTATAGACCGTGCATAGTTTTTCCACATAGCACAGATCCTTCCCTGTAGCAAGAAGAGTTATTGTCTCCTTTGTGCTCTGTTCCATGTTCTGCTAATTTCTGGAACTGTCGCATTGAATTGTTGTTGTCTTTTCACCTCTGTGCTCCTCAGCTTGATAGTAACTCTCTGTGGACAAGAACCAACGATTTAAAGTTTTCAGATATTTAAGCTATGAGAGCAGAGAACATTTTGATTTGTTAAATAAAATATTAAAAACATTTTTTCCTTAACTATTGCTTTGGCATTATGGGGGTAGAAGAAACTATGCAGTGTTAGAGGTTGCAGAGGGAGGTAGAGAAGAGGGGAAAAAAAAATGAAGCAATAAATTCCTCTTCATATAGGGATGGAATGGAGGGAGTGAGGGGATTGCTTGAGCTTGGCTTTATTCTCTGTTGCAGAATGCTTATGAGTGGGTGGCAGTTGTTCTTTGTGCCTGGTTTTTCATGACTAGGAAGGGCTGGTTTTTCAGAAGCACTTTGATGATTGCTTAGTACTTCACATATGGAGAGGGCCATTAGCAGCCCAGATAGGCTTTATTTAATGGGTGATATAACTGGGTCTTTTAATTCCTCTCTTATGCATTTAATTGAGTCGGGAGAGGTGAAAGGAGCTCTAGTGACACAGTGGTTGAAGTGCTTGGCTGCAAACCAAAAGGTTGGTTGTTTGAACCCACCAGTTGCTCTGAGGAGGAAGATGTAGAAGTCTCTTTACATAAGGATTTACAGCCTCACAAACCCTATAGGGTAGTTCTTTTCCTGTAGGGATGCTATGAGTCAGCATCCACTCAAGACAATGGATTGGGTTTGGAGAGGTGAAATCAGTGATTCTCAAGCTTGGTGGCACATTGAATCATATAGGAAATGGAGAATGCCCACTTCAAGAGAATCAGATTGAATTGAACTGGGTGCACCTGGGCATCAATATGTTTTAAAATTTTCCCCAGGTGATTGTAATGTGCATTGAGGGGTGAGAACTGCTTATCTAAGCCATGTTTCTCAAAGTTGTCTGATTGTTAGAATCATCAAAGAGTGCTTGTTAAAAACACAAATTTCTAGACTTCCAGTAAGATGGCAGAATAGGCAGACAAGCTCCACAGACTCTCTTCAACAAAGAAAAGAGAAACCAATTGACAGAGATACAGAAGATAATCCTGGAGCCCTGAGCTTTGAAAGGAAGTATACAGAAGTGGATTAGGCACCAGCTAGTGGAAAAACCTGAATGAAGACAGTGAGTACAGAGATGGATGGAGCTGTGGACTGTCAGCTACTCTGATGGGACCAACAGCCTGAATATTTCCAAGTGGTGTTGGAACCTGAGAATTGACATAAAGATCAGCCCTAGTTGCCAAGAGCTGCAGAGACAACTGCACTGGTGGCCTATGACTAGGAAGGGAAACAGAAAGAAGGGAGACAACCTGAATGGTGGACTTTCGGCTCTCCAGAAGGCACACCCATCTTGATTGTTTACAAGCAGCAGACATTTTGGACATTAAAGTGACAGCATTCTCATTTGGAATCCAGGGACCTAAGAATAGGCTCTGTTTGCCAAGGACAGCAGGGACATATGGGAGGCTGACAGTTGGAAAGGAGACAGGTGGTG
>NW_006921595.1:12142293-12142884 GCF_000298275.1 Orycteropus afer afer | reverse complement strand
GAAGAGAATTTCCCTGATATGATGAAAGACAAGAATATATCCATTCAAGAAGTCCAACAAACCCCAAACAGGATAGACCCCAAAAGAAAATCACCCAGACATATCATCATCAAACTTATCAAAACCAAAGACAAAGAATCCTGAAAGCAGCACAGGAAAAACAAAAAGTAACCTACAAGGAGCAACCAATAAGAATAAGCTTGAATTTCTCAGCAGAAACCATGCAGGCAAGAAGACAGTGGGATGGTATATATAAAAACCTGAAAGAAAAAAATTTCCAACTGAGAATTACATATGCAGCACAATTGTCCCTCAAATATGATGGTGAAATTAGGACATTTCCAGATAAGCAGAAATTAAGGGAATTTGTTAAAATCAGACCAACCTCACAAAGGATGCTAAAGGGAGTCCTTTGGACAGAGAACCAACAACAGCAAACAACAACTGACCATTAACACACATGATGACATAATCCCAGAAACCAACCCAGTTATGGAAGTATCCAAAGTAAATAAGCCTACACAATTGTAAACAGGGAACCAGAGACATCAATTGACAAATGAGGATAAATAAAAACCAAAAAGAGGGAAA
>NW_006921595.1:12141104-12142193 GCF_000298275.1 Orycteropus afer afer | reverse complement strand
TGATAACATGATTCATAAACAAAATGAGCTCAGCACAGAAAATTATATGGAACAAAGAAATCAGCAACACCACAAAAAAACACATAACAAAATGACAGCAATAAATTCGTACTTGTGAATAATTACCCTTAATGTCAATGGATTATATGCACCACTCAAGAGATGGAGAGTTGCAGAGTGCATAAGAAAATACAACCCATCAATATACTGTGTATAAGACACACACCTTAGAGAGAAAGACAAAAATAGACTGAAAATTAAAGGTTGGAAAAAGATGTATCCAGCAAATGGCAACCATAAAAGATCATAAAAGATGTATCCAGCAAATGGCAACCATAAAAGACCTGTAATATTAATTTCAGGTCAAATTGACTTTAAGGTAAAAAACCACCATGAGAGACAAGGAAAGACATTATATAATGATTAAAGGATCGGTTGAACAAGAGGACATAACAAAAATAAATATCTATGCACCCAAAGAAAGAGTCCCAAAATACATAAACCAGATTCTAACAGAACTGAAAAGGCAAATAGATGACTCCACAGTCACAGTTCCAAGCTCACTGCCATTGAGTCGGATCCAACTCATAGTGACCCCTCATTGGCTTTCTGAGGCGGTATCACTATGGAAGTAGATTGCCCGCTCTTCCTTTTGAGGAGTGGCTGATGGATTTCAAGTGCCAGCCCTCTGGTTAGTGGTCAGATGCCTTAGGCACTATGCCACTAGAGCATAGTCATAGTAGGAAACTTTAATACACCACTTTCAATCAAAGTTGGAAACTCAACAAAGATGCAGAAGAACTAAACAATACAATCCACCAACTTGACATTATGGACATCTACAGAGCACTTCACCCAACAGCAGCACAATATAGATTCTTTTCCAGTGCACATGGAACATTCTCCATGATAGTCAATATGTTAGGCCACAAAGTAAGCCTCAATTAATGTAAAAACATTGAAATACTGCAAAGTATCTTCTCAGATCACAATGCTGTAAAATTAGAAATCAACAATAGGAAGATAAATGGGAAAAGAGCAAACACATGGAAACCGAGTAACACCCTCCTTGAAATAAAAAATGAAATT
>NW_006921595.1:12137412-12139519 GCF_000298275.1 Orycteropus afer afer | reverse complement strand
ACTTGGGAATAAATATCACTAGGGACACAAAAACTTGTACAAAGAACACTACAAAACACTACTTCAAGAAACCATAAGAAAGCTGTATAAATGGAAGAACATACCATGCTTGTGGATAGGAGGATTGAACATTGTGAATATGTCAATTCTACCCAAAGCAATCTATACATTCAGTGCAATCCTCATTCAAATCCCCTTAGTGTTCTTTAAGGATATGGAAAAAAAACAATCACTAATTTTATATGGAAAGGAAAGAGACCTCGAATAAGGGAAGCACTATTGAAGAAGAACAACAAAGGAGGAGGTCTCATTCTCCTGGAACTCAAAACTTTCTATATAGCCATAGTAGTCAAAACAGCCTGGTACTGGTACAATGAGAGACGCATAAACCAGTGGAACAGAATTGAGAAATCAGAAATAGATCCATTGACCTATGGTCAGGTGATTTTTGACAAAGGGCTTAAATCCATTAAATGGGCATGAGGTGGTCTCTTTAACAAATGATGCTGGCAAAACAATATCCATTTGTGGAAAAATGAAACAAGATTCATACCCCACACTGTATACAAAAACTAGCTCCAGGTGGATCAAAGACTTAAATGTGAAACCTCAAACTATAAAGTTCCTCAAGAAAAAACTAGGGGCAAATTTAGGGGCCCTAATTTAAGGTCATAAATAGACTGTCATTCATTCATAACCCAAAATGCATGAATAGCTCAAGATAAACTAAATGTATGAAACCTTCCAAAATTTAAATTTTTATGTGCTTCAAAAGACTTCTCCAAAAGAGTCGAAAGAGAACTGACAGATTGGGAAAAAATATTTGGCAATGACATATCTGACAAGGGACTTATCTCTAAAATTTATAGAAAACTCCAACACCTCACCTACAAAAACATTAACATTCTAATTGAAAAATGGGCAGAAGACATGAATAGACACTTCACCAAAGAGGATGTTCAGGAGGCCAGCAAATACATGAAGAAATGCTCACGATCATTAGCCATTAGAGAGATGCAAATCAAAACAACAAGATACTGTCTCACCCCAGCACTAATGGCAAAGTTCAACAAGACAGAAAATAACAAATGCTGGCAAGGATGTGTGGAGATCGGGACTCTGGTACACTGCTGGTGGGACTGTAAAATGATACAACCACTGTGGAAAGCAGTATGGAGATTCCTTAAAAAGCTGGAATTAGGAATAACATTTGACCCACCAATCTCATTACTAGTTGTAAATCCTAAAGAAGTGAGAGCCAGGACAGGAACAGATATATGCACACCCATGTTCATTGCGGCACTGTTTACAATAGCAAGAAGATGAAAACAACCTACATGCCCATCAACAGAAAAATGGATAATCAAACTATGGTACATACATATAATGGTATACTATGCAACACTAAAGAATAACGTGGAATCTGCAAAACACTGCATAATGTGGATGAACTTGGAGGACATTATGCTGAGGGAAGTAAGTCAATCACAGAAGGACAAATATAGTATTAGTTCATTATTGTAAAAAGTCAAGGGAAGGTTTACATATGGAAGGAAACTTTCTTTTTGGTCACCAGGGTTGGAAGGAGGGGAGGGAACACTGCAGAAACAAAACAAAATAAAACAAAACAAAAGAAAAATATTGACCCATGTCACTTTAGTGTTGTGTATTTCATTGTACATAAATTATATTTCAATAAAATATATTTTAAAAAAAATTTCCAGGCCCTTCCTTGGTGATTTGGATTTGGTAGGTCTGGGGTTGGGCATAGATATCTCAGTGTTTGGCAGGGGCCCCAAGTGGGATAAAGGGCTACATTTGTGAGCCATGAATAAAGTGAAACTTCAGAGGCCTTGGGTTCTGGTTCTTGGAGTAGTCTTGGAAACTTCAATACTTCTCTGCTGAAAATAGGTTTGTTTTTGTTTTAAACTGTTCTTGACTTTTATAATAATGGACTAATACAATATTTGTCCTTCTGTGATTGACTTATTTCACTCAGCATAGTGTCCTCTCCGGGAGCTCTGGTAGCATAGTGGCTAAAGCACTTGACTGCTAACCAGAAGGCTGGTGGTTCAAACCCCCCAGCCACTCCTCGGAAGGAAGGTTG
>NW_006921595.1:12134795-12136057 GCF_000298275.1 Orycteropus afer afer | reverse complement strand
TGACTGATTGCATCATGGAGGTTACATCATTACATAACTGTCAAACTGTATCATGCCATACCTGTCAAGCCACTGAGAATCATAGCCAAGTCAAACTGACACACAGCGTTAACCATCACAGAGTCAAGATGTGGTTTAAATTAAGGATTTTGAGATGAGGAGATTATCCTAGCTTTATCCAGGTGGGCCCTAAATGCTATGACAGAGCAGAGAGAGATGTGATACACATACAGAGGAGAAGGCAATGTGAAGCTAGAGGCAGAGATTAGCCAAGGAATGCCACCAGAAGCTGGAAGAACAAAGAATGGATTTTCCCCTAGGGCATCCTGAGGGAACATGGCCACCTTGCCACTACCTTGATTATAGCCAATGATACTGATTTTGGGCTTTTGGACTCTAGAACTATGAGAGAAAAAATTTGTGTTACAAATTGGCTGTTAGTTGGGAAACTAACACCTGTTGCTGTCGAGTCTATTCTGATTCAAGTGACCCTATAGGACAGAGTAGAACTGCCCCATAGGATTTCCAAGGCTGTAAACTTTATGGAAGCAGACTGCTTCATCTTTCTTCTGGGGAACAGCTGGTGGGTTCAAACTCCTGACCTTCTGGTGGGTTCAAACCTCTGACTTTTCTGTTAGCAATTGAACACTTAACCACTGCACCATCAGGGCTCCTTAAACTGCCACAAGGACTTCTCAAACTTTATCTTGCACAAGAATCCCCCAGGGAATGTGGTGTAACAGGGATTCTGATTCAGTAAGTCTTGCATGAGGTGCTGCTACATTTGTAGTAAGTCTTCTGGATATGCTGCTGTTGTGAGTTCCGGGACCACATGTTGAGTAGCAATTAAGATTAAGGGTAAATGTGGATTGGAGATAGGTAGGACAGTAATTGCTGAAGAGAGAACTCAGGCAGTCTTCTGAAAGTTTTGTGAGCCCCTTGTCCTCCAGACGTGTCATACTTCCACTGACAAAGAGAAGATCTGAATTTAGGCAGCTGCCCAGATAATTGAGATGAAAAGTAATTAGAGGACGTTCTGTCAGTTGAGACCTGACTAAAAATGGTGTGCAGCCATTTTAAAGTAACAAAGGGATAATGTCTTCAGCAGTCACATTTGTAATGTGTCTTCATTTCCTTTTTTTTTTTTTTTATTAGGATTTGGGTGAAGATTACGGAGTAAATTCACTTTTCATACAGCAGTTCACATATACTTTGTCTCATGTCATTGACCAAAATTTACAATGCAGCAGCTCCCCTCCCAC
>NW_006921595.1:12131709-12134065 GCF_000298275.1 Orycteropus afer afer | reverse complement strand
TTGTCAGCTCTACTATACACCTGGGAATTCTGATCATTCACATGAACTTATAGGCCCATTGTCTGCCAACCCTATATATGATCTTGGATATGTGTCTTCATTTCCTAAGTGCCAGCAGAAATTTCTGTGCCTGTTGAGAATGAGCATGAGCTCAGAGGTTTCCTTTACTTTTAAAAGCCAGAAAAGGTGAAAATTAAAAAGGTCCCCCCACCCTCACCCCATGGCTTATTCTGATGCCAAGTGTTGATGGGGAGTTTTGGCTCTGTAGTCTAGGACTGGCTTAGCAACAAAATTGAGTTTAGTATCGTGGTTTTTAATTTGGTGTTTATCTTCCCTTTAGGATATTGTGGTAAGAGGGGCAACAGAGGAAGAGCCTGCTTTTTTAAGATTTTATTAAGTAAAATAAAGAGGGCAAAGGATACTTGTGACACTGGGGTGATGCTGAAATGTTACACGCCTTCCCTTAGAGAAGTAACTTTGGTCTCTTTGGAGGTGATATTTGGCTCTTTGTTTCCTTCTATATCCATCCAGAAAACTTTTGGGGTGCTGTGTAGCAATTTATCTTTCCTAATAAGGTTAATTTAAAATCTTCTAAAACGATTTTTGAGAATTCTAGGTCTTTACTTTCACAATAATGGAAGATATTCCCATGAAAGCAATGTTGAGAATCATTACATTAGGACAAAGTGCCTTCTTTATCTTTATCTGCCTGACATGTGTAAAGGTCTTACTGAACTGGGAGCAGAGATTTGGAGATGGAGAAGGCAAACAGTCATGGTCAAAACTACCTTACAACCCAAGCCACTGCTTTGGTATTGCACTACTCCCTCCTTTGGCAACACTTTCTCCTGCAAGGCTAACAGATATGCCCTCACCCACCCCCCTGAGCTTTCCCCTCTTCTAGACTTTGCTCTGGTATCTGAGAGCTCCAAATTCCTTTCCCTGTTCCAGAGACTCGACTCTGTGCTTATCCTATGCTGCTGGTTTATGCATGGTGGGCTTTAGGACTGAGGGTGGCCAAGGGGCACTTGTTTGCCCTTTGGTGGTGGGGATGGGTGGCGACTGTGAGGCTGAGCCTTGAGCAGGAAGAGGAGGGTGGTCCTCATGGTTGATTTCTAGCAATGCTGTCCAGATTTGAGATTGCTTCAGGTCTTGTATCAACTCAGTGATAGAATATTGAATACAGTGGGTGAGAGAGATTGTGCAGCAGCATAGTTCTGAAATCAATATAAATATTTATCCTATATCCTTTTTGTTTTTGCCCTTTCCAGAACTTCCTCCCATTGGCCACCTTGCTCCCTGATAGTTTACAGATACACACACACTTTAGAGTCAAACATTTTTTCACACCTGGCTCATTTGAAAAACAGGAACATTGAGGACCATGGAGGTGAAGGTCTTAGAAGTGTCATGAGTCATCACTGCAGAGATAGGGTTCAAAACTTGCAGCTCCTACATTCCTGCCTACAGCTGTCACCCCTGCCCCTGACCTGTGAGAGTTCTCCCGGCCTGAGTCCCATTCCCCCATCCTGCTGGGATGATTGGTGGGCCCCTGTTCTGCACAACTAAAGGGACAGAAGATTTATATGGCTTAGTAATGCTATAAAGTACACAACCATCTGAAATTATTAGTGTTTGGCAGACCATTCAATGCTTTCATGGAGAGGAGTGGCCAGTAGCAGAATTTTAGGTATGGGAGCCTCACTTGTTGGGGGGGATGAGAACATTCAAGTATAAAATTTGCTACACATGAGGTACTCAACTAACTGCTCTAGTTAAATATCTCCTTTAATTATAGTAACAACTTATATATCCTAAATCTTTAGCCACTTATAGATACTTTGGGGCAAGTTTTCAAATGGTGTTCTGTGTCTCCCTGGGCTTCCATACAGCAGGTGAGGAAGGGGCTTAGTAACTGGGGTCTCAGCTCTGCTCCTCCAGCCAAACCATTTCCTTTTGTCAGTCTTACATATTGAATGTCCACATGTGATTAAATCTGTGGACAGGAGGCCCTAGCAAAGAACAGTGTGAAAACCAAAGATCAAGCTCATTAATACCTTTGTGGTCTGTGAGACTAGAGTAAATGGGCACCTAAGTAAATGTAGAACTAGTTGGAGACCCAAACCAGGTCCCTGAGATTTGACGATTTAAAGGCTTGGTATAAAATTTAAGGCTTGACTCTTTACCAATGAAGGAAGAATGAAGACATTTGAGTTCCAAAATGACTTGATTCTTAACTGTCTAAATTTGGGAAAGGACCAACATTTTTGGACCATGTTGTTGTTGTTGTTATGTGCCGTCGAGTCGGACCCGACTCATAGTGACCCCTCCTTGGGTTTCCGAGGCAGTATCACTA
>NW_006921595.1:12118821-12131609 GCF_000298275.1 Orycteropus afer afer | reverse complement strand
CTTCCTTCCAAGGAGTGGCTGGTGGGTTTGAACCGCCAGCCTTCTGGTTAGCAGTCAAGTGCCTTAGGCACTATGCTAGCAGAGCTCCTTTTTGGACCATAGTCTCCTCCTTTCTTTTTTTTTTTCTTCTTGATAATAGTGATAGTCCCCTGCACTGTTCATAACCTACTCCTATATCTGTTATGAAAATAAAATTGTTTGAAACCTATGAAATGCCATACCCAGGCAAGGTGCTAAGAAGAATGTGAGCCCTGGCAGGGGACGAGTCCTTTGATTTGGCCATACTGCACTGCTTGTGCAGGAGGAGTAGGGAGGGGGAGCAGGATTCTGACCTACTTTCATGTGTGTTCGTCTTTCTCCGTTCTTCCCCTTTCTTCTTTTTCCTTCTTTGCTTTGTCATCGGTAATGGACAGGAAAGGGTTTGTGTGGAAGGTCCCCTGGCTGGACGGGAGCAGAAAGAGCCTGTACAGAGAAACCTGGTTGACCTGGGGCGAGCTGACATGGTGGCCTGGCAGATGTGTCTTGATGTCTCCATCCACTGCGGTGGTGCCAGAGGCAGCAGACAGGATGAGTGTTAGTGTATTACAGCTGCCACCAGAGCCATAGGCACAGTGACAAAGTGGGATAAGTTTGTACGTAATGGCCTTTTGCTTCCTTTTCAGGATCTTTGTCCTTCCTGTATCCTCTTCTATTCTCCTTCCCTCACCCCAGTTCTGACCTCTGGCCGCCTAGATGCTGTGTTCTGGATGTCCAAAGTTCTCTCTGGCCATCTGCTCCCTTCCTAAACAAAGTTTTAAAAATAACCTTGCTCCTCGGGATCCTAATTCCAACTCTGAAATCTCAAATTCTGAATCGTACTGATCTGATTTAAATAATTTATATGAAGATGGCAATTGATAAACTCGATAGCCAGAGAGGTGATTAGCATTTTTAATAAGAGATTGTTGACACAACTGAATCTCTTATTGGTATATTAATAAGAGAGAACAAAATGTTAGCAGGAATCTCCTTTCTTTATGCCTTGTTCCTGCCCATATCCAGTCTAGAGGGGAGAAATGGGCATCTAGTTGGCAGTTCCTGTCATGCACATATCAAATACTTGGCATGTGTTGTTTAATCTTTATGTAAGCCTGTGAAAAAGGGGTTATTATTCACATTCATTAAGTGGAAAAACTGAGGCTCAGAGAGGTTAGAAACTTGTCCAAGTCATACAGCTTGTCAGCGGTAGTGCTGGGTTCAAACCCAGCTGTGTCCCACATTTTTAGATGTAGCACAGATCCCTGGAATGAATGAGCCAGGACTGGGGGTTAGTTCTGGAGGCTAATCCATCTGGTGGTAGCAAAAGCAGTAAGAGATGGGGCTGGAATTGAGGGCTGATTGTGGAAGCCTTGTGTACCTGGTTAAGCAAGGACATTTGACTTCATTCTGTAGAAGAAGGAGATTGTCTGGTGGGTTGTCTTTCCGGGCATGGCAGAAGTTGATGGCTCCTCTCCATCTTCCTGCTTTTGTTACTGTGTTTCCTAGGCTTGGCTGTCCTCACAGCATTCTAATGGGCAATGGAGCTATTTGTGAGGAGAACAGGGAGTGTGACTGGAGAGAGGGAGAAGATGCAAGGAGCAGGAAAAAAATGGAAGAAAGAAGAAATAATATTGATTAAGAGCAGAACTTCTCGGGTGTCCAGTTGGAGTATGGCATGGCAGCAAACAGAAGCCTCTTCTTTGCCATTTGACTCTGATGTCTTCCTATTTCTAACTCCAAGGGAGAAGAGAACTTGGAAATGGAATAATGAAGAGTTAATGGATTTCATGCATGTTTAGGGCTTTAGACTATCACTGGTTCCAAGGGGTCCAAAGGTCCCAAAGGGAAATTGAAAAATGAAAAACAACTTGATCATCAAAGAAGTGGGGCCAATTCAGTCATTTTCCTAACATTTTAATTGTTGCTATCACTTTTTGAAACAGAAGGATGTTCCCTCCCAAACTTTTTGATGAGCAAGGCTGTACTCAGGAACTACAATGAGATGGGACGGTGACAAGAGACCTGCCCAGACACTGGAGCCACAGCTGGAACTGGCCACTCCACATGCTCATTCTCATCTCTTACACTGAGCTGTGCTGATGACTAAGACCTTTTTGCATTACATAAAATTACCTTCTAATCATCTTCACATCATCATTTATTTCACAGCAGCACTGAACAAGGTATGATTCTATCAACAATTAAGTCTCTCGTTTTGATTTCCTGCCTCCCCTCTTTGCACATTGATTTCTCTCACCTTCTCCCTTTTCAGAAATAACCTATTAACCTTTTGCCATTGAGTCAATTCCAAGTAACAGTGACCCTATAGGACAGAGTAGAAGAGCGTTCTAAGGTTGCTTTCTTTATGGAAGTAGACCACTACATCTTTCCCTCATGGAGCGGCTGGTGGGTTTGAACTACTGACCTTTTGTTTAGCAATTGAGGACTTAACCACTATGCACCGGGCCCCCTTTGTTCAGGTAGAGTACCCCTCTTTGGAACTCTTGAGGCTCATGCCATATAATTGTAATGTTTGCTGTTTATTGTATACCTGGAGTCCCTTGGTGGGACAAATGGTTAATGCACTCTGTTACTAACCTAACAGCTAGAAGTTCAAATCTACTCAGAGCCATCTTGGAATAAAGCCCTGGAGATCTATCTCTGAAAACCAGCCATCGAAAACCCCATGGAGCACATTTCTACTCTGATACACATGAAGTCGCCTGAATTGAAATCAACTCAATGGCATTTTTTTTTAATTGTAGACCTACTATTTTTCAGGTGTTTTATCTATAAAATCTCTCTTTCTCACAATATCTCCATACAATTGAGTTTTCTCTATTTTATTCATGAGGAAAATTGAGGCTTAGAGAAATATTAATTTGTTGAAGTCCACCCAGGTGATAAGTGACTGAGCTGGGACATAAATCAGGCCTGTCTGACTCCAAGCCCACAGTTATCAGGAACACTTTGGGGGAAGGGGTGGTAGGGCAGGGAGGTAGTGGTTATATGTTGGGGAATGATCACAATACTGAGACAGGCCTCTGAGAACCAACCTCTATTTATATTGTCATATCTTCTGGTGGTGTAGTGCCTAAGGCATTTGACTGCTAACCAGAAGGCTGGGGGTTCAAACCCTCCAGCCACTTCCTCGGAAGGAAGATTGGGCAATCTACTTCCCTAGTGATACTCCTTGGAAACTCAAGGAGGGGTCGCTATGAGTTGAATAGACTTGAGGGCCGTGAGTTTTTTTTTTTTTTTTTTTAAATCTTCTACATGGAAACTATTAAAAAACAGTTCAGGTGGATCACATTGCTCATGGGGGTATTTCTGGCCATCCTTTAGAGTAATCTAAGTTTCCTCTTTTTCCTCCTACATACAACCACTGTTTCACTTGCCACCAGGATAATTAACCTTCATTATCATCGGGATTCAAACCCACCAACCACTCCTTGGAAGACTGGGCAATCTACTTCCATAGAGATACCACCTCAGAAACCTAAGGAGGGGTCGCTATGAGTCAGAAATGACTCGATGGCAATGAGTTATCATTGGCGTAAGGAGCTCTGGTGGTGTAGTGGGTAAGGCATTTGGCTGCTAATCAGAAGGTCAGTGGTTCAAACCCACCATGAGCCACTCCATGGGAGGAAGATGAGGCAATCTACTTCCATAGAGATTTACAGCATTGGAAACCCAATGGGGGTAGCTGCGAGTCAGAATTGACTTGATGGTAGTGGAGGTTTTTTTTTTCATCATTGGGGTAGGGATTGGGGGGTTCTTATCTTTCTGCTGGGACTCTTTTCAAATGCAGGTAATTAGGAATTGTATTACATGGTGGAAAAAAATAGGGTGACTGTGGGAATCTGCTAAATGGGGTTACTGGGAAGGCTTCTTTGAGATGTGCCTATTAAGTTCTGAGGAGGAGCCAGGAGTGTGAAGAGTGTCAAAGCTCTACTCACAGCCTGACAGTCCTGACTTTCCTCTTCTGACTGAATTTAGCATTAAAATTAGGCTTCAAATTGCAATGTAAGGCTTTTCTAATTAGTTTTATTTTCTCTCCTTTTAAGAAAGGATGTAACAATTTCTCGAGTTTGTCAGTTAGGGAGGCAGAAACTGAAAGGATGAGTGCACTGATGATCCCCTGCTGCTGATGAGCCAAATGGCTTTGGGGGCTTTTATAGGGGGACTTCCCCAGTGGGTAGTCCACAGTGCCATTCTGTTCCCTTGGCAGTTATCATGCTGTTTGCGTAAATGGGATGCTTAAAAAGGTGCCATCCCTCTAGGATGAGTTTTAAGATCCTATCTTCTAAATAGTGTTTCTTTTTTTATAAGACAATTCTAAAGGTTGCAAGTCTGCTTTTCGGAGTTGTGCTGTAATGTCTTGGCTCTAAATGCCATTTTCTGCTTCAGCTTTTAAATAATAATGAAGAAGATTATGCTTACAATAAAAATAATGGCTTAGCATTAATTTAACACTCATTATGTGTCCTGTCCACCACTTGTCTGTCAGTCTGTCGAACTGTGGTGGCTTGTGTGTTGCTGTGAGGCTGGAAACTATGCCACTGGTATCTCAAATACCAGCAGGGTCACCCATTGTGCACAGGTTTCAGCGAACCTTCCAAAGTAAGAGAGACTAGGAAAAAGAATATGGCAGTCTATATCTGAAAAAATTGGCCACTGAAAACCTTATGAATAACAGTGAAATAGTGTCTGATTGAGTACTGGAAAACTTCCAAAGGTTGTGAGGATGGTGCAGGACTGGGCAGTGTTTTGTTCTGTTATACACAAGTATGCCATGAGTTGGAACTGACTCAATGGCACCTAACAACAACAATAACAACTGTGCTAACTGCTTTACATGCATCATCTCATTTAATTCTCACAACATGAAGATGCTGCATGGTCTAGTGGTGGTGATTCATTCACACATAACTTGAGTTCAAGTCTCAGCTCTGTCATTACTAGCTGTGAGATCTTGGGCAAATTACTTAACTCTCTGTGCCTCAGTTACTCATCTGGATAATAATAGGTCTTAGCCTATACCATGGAGTTGTGGAAAGGATGAAATGAATTAATATGTGTAAAGTGCTTAGAGCAGTGTCTGGTCCATGGTAAATCCTACATAACACTTAGCCATTATTAGTATAATGTAATACCACTATTAAGGAGCCCTGGTGGTGCATCAGTTAAGTGCTAACCAAAAGGCTGGCAATTCAAACTCACCTAGCTGTTCCACAGGAGAAAGACCTGGTGATATGATATATTTTATAAGGATTACAGGCAAGAAAACTCTATGGGGCAGTTTTACTTTGTCACATGGAAGTGTTATGAGTTGACACCCAACAACAACAATAATTGTTATCACTGAACACATGAGAAAACTAAGGTTTAACTACACTAAATCACATGCAAAAGGTCACATGGAAGTAACACTCTCTCCTGCTGCTGCATCGAGGTCCTGAGAATGTTGTCTGTTGCTCCACAATGTCCCAAGATGTGGGGAGGTTTGAACAGTAAATGATAAGGATTTGGTTTTGGTCCTGGGCTTTGTAGGACCATATGCTGCAGGGAGCTAGAGAACTTTGGTTTTTGGCAGGTCTAGACCGTGGCTGTAAAGTGGACCGTTATAGCCTTTCTAGTGGCTTCTCTCCAGACTCCACTTCTCAGTATGATGTGACAGTCTGGACAGGATAATTGTAGGCTTAACATAATGATTAGTTCTTTTGTTTTGGAATTCGTTTCCTAAGCCTGAAGACCATCTGTTAGATTAACCGTCTGGTAACTTATTGCCTGGAGATGAGGAGTAGAGCTTTGGAGTCAGGTTTGCACCATGGCATTGGTACTCTCTAGTTGAGTGATCTTGGGTGAGTCTTAACTTTTCTGAAATTTAGTTTCTTCATGTGTAAAATGTATTGTCATATATACTTCATAGAGTTGTTTTTGAAGATTGAGTCATATCATACATAATAATAATAATGAAAAGGTAGGTACATCATTAGTCATCAAATCAAATAAAAACTACGTTGAGATGCCACTTCATATCCACTAGGATGGCTAGAATCAAAGAGACAGAAAGTGTTGGTGAGGATGCAGGAAAATTTTAACCCTTATAAACTGCTGGTGGAAATGTAAAGTGGTATAGCCACCTTGGAAAAGAGCTTGACAGTATCTCAAAAGGTTAAACATAGAATTACCATATAGTCCAGCAACTATATTCCTAAGTATATACCCAGGAGAATTGAAAACATTTGCCAACAAACATACTTGTGCATAAACATAGCAGCATTATTCATAACATCCTCAAAGTGGAAATGACCCAAATGCCTATTAGCTGATGAATGGATAAATAATATGTGGCATTTCCATACAATATTATTTGGCAATAAAAAAGGAATGAAGTACTGATACATGGATGAATCTTGAAAAAATTATGCTAAGTAAAATAAGCCAGTCACAAAGGACTACATATTGTATGATTCCATTTATATGAAATGTCCAGAATAAACAAATCTATAAATTTATGAATATCACATGAAAGTAAAATTTTGCTGAAAATAATTCAAAATTGGTTGCAGTAGTGCATCATCAGGGAACTGCCAGAAATGCAAGCTGGATTCAGAAGAGGGCGTGCAACAAGTTGTACCGTTGCTGCTGTCAGATGGATCTTGGCTGAAAGCGAAGAATATCAAAAAGATGTTTACTTGTGTTTTACTGACTATGCAAAAACATTTGTCTTCATGGATTATAACAAATTATGGATAACACTGCAAAGAATGGAAGTTCCAGAACACTTAGTTGTACTCGTGAGAAACCTATGCATAGATCAAGAGGCTGTCATTTGAACAGAACAAGGGAATACTGCATGGTTTAGAATCAGGAAAAATGTGTGTCAGGGTTGAATCCTTTCACCAAATTTACTCAGTCTGTATGCTGAGCTAGTAATCTGAGAAGCTAGATGATATGAGGAATACAGCATTAGGATTGGAGGAAGACTCATTAACAACCAGTGATATGCATACGCCACCACCTTACTTGCTGAAAGTGAAAAAGACTTGAAGCACTTACTGATGAAATATCTAAGACTGTAGTCTTCGGTGTGGATTACATCTTAACATAAAGAAAACAAAAATTTTCACAACTGGACCAGTAAGCAGCATCATAATAAATGGAGAACAGAGTGAAGTTGTCAAGGATTTAATTTTACTTGAATCCACATTCAACAGCCACGGAAGCAGCAGTCAAGAAATCAAATGATATATTGCATTGGGCAAATCTCCTGCCAAAGACCTCATTAAAGTTAAAGAGCAAAGATGGTACTTTGAAGACTAAGGCAGCCTGATCCAAGCCATTGCCTTTTCAATATTGAGCCTCATATGCATGTGAAAACTGGACAGTGAGTAAGGATGACTGAAGAAGAATTGATGCATTTGAATTGTGTTGGCCAAGAATACTGAAAATACCATGGACTGCCAGAAGCAGGAACAAATCTGTCTTGGAAGAACTATAGCCAGAATGCTCCTTAGAAGTGAGAATGGCAAGACTTTTTCTTTGTGCTTTAGTCAGAGTATTGGGAGGGATACCCTGGGGAAGGATATCATTCTTGATAGAGAGTCATTGAAAAAGGGGAAGACCACAATGAGATGGATTGACACAGTGGCTGCAACAATAGGCTGAAGCATGCCAGTGCTTGTGAGGATGGCGCAGGACCAAGCAGTGTTTCATTCTGTTGTACACAGGGTCACTGTGAGTCAAAAGGGACTAGATAGCACCTAACGACAACAACAACATAGATTCATAAAGTAGATTAGTGGTTTTATATGGCTGGGGCGGGGGGAGAATTGGGAGATAGTGGCTAAAGGGGTGCAAGGTTTCCTTTGATGGTAATTAAATTTTCTGACTGTGGTGATGGATACACCACACTGTGAATGTATGAAAAGCCATTGGATTGTTACATTTTAAATGGGTGAATTTATGGTATATATATATATCTCAATCAAAGTGTTAAAAAATGATAAGTAATATGAACTGAGAGCTATATACATAAGTAGTGATGATGATGATCATCTCCATATTATAGATGAGGAAACATGCATGGTGTTTGTCATATAGTTTGGTTCAATAAATAGAAATTGCTGTAATTCAATTTCTATAACTACTAATGGGTCTTTAGGAGCTCTGGTAGCATAGTGCCTAAGGCACTTGACTGCTAACCAGAAGGCTGGAGGTTCAAACCCACCAGCCACTCCTCGGAAGGAAGGTTGGGCAATCCTACTTCCGTAGTGATACTGCCTCGGAAACCCAAGGAGGGGTTGCTACGAGTTGGGGCCGACTCGACGGCAAATAACAACAACAACAACAAATGGGTCTTTGGCTTAATATGGCATTTTCTACTGTTAGAAAACCCAGGTAAATCATTGCCTGGTTGGCATTAGACACATGGGGTGACATGTTACTACCCTCAGGTCTCTTTGCATTTGGGAAAGTTTATGCCTCCTCCTGGAGTCTCTGGGTGGTGCAAATGATGATATACTAAGCTGCTGACTAAAAGGTTGGAGGTTCGAGTCCCACCCCCCCCCAGGTGACTTGAAAGAAAAGCCTGACATTCTATTTTTAAAAAACACACTATTGAAAAACTATGGAGCACATTTCTACTCTGACACAAATGAGGTCACCATGAGTTGGGAGTGACTCAATGGCAGTTACCAAAAACAACATAGTGACGGCCAGTGTCCTGTGGGTGAGTGCTCAGAGCAGTTTATGTTTTATTTGGAGAGTTGCGGAAATGTGATATTTAAAATAATCTCAAGTGTTGCAGAGTTACATCTGTGCTCACTATGATGGCATGGCTTGGCTGGGCAGACCGTGTGGTTTCTATTTAAAAGCTGCAAAGTTCACTGGTCACCTCAAGGGCATGATTGGACGGCTGTGCCTTGCCAGGTTCCTGGGGCTCAGAACACACCATGGAGTTGAAATGCTGCCAGAGTCGCTCCTTTGTTTTGACAGTGATAAGGGGAGTCAAAGGCTCTGGGCTTTTCTGCTTTCCTCAGAATGTAGGCAGTACCCCTGTTCTTGGCTTCCATATAGTCATAGGGGAATGAAAGGATCAGATGTGATAGAATAGAGTAGAAACTTTTGTAAAGATAATAACTTGACATTTGCACTGGCTTTCAGAGTTTTCACACATTGTCTTAGTTGATCCTCATGCTCAAAGCTGAGAAGGGCAGGTTTATGATGATTATCTCTTTTATCAATGAGGAACCTGAAGCTCAGAAAGGCTGAGAGAAGTCCCAGATCACAGCACGGTAAAGTGGCAGAGGCAGGGCAGGAATCTGCTACAAACTCAAAAAACTCATCTCTGTCCCCTGGGGTAGCTAGTCTTCTCAGCCCCACTTTGCATATTAGGAAACTGAGGCACAGAGAAGTTAATGACCTTACCCAAGTTCACACAGCTTGGATTCAAACCAGACCTCTGACTCTAGAGTCCATACTCTTAATGAATGATTGGGGTTAAGAAGGAAGTGATTCTATCAAGCAAGACATAATGAAATGTGCTGACATATTTCTATGTGTGTGTATCTGCAGGCAGAGAAATAGAGAACCATCCAGTTCTCCTGGTCTCATGACAAAAGAGGCAGTTGTTGATGGAAGCAGTAAGCTTCCCATATCCTTTTCTTACTCCTGACTCCTTGTTCCTCTGTTGTTTTAGGCTAGAAGAGACCAATTGTTGTGCCTTGAATGGTTGCTTGCAAGCTTTTAAGACTCTAGGCACTGCACAATGAACTAGAAGGTAGACCAGAAGCACTATACATGTTACTAGGCTAATGGACTGGAATGTCCCATGACAAAATCACTGGAGGTTTTTGGTTGTACATAAGCAGCATTAATAGCTACTGTTTTTTTTTTTTTTTTTTTTGTATTTATGTCTGTCACACAACTTTTGCCAATTCATCTTTTTACAGGTGTACGACTTATTGACAACAATTACAATAATTAACTGTGCAACCTTACCATTAATCTATACAGTATTTCCATCACTGTTAACCCCTCCTTTGCCCCTCCCCCTTACATCTACTAACCACTAATAAACTGTGTTCCCTATGTATCTGCCTTTTCTTGTCTTTTTATATAAGTGAGGTCATACAAGATTTATCCTTTTGTCATTGACTTAGTTCACTCAGCATATGTCTTCCAGCTCTGTCCATATTTGTAGCATGTGCCAGGACTTCATTTCTCCTACTGGCTGAGCAGTGTTCCATTGTATGTATGTACCACATTTTGTTTATCTTTTCATTTGTTGATGGGCATTTATGTTGTTTCCACATTTTGGCTATTGTGAATAGTGATGCAATGAACATTGGTGTACTTATCTCTTTTTGAGTCTCTGCTTTCAAGTCTTTTGAGTATATACCTAGGAGTGGAATTTCTGGGTCTTATGGTTCTGTTTTTAGTTTTTTGAGGAACTGACACACTGTTTTTCACAATGGCTGTACCATTTTGTATTCCCACCAGCAATGAATAAGGATTCCAGTTTCCCCTCATCCTTGCCAACAATCGTTATTTTCTGTGTTATTTATTTATTTATTTTTAAAGATTACCCATTCTGTTGTTGTTATTGTTAGGTGCTGTTGAGTCAGTTCTGACTCATAGTGACTCAATATATAGCAGAAAGAAACATGCCTGTGCCATCCTCATAATCACTGCTATGTTTGATCATGTTGTTGCAGTCACTATGTCAATCCTTCTCATTTGAGGGTCTTCCTCTTTTTTGCTGACCCTCTACTTTACCAGATCTGGTAGCATAGTGGCTAAGACACTTGCCTGCTAACCAGACGGCTGGCGGGTTTCAACCCCACCAGCTACTCCTCGGAAGGAAGGTTGGGCAATCCTACTTCCGTAGTGATACTGCCTCGGAAACTCAAGGAGGGGTCGCTATGAGTTGGGTTTGACTCGACGGCACATAACAACAACAACAACTACTTTACCAAGCGTGACATCCTTCTCAAGGGCAGCTCCCTCCTGATAACATGTCCAAAGTATATGAGATGAAGTCTTGCTACCCTCACTTCTAAGGAGCATTCTGGCTGTAATCCCAAGGAGCATTGTGGCTGTAATTCCAAGATGGATTTGTTCATTTTTCTCCAAGTCCATGGTATATTCAGTATTTTCCACCAACACGATAGTTCAAAGGCATCAATTCTTCTTCAGTCTTCCTTATACATTGTCCAAATTTCACATGCATATAAGGTGACTGAAAATAGTAGGGCTTGGATCAGGCACATCTTAGTCCTCAAACTGATGTCTTTTCTTTTTAACACTTTCAAGAGTTCTTTTGTAGCAAATTTGCCTGGTCATTTGATTTCTTGACTGCTGCTTCCAGTGATGTTGATTGCGGATCCAAGTAAAATGAAATCCTTGACAACTGTGATATTTTCCCATTCATCATGATGCTGCTTATTGGTCTCATTGCGAGGATTTTTGTTTTCTTATTTTGAAGTGTAATCAATACTAGATGTCTCTATGAGTCAGCTCTGACTCGATGGCAGTGAGTTTGGTTTTTTTTTTTTTTTTTGGTTTGGGTAATATTGACATCTTAACAATATTAAGTCTTCCAATTCATGAACATGAAACATCTTTCAATTTATTCAAGTCTTTTTTAATCTCTTTTATCAATGTTTTATAGATTTCATTGTATAAATACTTCATGTCCATGGTTAGATTTATTCCTAGGTTTTCCCATTGTTTTTTCTGTAATGTTGTAGTCAGATAAATCTCACATTTACCTAATTTATCACAATTAGGAAAAACAAAGGAAATATTTTATATAGCTTCCATAAATAGCATAGCTTCTTTTACTATCATAATAAATGTTGCTGCTGTTGTTGTTATGTGCCGTCGAGTCGACACATAGCGACCCCTCCTTGGGTTTCCGAGGCGGTATCATTACGGAAATAGATTTCCCCATCTTCCTTCCGAGGAGTGACTGGTGGGTTTGAACCACCAGCCTTCTGGTTAGCAGTCAAGTGCCTTAGCCACTATACTACCAGAGCTCCCTAATAAAGGTTAGGAAATTAAAAAAATATATTTATGTGTGTGTCTATTTATAGTGGAACGTTTGTAATGGGTGATGCAGCTTTGACTGAAGACACAAGATGAATTATTGGGAAGCTCAAGGGACAGAGATTTTTTGAAACTGAGGACAAATCTGCTAAGAAAAGCCATCCAACTTTGAGAAAGATTTTTCCAGGTCTTTGGAAGTGAAACAAGAGTAAGTAAGAAGGGGTGGGTATTGAGAAATGTTTCCATGACTGTTCTGAGTCGTTTCTCTCTTTGGTGCTGCCAGGCCAGGTCCAATACTGATGAAACTGCGAAGTAGTGGTGAACCAGGTATTGCCCTGTGGCAAGCAAGCTACCACCAACAAACAAATGGAACTCGAATCAAAAAGGAATTCTAAGTCAGTAAAAAACAAAACAAAACAAAAAAATTTAGAAGAATTTACTGTTCCACAAAATAAAGTGTTTTCAGAGGAACTAGTTTCCAAGAAGAATGTTGTTATTGTTAGGTGCCATTGAGTCGTTTCCAACTCATAGCGACCCCATGCACAGAACGAAACACTTCCTGATCCCATGCCAGCTCCATGATCCCTGCTATACTTGAGCCCACTGTCACAGCCACCGTGTCAGTCCATCTCGTTGAAGGCCTCCCCCTCTTTCGTTGACCCTCCACCCTACCAAGCATGACATCCTTCTCCAGGGAATGGTCCCTTCTGACA
>NW_006921595.1:12069092-12114791 GCF_000298275.1 Orycteropus afer afer | reverse complement strand
GGTAGGACAAACTGACAGTCAAGTTTATCTCCCTTTTGGAAACCTCTCCTACCACCCTTACCTGGGTCCCTGCAGCTGACTGCTCCTCTGTCCCGGTTCCTGGAACTTTTAATCCCCTTTCTCCTGCTCTCCCACCCTGCTGCTTTGGGCGTGCCTGCGTTCCCTCTCTTCACCTGGATTCCTGCGGCTGACTGCTTCTAAGAAGAATAAAGACCACAATGTGGGGAAAAGAATACAAGTGTTCCCAGTTTAAGGAAACCTTATATACAAAAAAGCCCACTTCCTAAATTGGCAAATGGGGCCCATATACCTGTGTATGTGTGAGTATGTACAACACAAGATGACCTTTTTTTGTATTGTATTCTCTCTCTCTTTTTAATTTTTTTGTTGTGGTAAATCTGTGTAACAAAACATTTGATATTTCACATTCTCACACATACAGTTCAGTGATGTTATGTTCATCATGTTGTTCAACCATCATCCTTCTCTGTTCCCAAATTTTACTATTATCCTCAACAGAAACTCAGTGGATTTCTTATCATATTTGTCCTCAGTTTCAAAAAATCTCTGTCTCTTGATTCCCCCAATAACAGAAGCAATAAGTTCTGTTTTCTCCTTGCCTCTTGCCTGCCCCTGGTAACACTAATAAATCTTTGGTCTCTATACACTTACCTATCTTGTTTTGTTGTTGTTGTTATGTGCCATCGAGTAGGACCCGACTCATAGTGACCCCTCCTTGGGTTTCCAAGGCAGTATCACTACGGAAGTAGGTTGCCCCATCTTCTTTCCGAGGGGTGGCTGGGGGTTTGAACCACCAGCCTTCTGGCTAGCAGTCAAGTGCCTTAGCCACTATGCTACCAGATCTGGACTCATACAATATTTATCCTTTTGTGATTGACTTATTTTAGCATAATGGATTCAAGTTTCATCCATATTATATAGCATGTTTATGACTTTATTTCTCTTTATGGCTAATATTCCATTTTACCACATTTTGTTTATCCATTCATCTGTTGATGAACATTTAGACTGTTACTACCTTTAATATTGATGTGTAAGTATCTGCATTTGTTCTTACTTTCAGTTCTTTTGGGTATATACCTATGGATGAAATTGCTGGATAATATGACAATTCTATGTTTAATTGGTTAAGGAAACACCAAACTGTTTTCCACAGTGGCTGAACCATGATCTATTCCACAAACAGTGCATTGTTGTTGTTGTTGTTATGTGCCGTCAAGTCGGCCCCAACTCATAGCGACCCCTCCTTGGGTTTCCGAGGCAGTATCACTCCGGAAGTAGGATTGCCCAACCTTCCTTCCGAGGAGTGGCTGGTGGGTTTGAACCGCCAGCCTTCTGGTTAGCAGTCAAGTGCTTTAGCCACTATGCTACCAGAGCTCCTAAACAGTGCATTAGGGTTCTTATTTTTCTACATCCTTGTCAACACCTATTTTTTTTTTTTCAATTGTAGCCATCTTGTTGTTAGTTGCCATGGAATTGTTCCAACTCCTAGTGACCATCCCGGGGGGTGTGAAGTGCTAGCTCATTGTGGTTTTGATTTGCATCTCCATAATGACTAATACCATTGAGCTTTAGAATGTTTTGCAAAGTCCTTCCAAAGATCCTGCAAAGAGGACCTCCTTGATGTATTCATGGGTTCCTTTTCCACTTGTTTGACGGGTAGGCAGTAATGTGATCCTGGAAACTGAAAGCTAATGTTCAAAAGTGATCACAAATTAAAGAAGAACCCAAATGAGAATAATTATAATATAAAACTCTAATGGAAATCTGAAGAAAAATGAGGAGTGAAATTATTGAACCTTTGAGACCAGCTTATATTTTACTGTAATGTAATTTTAATATAGAAATCCCTAAGCAACATAAGATGTTTAATGTGAAGTTGTTTATATTGAAAAGAAGTCACTTGGAGGTCAAGTAAGTAGCTCATGTAAGAGACCCATGTGGGACTGTTAAGGGAAGAAGCTGATGTGGCTCTGAACCTCGTAAATTCTTGGTCTTATGATTTGTAGTCCCAGCGAAGGTCATTCTGGACATCCAGGGAGCCAAATGATGAATAAAATGGGCTTTGTGTAAACCTGAGGAACCAACATCTAGGAGAGTAAACGTAGTAATGACTGGTGAGCTGTGTGTGGTTCATCAGGCTGATGTAGGACTCCCTCCTCCTACCCCTCCATCCATGTTCCATTCCTGGGACTGGAGCAGAGGTCGCTAGAACTTACAGGACTGGCAGAGATTTTCTGGTTGGCAAATACAGACAAGTTTGAATCAGATGGCAGCTCCTATCACTTGTGGATTTGCTTTATAAGTAAGAAAGTTTGAGCATTGACCCTAAAGTCACTTTAGGGTACTTGACAAGAAACCCCTCTGGAGGCAAGGTCTAAAGGGGCTATTGTGTGTCAGGCTTCCTAACCAAGCTTGTGTGGGCTGGAGGTCAGTCCTCTACAATGCTAGGCTACCGCTGTTCATACTTCTAGCTATTCTTGAGCTCCAACCATGGCAACAGGCTCCTGTGAGTACATCTTACCCCAGAGTTGTCAGACATGATCAGCTGTCTCATTTTTTTAAAAAATATTTTTTAACTTTTATTTTGAAACAATTTCAAACTTAGAGAAAAGTTGCAAGGACTGTACAAAGACCTCCTTTTTTATGGAACAATTATGATAATAATTTAATAATGAAAATGTTTGAAATTCCAGCAGGTGTTTTTTAAGAGGCATTGCTGTAAAAGGAGCAAGGGAGTTAAGGTGATTTAGAATTTATTATAACAAAATAAATTCCTCCAGTTGCTTTACAGTAAATAATAATAATTGCTCTTTTAAATTCCTTCTAGTTTTCAATATCTCCTTTTTAACCACTGATTAGGTAAGGAGTGTGGGATGTCCTCTCAACCCCTCGCACTCCAAATGGAACACTGCCCTAGTCAGTGAAGTTGCTGTCAATTTTGTGATTGAGTTTGGGTCCTTCAAGGTCTGGGAAGTACCCAAGAACACTTTCTAAAGCTGACTGGGTCCCTCACCAGTGAGTAGAAGAGGCCACTGTGGGAATGCTGGCTTTGCTTCAGTAAGTGCTTGTGATGCCTCTCCTTGGCTTAGATGCCAGAGCTCCATGCTGTTTTCATGGTATACAGCCCACATGGGCAGAGCTCACTTAGTCTTCCTCAACAACAAAAAATGGCAGTTTGATTCTCAGATTTGCATGGCATTGGAGAGTCCTTCAATTACATCAGTGTAAGGACCACACTGTCTTCCTTTTTTCATAGTGCGAGGAATTAGGTCCATGCTTTAGAGTAGAAATGAGATCCATCCTGACTCAGTCTGAGGAGGAAAGAGTTTCCTGAAGAGATTTGAGGGTTGACTGCTAGAGCATGAACTACATGAAGTTGCTCAATCTTGGAAAGACCCTTTCATCCCCATCTTTTAAAGGAAAGACAGCAATCGAAATCAAATGCCAGTTTTTGTGTGTCTTGAAACTGTTTAATTTAACACCCTGCTTTGTAGTCAGCCTAGGTCCCGAGGTGTAGCTGCACAGCCTGGCATTGCCTGGGGCACCAACTCACATTGAGCAACCTGCTGCTGGCAATTTACACTTTGTTGGTAGCTGAGCTGTCTGTCAGCAACTCCCAGAGCCCAGAAAAGCACATGTATCTTAATTACAGAAGAGAACTCATGGAAGGGCTCACAGGTCAAGCTGGTGTATCCCAAAAGACATATCTTTTGCAAACAGATCTGTATAACCTGTTCTGCTGACTGTTTTGGTTACTTTGTGATGCTCTAACAGAAAATCTCACAAATGGGTGGCTTTAACAAATAGGCATTTATTTTCTTTCAGTTTAAGAGGCTGGAAGTGTGAGTTCAAAGTGCCAGCTCTCGGGCCTGGGTGAAAGTCCCTTGACTGTGGGCTTCAGCGCTGTCTCTTGCTCCCGGCCCACTGGAGCTAGTGGTGTCTCTTCACCCAGGCAGCTGCTGGCTGCTGAGGCTAACAAACCCAAGGTTGACAAATAAAATGGCACAGTCCCAATATTACCAAGCAACATGGCAGGCCACTAGTTCAAATCTAGAGATAGTCTCAAGATTGGCAGGCAATCATGGCAGGCTGCTAAGTAAGGACTTGGCTACATGCAGGATTCAAATGTGCCAAAAGCTGCAGAGACCATTTTCAACGCTGCTTCTTATATACTGGTTGTTGTTATGCGCTTTCCAGTCGGACTGGCCTCATAGCAATCCCTCCCGGGGTTTCCTGAGGCAGTATCACTACAGAAATACATTGCCCAACCGTCCTTCTGAGGAGTAGCTGGCGGGTTTGAACCGCTAGCCTTCTCGTTAGCAGTCAAGTGTCTTACGCACTACGCTACCAGAGCTCCCGGCACTATGTTAAGCAGCCCATATTCCCTAAGGCAGCTACTTAGTTGCTCCAGTAGATTCTACTATGGAGTTGATTACCAATCTCATCATGGGGAATAACTACATCCAGCTGCCCAGCCACTCAAAACCAGGCCCAGCCAAGTTGACACATAACCTTAACAACCACACTGACCTTGAGTGCTCCATCTTAGAAAAAGAGGACACAATAATGGTACATTTCTCTTGTTTATTTACAGTGTGGCCCTCATTTACCCCTTGTCTCTCATAGTATTTTGTTTGACAACTAAAGACCAGGGAGTTGCATTAAACTTCTTGCGTTTTCTGTTTAATTGCTGGCTGGGTTGTGATTTCAGTAAAAGGGGCATGGTGATTGTCCTGGTTGTTCATGTGGTGTTGTTAACGTTACTTCTAGGGTCTAAATCTGTCTAGCAGCAGGGGAAAGTGATACTTAATTGGATTTTTGCAGCCTTAGAGGCGACGAGTGCTCTTTTCTTTAGAAGCTGTATATTGAGTTTAGAGTTGAACCAGTTCAACTTCAGCATTGCATTTACCTATTAACTTCACAGACAGTTAAGTAGAGGAATATAAAACCACATGACTAACTGTGCTCATAGCAGTTGACAACCAGATGAGGCAATCTTGAAATCCATTTTTCCACCACATTTTGGGTGCTAAATAAATTTTGGATGATAAATAGTAAAAGGGAAATGCAAAATTTCCTTTTGTCCACAGCCCTCTTGCTGATCTCTACTCCCTATGGAAAAGCTCATATTTATTAATTGGTAAGACTCTTGAGGAGACAATTTCAGAAGCGTTAGAGAAGGAACCAAAGGTCAGAGGGACTTGAGAAGACAGGCCTCAGGAAAAACAAAGAGCAGGGCTTTGAACTGGTTCATTCCAGTCAGACCCTTGCTGATAATTTGCATTTCCACCCCAGATATACTGAATCAGAATCAACATTTTAACAAGATTCCCCAGGTGATTGTTATAGCTACCTATAGATTATAGATTGTATAGATAAGAATCATTGGGGATCTAAATTGTAGGTTCTGATTCAGTATATCAGGTAGAAATGCAAATTATCAGTAGGTGGTTGAACCAGAATGAACTGGTTTGAAGGCCTGGAGAAGAGAGAATTAGGAGGGTTCCCATCAATGAGTGGAGCTCTAGGCCAAGGATAGAGTCCCTGCATGGTGAAATGGTTAATGCACTAGGCTGCTAACTGAAAGGCTGGGGGCTCATACCCACTCACAGGCACCTCAGAAGAAAGGCCTGGAAATCTACTTCTTAAAAATCAGTCATTGAAAACTCTATGGAGAACAGTTCTACTCTCACACACATGGGGATGCCGTTGGTCGAAATGCCCTCAACAGCAGCTAATAACTTGTAGGCCAAGGATGTCTGCAGGGCAATGGTTCTCAGCCCTGAGAATCAACTAACGCTGATGCATGGGCCTTACCCCCAGACTAATTAAATTGGAATCTCTTAGGGATTGGCCATGTGTATTTGTTAAATGTTCCCCAGATGATTCTCATATGCAGCCAGGGTTTGTGACTTCTGCTACAGACAGATGACAATGGCTATGCCAAGAGTTTGGGGCATCTGCTATAAGTCCATGTATCTAAAACCCTGAGTGTTGAGCCCTTGCCAAGTTGAGCCTTCAGAATCCTTTGGGGGAACAATTGTATGGGTTCTCAGAGCATTATCAGATTGGAACTCCATGCTTTGAGGTGCAACTCCTGCCTTCCCCCCATGCCCATCATGATTCCTCAAGCTGCCCATGTTGATTTCTTTACTGAATCAGTAGTGAGAAAAAGCACCTGTGGTAGTCAGTGAGCAGTGAGTTTGTGCCTTCAATGAGGTTGCATGAAAGTGGATACTTGTCTCTGAACCTCAGTTTTCTCATCTATAACATGTAAATAATAATCTGAGGAAACTTCTGGAAGCTGGTTGTGAATTTTCCCTCTCTCCAAACCCCGATTGATATTTCCCTCAGTGAACCATTGTAATTAGCAATTGAGATAGGTGAACTACTATTCAATGGAAGGCTTCTATTATTGTTTTAGGAGGTCTTGAAAGGCTCTAACTGTAAGGTCTACATTGAAGTCTCCATCTATTCCTTCTGGAGACCCTTAGATCAACATGGAATTATCTAGGATGTGTAAGGAAGAGAATAAAATCAAAATATCCATCCCAGGCATCAGAGACCCGAGAAAGTCAGAGTTAGGAGAGGAATAGAATGATGCCTATGGAAGGAGAATACCAGGGTATTTGGGGGATTTATCAAAGGCAGAAGCATGCTTCATTAAAGATGCCAAAGTGTTAAACCTTTGGAATTATATAATTTGCAAGTGATGAATATAAGTCATCTTTGGTAAGTGTGAGCAGAACAGGGTAACTTGGTTTTGATGGAGAAATGGAGGAGAGGGGGAAGGAAAATGAGGGAGTGCCTAGTATCTAGCCTTGCTTAAAAAAGTTATGTTGGATGGATGACAATCTGTGTTTGGGTTCCCAAGTTTTTGGATTACTCTTTTTCATGAATTTGAGCTAAAATAAGAGCAATTAAAAAGACACCACAGGATGTTTAAGAAACACAAATGAATAACCAGAAAAAAAAAATGTTTATAGTTTGGGCTACATCATAGTCTTTCCTCATTAAAAACAGATTGATTGGGCGTGATGATCCAAGATAGTTGGCCTTTATGCTGTGTGGAGAGATGGAAACCACATAAAATGCTTTCATAGGTCTTCTTTTCTCCTTTGCTCTTCCCTTCTTCCTGCCTTTCCTATCTTCTGTTGTAGGTGCTATAGTGGTTAAACAAACCAGGAAGCTAAAAGCAAATAAGCAAAAGCCAAGTATTATACATCTAATACTGAGTATTATGGGCCATTAATTTTTTTTTTTTTATGATTTGGGTGCAGATTTACAAAGAAGATTCATTTTACTCTCAACAGTTCATACACATTTTGTTTCATGGCACCTAGTACAAGCCCAACAATGAACAGCCCTCCTCCCATCTCCTTGTGACTACCCCTTCTCTGTGTCCTTTTAATCTGTACATTCCTGTCTGTCCAACTTTCCCCCTATGCAAATGCTGCCCTTTTGATCTCTCATGGTTGATTGATCTAAGGGGTGCATCTCCCTGGGCTAGTGGTCTGCTCACAGCCGTTTCTACTGTTTGGTGGCTGAGAGCTAGTCCATGGAAGTGAGTCTAGTTACAGGCCCGAAGGACATAGCCTTGGGGGTTCCACTAGTCTGTATCTGATCAGTAATTCTGGTCATTTTTGTGTTTTTGTATTTTGTTCCACATTTCTGCCCCCCCCCCCCAGGATCTCCATTTTGATCCCTTTCCTAGTGGTTGGCATTAGTAGCAGGGCACCATCTAGTTCTTCTGGTCTCAGGGTCATGAAGGTCATGAAGGCTGAGGTCCTCATGTCCATCAGACCTTGGACTAATTGTTTCCATATGACAGATTTTCTTCACTCTTCTTTGCTTCAGACTAGGGGAAACTAATATTTGCATCTTAGATGGCTGCTCAAAAGCTTTTACGACCTTGGTCGCTACTCACCAAAGTAGGATATAGAACAAGATTTTTATGTATTATATTGTGCCAGTTGAGCTTGATGTCCCCCAAGACCATGGTCCTGAGCCTGCGGACCCAGTGACTCACTCTCTCAGGGTGCTTGGTTGTCACTGAGAAGCTACTCCATTTTTGTCCCCTGTTAGTTCTATAATGTATATGGATATTTTTGTAGCACAAATATACATGCAAGAATATCATCAGCCAAATCTATCTATGGTTTGAGTATATTCCTGTTCACAAACCCATACCTGATCTTCTCACTTGTCTCTGTCTCCACATAGTATTTGTCTCTGTTGTCTGTACCTTTTGTGCACCTCTCTGTGCCCTCCTTTTTCCTATTGTTATTGTGCTGGTCACACACTTTTGTTATATTATCTTTTCCTTCACCCACATCAACACATGACTTAACTAGTCAGAAATTTTCCCTACCCTTTCCTCCCATCTCTGGTAACCAACACAATAAATTTCCTTCCCTGCATAAACCTTTCCTTAATTTTTTTTTAAGGGCTTTTTTGCTGAGAGCTGAGAGAAGTCCCTCTTCTCAGTCAGCCTTCTTAGATGGAAGGGACACACAGGAAAGGTGTGGCCTCCAGGGGGGAAAGGAAAATGAGGGAATGCCTAGTATCTAGGCATTCAGCCAACTTCTTGCTTGTCATCTAGATTTCTTTATTTATTTTAAATAAATTAGGTCCTTGGAAATAGAGTCACAGGGCTGGGCAATTTTCTCCTCGCAGAGTGGCAGCAAAGGAAAGCTGAAATGCATTAATCATAAATGAGTCAATTAATTACATCTTTCCTTCCCCTGTGGGTCAGTACTGGCAACAGTAGGTCCCAAGTTATTTAGGGAATTAGACACTAAAAGATGCACTTTATAGAGCCAATTATGTGGAAATAAATGACTCTTTCAAATGACAATATGCTATTCTCTTAGAACACGTGGGGAGGTGTGTCTTTTTGTCTATGAGCAGTCCACATGCACTTTCCCATGCTAATTAAAACCCTGAAACCATCTGTGGAAAAGCAAAGGTCTCTTCTGGCTCTGGTTCCTTGCTTAGAAAATGTGGGGGAGGGGAGTTTGTTTTACTTCATGATGTATTGACATCTGAGTAGGTCTCAAAGAGATGTGACAGAAATTCCCAGCAGTTCCATGACAGGCCTCTGTGGCAGGCGAGCAGTATGAATCAGTACCTGAGCCCTTCACTCACCAGGAGAGAATAGCAAGGGTAAAGCCTAACAAACAGGTTTCAGAGCTCACACTGCTTGGCTGTAAATGCTAGTGGTATGAAAGGGCCATTGCTGTACAGAGAAGTAAGCTGGTGCTTCAGGAGGATGGAGGGAGGAAGCAGTGTTTTGGGGAGAGGGGAACTTCCTGCCTCTCTTGCAGCCCAGCCTATTTTTTATTTTTATCACCAGCCCCTTCTCTGGTCTAAGGAGTCTTCCATCCTCAGCTACACCTGAGACCTAACCAACAGGCAGAAGAGAATGAGTCAGCTCTCTAGATTACAAGGCTACTCATTGCTATGTGGTTCATAATATGAAGATGGGAAACTGTCTAACATGTCTCTCCCTCTGAAAGGAAGTGGCTATAGGAAGTGAATTATGGAGCCTTCTCAGCAATGAACAAGGGCAGTAGCTAAAAGGAGTTAGGTGGAGGGAACTCTGGGTCCTGACATGCAGAATCTTCTAGGCATGTTGGTAAAGAGAAAAAGAAAGTTGTAGAATAGGACATATAAACCACTGCCATTCTGATTCCTAGTGACCCTTTAAGACAGAGTGTAACTGTCCCATATGATTTCCAAGGTTGTAAAACTTTACAGAAGCAGACTACCTCATCTTTCCTCTGCAGAGCAGCTGGTGGGTTTGAACTGCTGACCTTTTGGTTAGTAGGCAAATACCTTAACCACAGTACCACTAGAGCTCCTTAGGATAGGACACATAGCATAATGCATTTATGTGAAACATCCACAAAGAAAACAAAACAAAACTATGTATTTCCACATGTGTAGAAATATATTAGGTTGTACCATACGGAATTGCCTTTTTGAGGGTCAAAAGTGGTCAGATACATTGGCAATTTCATGGAGTTTGACTCAGGGTTTGTGAACCTTAGTACTATTGACATATTTGACCAGAATAATTCTTTGTTATGATGGGAAGGGAAGGAGGAAAGGGCTGCCCTGTGCATTGCAGGCTTTCTAGTGGCATATTTGGCCTCTACCCACTAGATACTAGTATCACTCTCTCAACTGTGACAACCAAAAATGTCTCTGGATACTGCCAAATGTCCTCTGGGATGCCGAATCCCACTGAGAACCACTCATTTAACTTAATATATGAAAATACAAAATGACAGGGAAAAACATATGCCAAACTGATTTGTTTTGAGTTTCTTTTGAGGAGGGGGACTGGAATTGGGGTATTGCAGCTTTAGCTTTTCTGTGTTATTTTAAATTATTTTACAGTGAGATTATATTCAAGTATTACCTGTGTAATGGAAAAAAAAAAAAAAATCAAACTGAGATTGTTTTTAAGCTGCTCAAAAGTGGTGGGAGTAAGTAGTAAAAAACAGCTCTTCCATTGCACTCCCTCAGGCTTGTGGACAGTCCTATGCTTTGGGACTGGACTTTTGATAATACCATTAATGGGCTCTACTGAATGCCTTTCTCCTGTTGGCATGGAAGAAAGGTTTTTGGGACTGACCTTGCCTTAGAACATGGAAGGCTGGGATGGGGAATTTTCATCCAAGGCCCTGGGGGAAGGATAGAAAAATGAGAAAAGCTACCAAATACACAGGTATGTCCAAGGTCCAGCAAACCAGGGGACAAGTATATGTGGGGGTGATCCAAACCAGCTGGGTCAGGGGTGGGTATCAGAGTTGAAATAGGGAGGGACTACGGGGCTTGGGAGGGGAAAGTAAGAAGAGTCAATTCAGAAGAAAACTGTGTGCAGGGGGAGGGGTGGTGCATGAGTGGTCATCTAGAACAAATGTTCTCATACTTGGCTAGAAATAGATTCCTAGGCTCCACTTCAGACCTACTGAGTTAGAATTCTCAAAAGCCTAAAAAAAAAGAAAAAAGAACAAACCCACCTCCATCAAATTGATTCCAATTTACACCAACCCTATAGAGCAGAGTAGAATGACTTGACAGAGTTTCCAAGGCTATAAATCTTTAGGGAAGCAGACTGCCTCATCTTTCTTCTGCAGAGAGACTGTTGGGTTCGAACCACTGACCTTTTTGTTAACAGCTGAATGCTTTAACCACTATGCCACCAAAGCTCCTTTAGAATCTCTAAGGGGCTGAGAAATCTGGAATTTTAAGTAGAGACTACACTGTGGGAACTGCTGCCTCAGGATTGGTTTGTGGATATGACAGTCCAATTTAAAAGACTGTGGGGCACTTGTGGCTTCCAGCCAAACAAAAGACAGGCATATGAGGTAAACATTTACACTAGGTAGATACACTCCTTTGAAAGAACAATCATGGGAGAATAGAAGGGCTGTGCATGCACAGGGACATAGCTCAGGGGGCAGGAATACATGGAGGGAAGGACACAGGGAAGAAGTAACTATGGGGAGGGGAGGGGAGGTATTGCTTTGTGGTAAATTGTAGTGAATGGCATGAGACAAAGTGTGTGTGAACTGCTATATAGAAAGTGAATTTGTTCTGTAAACTTTCACCCAAATCACAATTAAAAAAAAAAAAAAAAAAAAAAAAAAGCTGTGGGGAAACCCCCCTCCACAAAAAACCAACAACAGTGGTGCACAGTGGTAGTCCCCAGGGCCCCATGCTTTGCTTTCTCTGTTCCTGCAGTTGGTTCCAGAAACTAGGATGGAGGTGATAATGAGCTGAATGGAGTATTGGATTTGCTGTGAGATCAGGAGGATGTTCATAAATTTAATTTTTTAAATTGTGATAAATATATAGTAACACAACATTTGACATTTCAACAGTTATGTATGGCTCTGTGACGTAATTATGCTCATCATACTGTTAAGTTTTGAAGGAAGGGACAAATGAGGCACTGCTCTTGCTTCACATTAGTGTTTAAGGATATTGGAAGAAAGGAGAAACACTAACTCATTCAATAGCTATTTATTGAGCACCTCTCACTGTGGACAGAGTTAGGAGAGAATCAGATAATGGGGACAGTCTTCCCCTGAAGAAGCTGGTGATTCTTTGAGGAGATAGATGTGCGAATATCACCTTGTTATATGGCAGGATGAAGTCAGTGTTGGGAAGGAGATAGAAGCAACGTGCTGTGGACCAGTAGGAAGGGCAGTGAGTTCCCCTTGTGCAGCTTCATGCAGACTAGAGTCTGGAAGCCCCACATATTTGCATCATTACTGCTCACTGCCCTGCTAAATTCTGTTTTGTTTTAATTTAGTATGTGAGTAGCTAGAGCATTCAGACAAAAACTGAGCTTCTAAGTACCTTCTAAGTATCTTGTAAGTATTCCTCAACTTTTTATTATGAAAAACTTCAAACATACAGAAGTTTGAAAAATAGTATAGTGAACACCCATATACCTTGCACCTAGGAAATGGTCCCTTCTGACAACATGACCAAAGTAGGTGAGATGAAGTCTGGCCATTCTCACTTCTAAGGAGCATTCTGGCTGCAGTTCTTCCAGGACAGATTTGTTCATTCTTCTGACAGTCCATGGTATTTTCAGTATTCTTTGCCAACACCGCAATTCAAAGGCATTAGCATTTCTTAAGTCTTCCTCATTCATTTCCAGCTTTCACATACATATGAGGCAATTGAAAATACTATGGCTTGGGTTAGTCTTCGAAGTGCTATCTTTGCTTCTTAACACTTTTGAGAGGTCTTTTGCAGCAGATTTGCCCAGTGCAGTATGACATCTGATTTCTTAACTGCTGCTTCTGTGAGTGTATATTGTGGATCCAAGTAAAATGAAATCCTTGGCAATTTCAGTGTTTTCTCTACTTATCGTGATGGTGCTTTTTGGTCCATTTGTGAGGATTTTTGTTTCCTCTTTGTTGAGATGCAATTCATACTGAAGGCTGGAGTCAAGTTAAGTGGTTCAAGTCATCTTCACATTCAGCAAGCAAGGTTGTGTCATCTGCATGTTGCAGGTTGTTTATAGTCTTCCTCCAATCTTGATACCATGTTATTCTTCATATAATCCAGCTTCTTGATTATTTTCTCAGCCTACAGATTGAATAGTATGGTGAAAGGACACAACCCTGACACACACCATTCCTGATTTTAAAACATGCAGTATCACCTTGTCCTGTCTGAATGACAGCCTGTTCATCTAAGTACAGGTTTCTCATGAGCACAATTAAGTGTTCTGGAATTCCATTCTTCATAATGCTATCCATAATTTGTTATGATCCACATGGTAGAATGCCTTTGTATAGTCAATAAAACACAGGTAAACATTTTTCTGGCATTCTTTGCTTTGAGCCAAAATCCATCTGACCTCAGAAATGGTAGTCCTCATTCCATGTCCTCTTCTGAATCCAGCTTGTACTTTTGGAATTTCCTTGTCAATACACTGCTGCAACTGTTTTTGAAGTATCTTCAGCAAAATTTTACTTGTGAGTGATATTACTGATATTATTTGATAATTTTCACATTCTGTTGGATCACCTTTCTATGGAGTGACACAAATATCGATCTTTTGCAGTTGGTTGGCCAGGTAGCTGTCTTCCAAATTTCTTAGCATACAAGTAAGCACCTCCAGTGCTGCGTCCATTTGTGGAAACATCTCAGTGGGTATTCTGTCAATTCCTGGAGTCTTGTTTTTCACCACTTCCTTTAGTGCAGCTTGGACTTCTTCCTTCAGTACCATTGGTTCTTGATCATATGCTACCTCCTGAAATGGTTGAACATCGACAAATTCTTTTTGGTACAGTGACTCTGTGTATTCCTTCCATCTTCTTTTGATGCTTCCTGAATTGTTCAATATCTTGTCCATGGAATCCTTCAATATTGCAATTCAAGGCTTGAATTTTTTTTTTCAGTTCTTTCAGCTTGAGAAATGCTGAATGTGTCCTTTCTTTTGGTTTTCTAACTCAAGCTCTTTGCACATTTTATTATACCACTTTTCTTTGTCTTCTTGAGCTGCCCTTTGAAATCTTCTGTTCACCTTTTTTGCTCCATCATTTCTTCCATCAAGAGGAAGTTTCAGAATCTCTTCTGACATTCATTTTGGTCTTTTCTTCCTTTCCTGTTTTTTTTTTTTTTTAAATGACCTTTTACTTTCTTTATGATGTTCTTGATGTCATCCCACAACTCATCTGGTCTTTTGTCATTGGTGCTCAGTGCATCAAATCTCTTCTTCAGATGATCTCTAAATTCAGGTGGGGTATAAACAAGGTCATATTTTAGCTCTCATGGACATGTTTTAATTTTCTTTAATGTAAGGCCCTGTGTTAGGCTGGGTTCTCTGGAGAAGCAAAACCAGTAAAGCTTATATATAGAGAGAGAAAGAGAAATTTATCTTAGGAAAATGGCTCACACACTTATAGAAGCTGGCACGTCCCAAGTTCTTGGATCAAACATCAAGCTGGAGGCTTCTCCTGACTCATGCAGCTGCAGAGACTGACGAGCTCAAGGTTGGCAGACAGTATACCAGCTGTTGACTGCAACAAATGATGAATCCAAGATCTTAGGCCAAATGGTGGATTGTTCACTCATGGACAGTTGTAGGCAGCACAACAGGATTCTGATCCATAGAAGAGTGTCTCTTTTTCCCAGGATGTCCATAAATATATTGGAAGCAGGCCACACCCCTAGGGAAACTCCCTTTCAACGGATTTGCTGCTCAAAACATATACATTCAATCTTATCATGATAATAATCCACATCACAACTGCTTAAACCACTCAGAATTGTGATCCAGCCAAGTTGACACACAACTCTAGCTATCACATCCATCTTCAAAATGCATCACTCCAACCTCTGGTTCAATGGTCACCTCTCCTTTTTTTTTTTTTTTACCATCTTGACTCCTCCTTATAAGGACCCTTTTAATTATACTAGGGAGTCCCTGGGTGGCATAAATGCTTAAGCAATCAGCTGCTAACCAAAAGGTTGGTGGTTAGAATCCACATAAAGGTGCTTTGGAAGAAAGGCCTGGTTTTCTACTTCTGAAAGATTACAGTAGTTGAAAACCCTATTGAGCACAGTTTTACTCCATGAGACTGAATTGATTCTGTGGCAATTGATTTACTTGTTAAATACATTTGACCCAACTGGATAATCTAGGATATCTTCCTATTTCAGGATTCTTAATCACATCTACAAAGTTCCTTTGCCATGTAAGGAAACTATTCTGGTTACCTAGTCCCACTCTAATAGAAAATACCACAAATGGGATGGCTTGAACAAACAGGAGTTTATTCTTTTACAGTTTGGAGGCTTTGAGTCTGAGTTCAAAGTGCCAGGCTCTAGGGGCTGGGTGAAAGACCCTCAACCTTGGGCTTCAGCTCTGCCCCCTGCTCCTGGCCCACTGGAGCTAGAGGCTTTTCATCACTCAGACAGCTGCTGGCTAACAAACCCAAGGTTGACAAGTAAAAAGGCATTGCTTCTGGTGTTACCAAACCACACCATAGGCCATTAATTTAAGTCCTTTAAAAGTCCCAAGGTTGGCAGAGCATAGCAGGCTGCTGAACAACAACACAGTTACATTTAGGGTTCAAGCAAGCCATAAACTAGAGACCCTTCCCAAGCCTTCTTCTTATATACAGGAAGCCAACCACATCCCTAAAGCAGCTACTTAGCTGCTCACAGGAGATTCCACCATGGAGCTGATTTACCAGTCTCATTGTGGGGAATGCTACCCAGCCACTCAACCAGGCCCAGCCAAGTTGACACACAAACTTAACTAACACAGGAAAGTAATTATAGGTTCAAGGGATTAGGACTCAGACATCATTATGGGAAGCTTCTAACACAGGCTTTAAAAACCCAAATTAAATTAATGAAGACTCAGAAACAGTAAAGGACACAGAGAAACAGAGAGACTCAGCCCCTTGTCTTCCGTAGTAGGAAATGAAAAGTTGATTTTTGATCTTTATTAGTAGATAAATATAAATATAGGTTTAAGAGTAGTTAAAAATATATAAAAGAAACCATGAATAGAATTTAAATCAGGCTATACTTATCATATCAGTGCAGAAAATAAAAACTGAAATTGTTTGAGGGAGTAATGGGTGAGAGGAAGTAGAGACATCAATAATAGACACATTTCCCAAGGATTTCTCCTTTCAAAATCAGCAGAAAAACAAGGCAGTAGCTGGAGGAGGATATGGGGTCCAGGGAGGTGTTTTCTTTAGTTGTTGCTAAAGATGACACCATTAGGAGTATTTGTGTTCCAACAGGAAAGACACAGCAGGGAATAAGAAATTGATGGTGCAAGGCTGGAGTGAAGTGCTTGTGCACAGGTGGAGGGATCATCCATGGATGGGAGCATAGTTTATCCATTGTTAGAGGAGGAAAGGCGGACTGTGTGGTCACAACAGTTGTTAGGTTTGTGTCCTTGGGCTGTTGCTTAACAATTCTGTGCCTTAGTTTTAGCTCTGCAAAATGGAGAGCGTAATACCTACCTCACAGTGATGCTGTGAGCATTAAATGAGCTCATACATATGAATTGTTCAGAAAAGTGCTTGGCAAATTGTAAGCGATTAATAAAAGTTAGCTGTTATCACCTTTCAAAAGCAAATGCAGGCAAACTGATAGAGTTTGGCAAGATGAGGTGGATTTGATTTTGTTATATCTATTTATTTCTGTGAAGTAACAAGTCATTAACTGAAGATGAGATAGGGAAGGGGCTTGGTGATTTGAGAAGAGAGAATAAGGTGTAATATAATTTTCTTAAAGTCTGAGAGCATGAATTTATCAGGAAAATGCAGTAGGACTCTCTGGCAATGTAGGGTACCCATCTGAAACCTGTGATATAGGTTGGAAGTAAGTTTAGGTGACTCGTGCTAATTTGGTGCAGGGGTGGAATAATTAGGTTTTTGGGTTTAACGAGATTTAGTTTATTTTTTCCCCAGGTGAGTACAGTGAAGGGATAAAGGGGCAAGGCAGTTAGGATATTTGCAAGGGAATTGTTGGAGTGCTGAACCATGGAATTCAGCACTATATAATGCAGTGAAATAACCAACCACTGTCATTGAGTTGGATCCGACTCATAATGACCCCTCCTTGGGTTTCCCAGGAGGTATTACTATGGAAGTAGATTGCCCAACCTTCCTTCCGAGGAGTGGCATGTTGTTGTTGTTGTTATATGCCGTCGAGTCGGCCCCGACTCATAGCGACCTCTCCTTGGGTTTCTGAGGCAGTATCACTATGGAAGTAGGATTGCCCAACCTTCCTTCCGAGGAGTGGCTGGTGGGTTTGAACCGCCAGCCTTCTGGTTAGCAGTCAAGTGCCTTAGGCACTATGCTACCAGAGCTCCTGAGGAGTGGCATAGTCTCCTGCAAATTTGATTAGGAAAAAGATAACGTAAGAAATGAGAAATAGTATATAACAACAGACATGGAAGATAGTATTACCGTTCATGAAATGGAAGTGGCTATAGAACATTAAGATAATTGCTGAGGAATTCAGCTCTCCCAAGTCCATTATAATTTAGTACTTAACAAGTTCAGAACCTAGACTTTAGGAAGAATTCTATAAAGGATTTTCTTTTGGATATAACAAGAATCTGTTGAGCTATTTTCTCTCCGCATTTGCTGTCATATCAAACTCTAAGACTGATTTACCAAGAGTGCCTTTTAGTCTTCACTCTGTCCTTCAGAGACTGACACTTGCAGTACAATCTCCAATTTGCAGGAGAGTAGATTCAGAGGTGACACTGTCCAGTCATACTTTACCTCAAATGTTGGCAACAGCACATCTATAATAAGGTGCTGGAATATCATCAGAACAATGGCTCTGGGAATGGGCCTTCTAGGTGTTGTCAATTGACTATTGGGTGATTTGTTCTTGTTTTTATCCCCACAAAATTGAAGTTAAGCTAAGTTTATTTGCGATTGTCAGGGACACTGCAGCTCAATCTGCTGACTTGGATGTACTTGTAAGCAATTGGTGTCCTTAAGATTTCCAAAGAGAGGCAGCTGCTTGCAAGAAATTCTACCTGAGTAAAAAAAACAAGAGAACTAAAGAATTCACTGGAGCAAGAAACCATCCAGTGTTCAGATATCCTGTAGCTCGTCAGCAAATCTGTCATGTGTCACAAGAGGTAAGAGGTAGAATTGTATTACCCTTTGCCTGTGGAATCTGACCCATTGACTAGACTTGGAGTAAACATCACTCTTTTCAGTATATGTTTGTATACATTTTTTTATGAGTAACTTTTTTTTAATTATATTTTTTTCCCTTCACCCAAGTTAATATGTGTCTACCCTCTAGTTAGTGGTTTTCCCTCCTTTCCCTCCCATCCCTGGTAACCATCAAAGAATATTCCTTTCTCGTGAAACCCTTTTCTTGACTTTTTTTTACTATAGTGGCTCATGTAATATTTGTCCTTTTGTCATTAACTTCACTCAGCATAAAGGGCTCTAAGTTCACCCATGTTATGTGATGTTTTGCAGATTCATTATTGTTCTTCAATGTTGTGTATTATTACATTGTGTGTATGTACCATACTCTGCTTATCCATTTGCCCGTTGATGGGCATTTCAACATTTTTATAGCTAGCAGGATTCCTTTCCACCCAGACTTCCAAAGTGTACTTGTACCTATTGTCACTAAAGTCCTTGGCTTTTTTTTTTTTTTTTTTAAGTAAGAAAATGGGAGACCAAAATTGATTGGCAGGTTTTTAATCATTTTCTTGGATTCATAGTGGACCCTAAGCCCTAGGAGTCAAGCAGTATCCTGGGCCAGGCCTGCCACAGAGAGGGAAGGATCTCATAAATTTCAGTAATAGTCCCATTTCCTCTCCAGCATATTGTCATAATCACTCTTGTGTACATGAAAGACAGGAGGAAGGGGGAAGATGGGAAGTCCATAGTGCTGCTGCCTTTAATTTGCCTTCAGCTCAGGAGATCACAAATACAAAGGACATTCTTATAAAATAGCATGCAAATCCTAGGTCATGACCCTCCCGAGAAGTTCTTGAATCCCAGCTCAGCAGATCCAGCCATATCTGACATAGTAAGATCCCATTAACTTAATTAGTTCCCCTAGGGACATTATGTCCAGCAGAAAGAAAGAGGGGAAGAATGGAGAACTGACTGATTGTGTGGCAATATCACCTAGTGGGTAATAGTCTAGGATTTGATTTCTAGTGCTTCCATTTTATACTTGTGTGCCCTTGAGAAAACTATTTAACCTCTCTGACACTTGGCTTCCTTATCTGTAAGATGGAGGTTCATAATGTCTACTTCACAAATTGTCAAATTGTTATAAACATTATAGATGGGAAGGGTATGGAAAGTACTAGTGCTGGAATCAGGCATATAAGGGCTCAATACTTGTCAATTTTTATTCATATTGGTCTTTCAAGGTTAAGTACACTTTATTCCAAATTAGGGTGAGTATGCTGTACTTACTGCTCTTCAACTTTTAGCCAGTCAACATCAGAGGGTCTCTCTGTCCCCAGGTGGAACAGCAGCTCAGACAGACTTGGGATGTGTTGACATTTGCCTGAGCAATAACTGTGGAAAACCCAACCACAATATTCTTGTTGTTGTTGTTGTAATGTGCCGTCAAGTTGGCTCTGACACATAGCAACCCCTCCTTGGGTTTCTGAGGCGGTATCACTATGGAAGTAGATTGCCCAACCTTCCTTCCGAGGAGTGGTTGGTGGGTTTGAACTGCCAGCCTTTTGGTTAGCAGTCAAGTGCCTTAGGCATTATGCTACCAGAGCTCCCCGATATTCTTGTAGTTTTGGGAAATAGCATGCAAAGTAGGCCAACCCCATGCTGAGGGTAGGTTAGTCTTCTGAATGTTTTTATCATAAAATGAATGATCTATTACCAGATATATTTTTGAGCAGTTGGTCCAAGTTGGAGAAGTCATTGTTTAGATTTCCAGGAATTTAAGATCCAGCTGGGGAGATAAGACCAATACACATGAAAAAAGAAATCTGACTATCAGAACATAAAATGTGCCAAGAAAGTGATGGAGCCAATGGGTAAAGAGGGGAATGAGGTCCCTGGGTTTAAGTGTAGCCAAGTGCCAGCACAGCCTTGACAGGAGGGCTGGTTTTGGGTAGAGGCAACCAAGGGGGGGCTTCCTAGGCAGGAGGACATAGAAGGTATAAGAAAGGATATAGGAGTCTGAGCAGCCTGTTTTGATTAATACCGTGGGGTCTTGTAAGAAATAAGGATTTGCTGATTGCAACTGATTTTGAAGAACATCTCAAGTGCTAGGTAAGTGCTGGGGTAAGGAGTTTGGGTTTTGTCGTGTGGCTAATGGGGAGTCATTGGAGGTTTCCAAAACAGTGAATTGATTGAAGAAGAAATATACTTCTTTTGTCAGTTTTGTAAATCAAATATTTTTTATTGTGATAAAAATATATGTAACAAAATTTTTGCCATTTCAGTATTCTTCCCATGTACAATTCAGTGACATTAATTATGTTTATCATTTTGTTCAGCCATCACCGCTATCTGTTTCTACAGTATCTACTAATCAAGGAGTCTCCCTTTTCCCCTCCTTCTTGCCTGCCCCTGGTAGCGACCTGGATATTTCATATAAATGGAAGCATACACTATTTGTCATTTTACAATTGATTTATTTCACTTAATAGAGTGTGTTTTTGTTACCTAGTGCTGCTCTGACAGGAATATACCAGAATGGGATGGCTTGAACAAACAGGAGTTTATTCTCTTACAGTTCAGGAGGCTAGAAGTCCAAGTTCAAAGTACCAGGCTCTAGGGGCTGTGTGAAAGCCCCTTGATCTTGGGCTTCAGCTCTGCCTCTTGCTCCCAGCCCACTGAAGCTAGAGACATCTCTTCACTCAGGCAGCTACTGGCTGCTGAGGCTAACCAGCCCAAGGTCAACAAATAAAATCGCATAGTCCCGATGTTACCAAACCACACAGCAAGCCATTGATTCAAGTCCATTGGAAGTCCCAGAATCAGCAGAGCATGGCAGGCTGCTGGACAACAACTCAGCTACATGTAGGGTTCAAACATACCATAAGCTAGAAACCATTCTCAAAGCTGTTTCTTATATACGGGAAACAGACCACATACCCAAAGCAGCTACTCAGCTGCTCCAATAGATGCCACCATGGAGTTAATTAAAAATCTCACCATGGGGAATAACTACATTCAGCTGCCCAACCATTAAACCAGGCCCAGCCAAGTTAACACAAAAACTTAACCACCAGAGTGTTTTTAAGGTTCATCCATGTTTTATCATGTATCAGGGTTTAATTTCTTCTTATGGTTGAATATTATTCCATTTATATATATTTACCACGTTTTGTTTATCCCATTCATCTGTTGATGAGCATTTAGGCTGTTTTTTTTTTTTTTTTTTTACCTTTTGGCTATTGTGAATAATGCTGCATGAGCATTGATGTACATGTACCTGTTTGTGTCATTGTTTTCAAGTTGCTAGGAGTCGAATTGCTGGATCATATGGTAATTCTATGTTTAACTTTTTGAGGAATTGCCATGAAAGTATGTTTTTGAAAGATAGTAGTGCCAGAGGCATTTGACTGCTAACCAGAAGGTTGGTGATTCAAACCCACCAGCCACTCTGTGGAAGGAAGATGGGGCAATCTACTTCTGTAAAGATTTACTGCCTCAGAAACCCAATGGGGGTCACTATGGATCAGTATCTACTCTATGGCAGTGATTTGGGGTTTTTTTTTTTGGTTTTAAGATAGGTTGGAGCAGGTAAACCACCTAAGAAGTAACTACTGTCATCCAGATATGATGTGATACAGGGAAAAATATGTATGTTTGTATGTTCATACATACACACACACATATCACAGACAGGTGACTTTGGCAATCTGAACATACACATCTGAAAGAACTTACAACATTATCAGTTAGAATGTGCCAGATTTGGGACACTATGCTCCAAAATTTAAATCTAGTAATGGGAACAGCAATCCTCTAGAGAGTATTAAAAAAAAAAAAAAAAAAGTACAGCTCTTTGAATGCTTTCTATAACAATTAAATGAAATTTTAAAATGAGAAAGAATTTGTTAAAAGAGTGAGTGTGAGGAAATGACAGTTCCTCTAGTTAAATGTAACACAGGGGCAAGAACAGATGAGGATAGAGATTCAGGGCTAGGTCCACCAGTCCCGATATTAACTATATATCAACTTGATTCGCAGTTAGATGTTAACTAAATACACAGGCTTTTCCAGCCAAATTCCACTAAAGAAAATGATCCCTCAAGAATTACTGAAAGAGTATGTAATTTTAAAGTGTGTGAAAGAATTTATGAGAGAGACTTGCCATTTATAGAAATAAATCTTATACTTAAAAAAATAAAACTTTTGTATGATGGAAAATACAATGAATAATTTTTGTAGCAATTTGATTGTTATAATTCCAGGGCACAGTTTGTCCAGTCTCAGTGTTTAGTTTAAGGAAATAGGGTCCCCAAACTAAAAAGTAACTAAAATATTTTGCTGCATTTCTGATGAAGCCTCAAAGATGTGTGTAATCACCTCCACCCCCTCCACTACTCTGCCAACACACAATTTTTGTGTCTTTCTCCCTCTCTTTGCTCTTTCTGTCCTCTTCTCCCATCTCTTCATTCTTCTCATCCTCTTATTACATAGTATGACTCAGCTGCCCATCAAGCACAGTCTTCTTTCTGGAAATGAGGAGGAGAGCACTGAGTGAGTGTGGGGTCAGTGGTGATGGTGGGGAAAGGGCAGTGCATATTAACATTAAATTTTGTGTTGACCTTTTGGAATGTGATCTGTAATCACACCATTTAGGAATAAAGTTTCTTTGGTATTCCTTCAGAGTCTATATTTTGGTCATGCTGGATTGCATTTAAGGAGCCCTGGTGGTGCAGCTGTTAAGTGCGTGGCTGCTAACCGAAAGGTTGGCAGTTTGAACCCATCAACTACTCCATGGGAGAAAGATGTAGCAGTCTGCTTCTGTAAAAGTTACAGCCTTGGAAACCTGTGCACAGTTCTATTCTGTCCTATAGAGTTGCTATAAAACAGAACAGACTCCATGGCAGTAGGTTTGGTTTTGGTTGGACTACATTTAGATTTCCCAAAGTGCCATACCTTCTTTTGCCTTTAGGCCTTAGTTTTGGTCCCCCTCCCACTCCAGTTTGCTGTTTTGTATGCTTGGGACATTTTGTCCTTTACCTTCCTTTTGCTGACTCTTTCTTTAGGTTTTAGGTGAGTTGCTACTTTGTCCTGAATGCTTTCCCTGGCCCCAAGCATGGGATGTGCATTCTTCCTGTATTTATTCCTCCTCTTATGTACGCTCATGGTGTTTTCTAATTCACCTATTAAGCATTTGTGACATTGAATTGTAATTGCCTATTTACTTGTCTGTATTTGAGACCCTTTTTCCCCACAGTTGTGATTTCTAAAATTCAGCAGACTCTCTGACACATAGTAGGTATTCAATGACTATTTCTTGAAGAAATAAATGAGTTATATGCGTATTTTTTCCAGTTTATAAACATTTATACTTAATATTATATCCTAAGCATTTTTCTTCTTATTAAAATTTCTAATAGACATAATTTTAAATGGCTGCATTATATTTTGTTCTATAGGTATAGCATGATTAAGTCAGGGATTAATTTTTTTCTATAAAGGGCCTGGTAATACTTTTGGCATTGGATGCCATACAATCTCTGTTGCTACTACTCAACTCTGTGGACTTACTATGAAAGCAGCCATAGACAATATGTAAATAAATGGTCATGGCTGTGTTCCAGTTAATCTGTATTTATAAGAACAATGGGCTGGGATCTTAAAAGCTTGTGAGTGGCCATCCCATCTAGATGCAACAATGCGTCTCTCCTCATCTAGAGCAAAGAACAATGGAGAAAACCAAAGACAATTAGTCCAAGGGACTGGTAGACCATACAATCCTCAGGCTATATGGCCATGAGACCAGAAACTAGATGGTGCCTGGCTACTACCATTGTCAACCAGTCCAAGGGGAATGCAGAAGATCCTGGATAGAGTGGGAGAACAATGTGGAACAAAACTCAAAATTAAAAAAAAAAACAGATTTGCTGAGCTGATGGAGTTTGGTGAGACCGCTGAGTCTCTGGCCCCTAGTTACCCTTCAGGTCTGGTACTGAACTCACTCCTATGGCTTCCAGCCAAGCAATAGACAGGCATATGGGGTGAACATTTACATCAGATAGATAGACTCCTTGGAGTGAGCAATCGTGATAGAACAGAAGGGCAGTATTTGCACAGGGAGGTAGCTTGGAGTGGGGGTGGGAGTGCATGGGAGAGAACAATACAGGGAGAAAAAAAAAGCTTGTGAGTGGCCATGTAAGGTGCTACTATTGTTCTCTTTCCACCTGGAGCAAAGAAGAGTGAAGAAAATCAAAGATGCAAGTCCAGAGGACCAATGGACTATGTGAACCCCAGCCTCTATGACCCTGAAACCGGAACAATTAGATGGTTCCTGGCTACCACTGCTGACTGCTCTGAAAGGGATCATAATAGGAATTCCTGGTTAGAGTAGGAGAAAAATGTGGAACAAAACTCAACATCATAAAAAAGACCAGGCCTACTGGTCTGATAGAGACTGGTGGAACCCCTGAAACTGGTGGAACTCCTGAGACTGTGGGCCTTAGACACCCTTCAAGTTGAGAACTGAACTCAACCCCTGTGGCTCAACTTTCAGCCAAACAATAGACTGGCCTATAAGGTGAGCAATAATATCAGGAAGGTATGTGCTCATTAGAACAATCAACCCTACAAGATCAAAAGGGCAGCATTTGCCCAGGGATAAAGCTAAGAAGTCAGGAAGGATTAGGAAAGAAGGATGAATGGAAATAGTAAACACAGGGAGGAAGTGGGAAGGGTGCTGTTATAATGTGGAGATTGCAGTGAATGTTACAAAACAAAGACTGTATGAGTTGCTGAATGGAAAACCAATTTGCCCTGGAACTTTCACCCAAATCACAATTAAAAAGTGGAAAACAATCAATGGGTTGGATTTGGCTGAGCTATAGTTTGCCAACCCCTGAGTTAAATAGTGATTCTTCTATGTTTGAATTTTGATTGTTTCCCAGTTTTCAGTATTATCAATGATGCTCCAATGACTATATTAACTACATTTTCCCCTTAAGGATATATTTCCCTAAAATGTAATTACTGAGCTAAAAACTATTGGTAATTACTAAGCTTTTAATCAGTATTTCAAAATTATTTAAAAATATATGTCCCCATTAGCACAATATGAGAGAGTCTGTTTTGTAGCTTTCTTATCAATAATATAATAAGAGGTATTACCATTTATAAAATTATGAAATATTTTCAATATATAAAAAAATACAGAAAACAGCATAACAAATCCATGAACCAAAATACTCACCTTCAAGCAGTGGACCTTGGTTTGTAAAGCTAGGAGAAAGAAATGCCCCTAATTTTGTCTGGGATCCAAGCCTCATGACCTCACCCATTGTATGGATGCTCTGATACACTGGTCCACTTTCCAGATTTATCACACTTAAGAGTTTTCAAGACAAGGAGATCTTTACAATATTTAAATGTGTTTAATTTATGGGTGGCCACATCTGATATTGATTTTACATTTCTATCTTGAGTACATATTTTTTCCTACTTATTCTGGACCAGCAGCATTAGCATCACCTAGGACCTTGTTAGACTCCACTCCAGCTCCATTCAACCTGAAACTCTGGGGGTAGGCCCAACAGTCTGTGTTTTACTTTTAACAAGTCCTATAATCACTAATGCCAAAGATGAAGACACTGAAGATTTTTAACAACTTTTGCAGTTTGAAAATGATCAAACGTGCAGTCAAGATGCACTGACAATTCTTGGAGATTGGAATGAAGAAGTTAGAAATGAAGAAGGATTAGAAGCTGGAAAGTAAGGCTTTCATGATAGAAATTATGCCAAAGATTGCATGATAGAATTTTGCAAGACTATAGCGACTACACACATGGACCTCACCAGATGGAATATACAGGTATTGAATAGACTACATCTGTGGAAAGAGATGATGGAGAAGCTCAATATCATCAGTCAGAACAAAGTGAGGGGGTGATTTTGAAACAGACCACCAGTTGCTCATATGCAAGTCCAAGTGGAAATTGAAGAAAATGAAAACAAATCCATGAGAGCCAAAATACCACCTTGAGTGTATCCCCCATGAATTTAGAGACTGTATCAAGAGTAGATTTGATGCATTGAACACCAGTGATTGAAGCCCAGTCAAGTTATGGGATAACATGAAGGAAATCATACATGAAGAAAGTAAAAGGTAATTAGAAAGAATGAAAAGACCAAAATGGATGTCAGAAGAGATTCTGAAACTTGTTTTTGAATGCAGAGTAGCTAAAACAAATGGAAGAAATGATGAAGTAAAAAAGCTGAACAGAAGATTTCAAAGCGCAGCTCAAGAAGACAAAGAAAAGATGTATAATGAAATGTGCAAAGACCTGGAGTTAGAAAACCAAAAGAAAAGAACACATTCAGCATTTCTTAAGCTGAAAGAACTGAAAAAAAATTCAAGCCTCAAACTGCAATATTGAAGGATTCTATGGGCAAGATATTGAATGATGCAGGAAGCATCAAAAGAAGATGTACTGTACCAAAAAGAATTGGTTAAAGTTCAGCCATCTCAGAGAGTAGCACATAATCAAGAACTGATGGTATTTAAGGAAGAAATTCAAGCTGCACTGAAGGCATTGTTGAAAAACAAGGCTCCAAGAGTTGATGGAATATCCACTGAGATATTTCAACAAATGGATGCAATGCTGGAAGTGGCCATTCATGTATGCCAAGAAATTTGGAAGACAGCAGTCTGGCCAACTGATTGGAGGAGATCCATATTCATGCCCATTCCAGAGAAAGGTTATCCTACAGAATGCAGAAATTATCTAACAGTATCACTAATATCACACTCAAAGTTCTGCTGAAAATAATTAAAAATTGTTGCAGCAGTGTATAGACAGGGAATTGCCAGAAATTCAAGCCAAATTCAGAAGAGGATGTGGAACAAGGGATATCAGATAGGCCTTGGCTGAAAGCAGAGAGTATCATAAAGATGTTTACCTGTGTTTTCTTGACTATGCAAAGGTGACTGTGTGGATCATGACAAATTGTGGATAACATCATGAAGAATGTAATTCCAGAAAACTTAATTGTGCTCACGTGGAACATGGATATAGGCTATCTTTGTTCTCTAATGCTGCTATAATAGATATACAACAAATGGGTGGCTTTAATAATTTATTTTCTTACAGTTTAGGAAGCTAGAAGTTTGAGTTCAAAGTGCCAGCTCTAGGGGCTGGATGAAGGCCCTTTGACCTTGGGCTTTAGCTCTGCCTCCTGCTGTAGTCCCACTGGAGCTGGAGGCTTTTTCTGACTCACACAGCTGCTGACTGCTGAGGCTGATAAGTCCAAGATAGACAGGTAAATAGCACAATCCCAAGATCAGCAGGCAACACAGCAGACCTGTTCAAGTCCAGGAACAGTCTCAAGATTTGCAGGCAACACAGCAGGCCAAAACTCAGTCAAATGCAAGGTCTAGATGTGCCAAAAAGGTAGACACCTTTCTCAAAGCTTGTATTCTGGAAACAGGTCAGATCCCAAAGGCAACTACTTAGCTGCTCATAGCACATTTCACCACGGAGGTGAGTACAATCTCATCATGAAGAATAACTACATTTAACTAGCCAGCCACTCAAAACCATGGCCCAGCCAAGCTGACACACACCTTAACTACCACATAGACCAAAAGGCAGCTGTTTGAACAGAATGAAGGGATATTGCATTGTTTAAAATTAGGAAAGGTGTGAATCAAAGTTGTATCCTTTCACTATACTTATTCAATCTGTATGCTGAGCACATAATCTGAGAGGCTGGACTGTGTGAAGAATGTGGCAAAAGGACTGAAGGAACAACCTGTGATACTCAACTGACACAACCTTGCTTGCAGAAAGTGAAGAGGACTGAAGCACTTACTAATGAAGATCAAAGACTATAGCCTCCAGTATGGATTACACCTCAACATAAAGAAAATAAAATTCCTCACAACCAGACCAACAAGCAACATAATGATAAATGGAGCAAAGATTGAAGTTGTCAAGGATTTCATTTTACTTGGATCCACAATCAGTGTTTGCATTAGGCAAATCTGCTGCAAAAGATCTCTTTAAAGTGTTCAAAAGCAAAAATGTCACTTTGAGAACTAAGGTGTGTCTGACACAAGCATGCTATTTTCACTTGCCCCATATGCATATGAAAGCTGGCCAAAGAATGAGGAAGACCAAAGAAAAACTGTGTTGTTGTTGTTGTTGTTTGCCGTCAAGTTGGCTCCGACTCATAGCGACCCCTCCTTGGGTTTCCAAGGCAGTATCACTACGGAAGTAGGATTGCCCAACCTTCCTTCCGAGGAGTGGCTGGTGGGTTTGAACCGCCAGCCTTCTGGTTAGCAGTCAAGTGCCTTAGCCACTATGTGAGCCTTTGAATTATGGTGTTGGTGAAGAATATTGAATGTACCATGGACTGCCAGGGGAACAAATAAATCTGTCTTGGAAGAAGTACAGCCAGAATGCTCCTTCAGAGCAATGATGGCAAGACTTGGTCTCACATACTTTCAACATGTTACCAGGAGGGATCAGTCCCTGAAGAAGTACATCACGCTTAGTAAATTAGAAGGTCAGGGAAAAAGAGGAAGACCCTCTACCAGATGGATTGACACAATGACTTAACAATGGGCTTAAACATAGTAACAATTGTGAGCAGGGTGCAGGACCAGGCAGTGTTTGGTTCTGTTGTACATAGTGTCTCTATGAGTTGGAACAGTCCCTAATAACAACAACAACAACTAACAGGTGATTCGGATGCTCAATTATTGTAAAAGCCTTCTACCTCGTTCCTTGCTTTCTCTCTTGCTTCTTTTCCAGGCATGGTTTGGTGTCTACTAAGAAGTGATGTTGTTGTTGCTGTTATGTGCTGTTGAGTTGGACCTGACTCATAGCGACCCCTTCTTGGATTTCCAAGGCACTATCACTATGGAAGTAGATTGCCCAACCTTCCTTCCGAGGAGTGGCTGGTGGGTTTGAACTGCCAGCCTTCTAAGAAGTAATATTACTCTTTTTTAAAAAAAGAGCTTCAATTTTGTTCATATATACAGGCCTGCATGTACTCCATGGCCCACCTGATGAGTACTGATGGGTCTAGCCATGGTAATTCAGTTTAGATTGCTGAGGGCTAATGTTGGCTTGTATGTGTGTGTGGCGGCTCTAACACACATGAGGAACAGGAGGGAGAAAATTGAGGTGCTTCTTGGAAAGAGGCGCACAATCATGGCAGTTGTCCTGTGCCTAGGATGAGAAAACAAGAAACTTGAATGAAACCACAATTGTGGTGCCCCATGCTGCTGAATTAACCACCTATGTAAACTCTAGACTGTGTTATGTGAGATAATAATTCCTGGAACAGCTATTTTAGTTAGGAATGCAGTCACTTGTACCTGAGAGCATATTAATTTGTTCACATTCCCACACGCCACTCACCATCCAGCATCCCTATATTTACAAAATGTCAATTGGAGAATTCTGTGCCCTTCCTTAAAACTCTTCAGCAGCTTTCCACTGGCAGAGCATAAAAACAAAAGCAGGTACCATGGCCTGTGAAGTCCTCAGCTCTGGCTCTGCTCCTTCTCCTACCTCATATTCTACCACCTTTCCTCCAACTCCCCAATCTCTGACCTCTTTTGTTTTCTAACGCACCAGGTTCATTCTACCCAGAGCTTTGGTACTTGCTGTTTCCACTATTTGTAATGCTCTGTATTCAAATTTTCACTTGGTTCACTCTTTCTTGTCATATGGGAGGTCCTTCTTTCAATTACCACCATCTGAAATTATCTCATGTGTTCTTTTGGTTTCCTGTTTACATCTGTTTCCTTCTACAGGACATAAAACCAAACCAAACTCACTGCTGTGGAATCAGATCCAATTCATAGCGATCCCTCCTTGGGTTTCAGAGGCAGTATCACTACAGAAGTAGATTGCTCAACCTTCTTTCTGAGGAGTGGCTGGTGAGTTTAAACCTTCAGCCTTCTGGTTAGCAGTCAAATGCCTTAGGCACTATGCCACCAGAGCTCCTTTCTATTGGACTTAAGCTCTATAAAAGTAAGGGCCTTGTCTTCTTGTTCACACTTGATTCCCTAGCACCAGTGAACTGTTAGGAATATATACACACACACACACACACACATTTTATTTATTTAACTTATTTATTTTGTTGTCATTGTTCAGAATATACACAGCAAAATATAAACCAATCAACAGTTTCTACATGTGCAATTCAGTAGCATTGATTACATTCTGCAAGTTGTGCAACCATTCTCACCCTCCTTTTCTGAGTTGTTCCTCCCCCATTAACATAAACACACTACCTTGTAGTGCCTAAGGCATTTGACTGCTAACCAGAAGGCTGGTGGTTCAAACCCACCAGCCACTTCTCAGAAGGAAGACTGGGCAATCTACTTCCCTAGAGATACTGCCTCAGAAACCCAAGGAAGGGTCACTATGAGTCGAAATCGACTTGATGGCAGTGATTTAGCTTAATGTTCCTATCTAATCTTTTGAGTTGCTGTTGTCAGTTTGATTTCATATAGATAGATCTTGAAAGAACACAATGCTCAAGGCAAAATGACTAAACTTTTCATAGAACTGCACTTATATGCATGTCTTTAAGAGAAGACAGGCTGTGAGGCTGAACTTGGTCACATTTTGCTTTTCACTTCTGTTAGCTAAATCAGTCTTATGTATCTTCCGACTGGGTGACCTTGAAAGTCCGAAGTCCTGGCATGTAGCCACCTTTGTTCACCATAGCCTTAAAAATCCCTGTCTCCTACTGTGTGTGTGTATGTGTGCAGAGAATTGAACTAGTTCTGCCACTTCCTAGGACCTGCCTTGTAAATGAAAACCAAATCAAATCTATTGCCATTGAGTCAATTCCAACTCATGCTGACTCTCATTGGGTTTCCAAGGCAGTAAATATTTAGAGAAGTAGATCGCCCCATCTTCCTTCTGTGGAGTAGCTGGTGGGTTTGAACTACCAACCTTCTGGTTAGCAATCAAATACCTTAGGCACTGCCCCACCAGGGCTCCTTGCTTGTATATAAGTCTCCCTAATAAACACTTTTGCCGGTACCGTGGAGCTGCCCACCTTTTTCTTCAGTTTCACAGCCCCCTCCGTATATTGAGGCAAATTTCAAGTGATTGGTCCTTGTCTTGACAGTTGGCAAGTAAGCCAGGAGACCAAGGAAATAATGAGGGAGAATAAAGCATCTACTTAGAGGAATCCTGAGTTGACCAGCAACTTCCATGTGAGAAGATTTAGCCTTGATGCTTAATGCGTGTGGACTGTTGCACAAGTACAAAGACACCCTGAAAAAGCCAAGTGACACAGCATAGTTATGGGAAAGTGTACACCTTCAAAAGTGAAAAAGAAGCTAAGGAAGGAGTGGCAGCCATGGCTGACCACTGCTCTGGGTGGTTTGACTGGCCACCCAGTTAGCCACTTATGTGTGTGTAAGAACCCCACAGGAGGAAATACAGTTGGAAAGGGATGTGACAGTTGTATGTGGCGGTGAATGACGTTCGGAATAGCTACCTCCATGAGCAGGATGAGCAGCTAGAGACACTCACATGCAGGTTTGCAAAAAATGGAGAGAGAGGAGGAAACGGCTTGGGGAAAATGAGGGAAGCTAGAGAATGGACTGTGAGGGAGGGACCCCAGCTGCCTGTCCAGCAATCGTTGCAGCTGCTGCCGCCTACTCCTCCATAAGCAGGAGACCTGGCTGGGGCCTAGTGCATTGTTCCAGCCCCTCCCTCCTCGTCAGGCTATGAAGGCAATGAGTGTAAGCACCAGGAAGAGGTAGCCAGACTGAGTGAGCACCCATGTGTGTGGCATGTAGGGAAGCTATCTGCCCATCCTCTTAGCTTTCTCTTCTCTTCTTAGTTCGCCTTGCCCCTTGCTGACTGGAGCAGCACCACGTCAGCACTGGTGGTGAAAGTCAATAAAAAGTGCTCAACTCCAACCACAATGGAGCCACATAATTAATTCTTTACTGAAAAAATGAAAGCAAATATCCTACAGGTGGCCTCACCCTCCTGTATGGCATGCTAGTGGCCATAAGTCCCTTAGTGAATTTAGACAGTCTACCATATGAGCTCTGGTAGTGTAGTGCCCAAGGCACTTAACTGCTAACCAGAAGGCTGGTGGTTCAAACCCACCAGCCACTCCTTGGAAGGAAGGTTGGGCAATCTACATCTGTAGTGATACTGCCTCGGAAACCCAAGGAGGGGTCACTATGAGTTGGGTCTGACTCGATGGCACAAAACAACAACAACATCAACAACAACAACAATCATATGGGACAAGTTGTAGCTGATTTAGGCAAAACTGAGAGGGCTAGAGAAAGGAATGTGAGCCATGGGATAGAGAGAAAAAATTCTAAAAACTCTGTAGATGACCATCTGAAAGTCATTATCTGAAAACAGATGTGAGTAGATTTAGTGGTTGCTGGGATGACAATGAAAAAGATAAGAAACCAACCAACTGCGTTTGTGGTCAGCCTTTGGAAGAATCAACGATATTGCCCTCTGAATCCTGGTCGTCCACCCCGCCCCCAAGTGCCTCTTGCAAACATCAGACAATATAAATTGCCTAGGGGAAGTAAGGAAATCAGTGAAACCATTTTAAAGTTAAAAAGGGTAGATATCCTCTGGGAAAGCCGTGGTACTTTTAATAGGCCTTTATGACCTATGAAGAAGCTGGATGAGTCCTGGCATATGACTGTGAACTAAGAGAACCTAACAAGGTGATTCCTCTCATGCATCCTGCAGTCTCAAATACAGTGTCCCTGTTAGAAACTTAGGAGAGAACTGGGCACATATCATGCTGTGCTAGATCTGGCCAATGCATTCTTTAGCATCCCTCTGGCACTGTTCACTCGGGACTAGTTTACCTTCACCTGGGAGGGGATAGCATGGATGTTCCAGGTGCTATCACAAGGGTATTTACACAGCTTAACCATTTGCCATGGTAAAGCCACTAGGGACCTAATTCTGTTTCCTTTTCCCTCTACTGTCTGTTGTTTTTATTGCATTGATGACATCTTGTTAACTACCGAAAATGTTTCTTTGTTATAGATGTCTAGGTGCCCTAATCACCCACCTACAGGGAAGAAGACGGTCCATGGACCCCTAAAAGGTTGGGAATGTTGGCAAAATTTTACCTGTTTGGTTAAGGCCTGTGTGTTGCCTGAAGCCAGTGGCATAAGGCATTATAGATGATAAGTGGCAAAGTCCTGTGGGGGAAAGCCCTGTAGCAGGACATTTGACATTGCCTCCAAACTTTGGATACTGTGTGTTATGTAGCATCCCATTCATCTTTTATCCCATCGGGGAACCAAGAAGCAGATGCTATAGCATGAAATAGAATGGTACATCCAGAAGGGGAAGCTGCCCACCACATTCACCAGAAAAGTAGATGCCAAAGTGGTCATGTTGGTCGGGAAGTAGCCAAACAGGTAGATATAACAATGAAGTATAGTGATTTGGTAGTTTCTCTATAAAATTGCCTCATATACCTATGGCATCATCTAAGACCTCTGCTCCACAATCCTGGAAAGATACATAAGGGAACACAGTCAGTGATGGATTGGCAAATAGGTAGGCTCCTTGGTTGGGTGGACAAAGGTATTGCCTGAGGCTTCCCCCCTACCCAGTGTTCCTCCCCCTCACCCCGTAACCAACATAGAAAGTTTCCTTCCATATATAACCTTTCCTTGACTTTTTACAATAATGAAATAATACAATATTTGTCCTTCTGTGATTGACTTTTTTCACTCAGCAGTGCCTGAGGTTTTAAGGTTGATACATTTGGCTCCTTCTGGGGCTTAAGTCCTGTATGCCAGACTAGGAGTGCTAAGTGATCCTCCTACAATGATAACAAATAATATCACAGGCTCCACAGGTGTGTCCATCAGGATTGTTGCCAGAGTGGAACAGCATGGTCCTCTGAACACCTCAGGACCTGGCACCAGGAAGTGAAGCCATCTGTTGGCACTTGTCATGGGTTGCCCAACCAGGGTGGATTGGTTACATCATATTTCTGGAAGTGGAGAAACTGACTGGCCTAACGTGGGAGCCCCATCCTATTGCATGGAGGGCTTCAATAATCATGCTTCAAATGGTCTAGAATTATGACTATAACATGAGGAACAGAAATGGTCTCTTTTTCTGGCATAAAACAATATAGGTGACTTTTCTTATAACCCCTCAAGTGACCTCCCTGGGGCAGCATGCTAGGGAGAATGCCTCACTGTTCTCACCATCCAAAGAGAAGCCACTAGCATGATCCTAATAGAAGGGGAAGAATTGCCCCTCTTGGTACCTACTAAGCACCTGTCTTTTTAACTGTAAGTATGTTGTACTCTGCTTTCTTCCCTTCAGGGCTACCAACATCCTCCTAAAGTGGGCTCACAGCTTCGCTAGAGTTCACCACAAAAATGGCATCTGGGTCTGTGGACAGCTCCCCTTCTCGAGTGCTGAAGGGATGTCTTGGAACTTGGAGCTTCTGGCTGGAACTGATTGGGTAGCTGTGGGAGACGTGATCCTAATAGAAGGGGGAGGGCATATTCATGCCTCTGTGACTAAGTATTGGGGGCACAACATCACCTTTTCCTGGACTCAGACTGTAGCAGAAGCCCACATCTTGGTGAGAGAACACAATGCCTCCCTGTGGCGGCCACAGGAAGATGTTTCCCACCTCTGGGATGGTTTAGGTTAGTTGATACCTGAACAGGATGTGCTGGAGAAGCCTACCTCTGTCTGTTTTGAGCTGAATTGAGCTCTGTGGGTTCCCTTGTCTCCCTCCAAGTCAGGTTTTTCCATTGGTATAAATACCTTTAAACTGTTTTTGTTGTTCTTTTTGGCTCCTTAGAAGTTATGGGATAATTTGAAGCTCTAATCAATTTTACTAAACAAACCCTGAATGATAGCAGCTATTAACTACTGAAACCACCCAGATGAGGAAGTTAGTCTGTCAGAACTGAATGGCTCTAGACATTCTAACAGCCACTCAAGGTTGGACATGTACCATAGAAAAGACTGAATCTTGTACCTATATACCAGACTACTACCAGAACATTACTGATTTATTAGGCCATATGCAGAAACAAGGGAGCTCTGGGAGCATAGTGCCTAAGGCATTTGACTGCTAACCAGAAGGCTGGTGGTTCAAATGCACCAGCCACTCCTCGGAAGGAAGATGGGGCAATCTACTTCCGTAGTGAGTCGAGTCCGACTCGATGGCACATAACAACAACAACAACAACATGCAGAAACAAATAGAGACCCTGGACACATCTGATGGCTTATCTGCTGTGGCCATCTGTTTTTCCCCCTTCTCCTCTGGTTGGTGAGGTTTTTTGCTAGGTCTTTGTCTTTTCCTGGGGTGGTGTGGTCTGTACCTCCAACTACAGCATACTGCTTGTCCCTAAACCAAACCCAAACCAAACTCACTGCTGTGGAGTCTATTCAACTCATGGTGACCCCTCCTTGGGTTTCTGAGGCAGTATCTCTACAGAAGTAGATTGCCCAACCTTCCTTCCAAGGAGTGGCTGGTGGGTTTGAACCACCAGCCTTCTGATTAGCAGTCAAATACCTTAGGCACTATGCCACCAGAGCTTGTCTCTACCTATATCGTTTTAACACCTCCCCTTAGGGCCCTCGGGGACCTTATGGAAGAGGAGGAGCATGCCAGATTGTAAGAGCTAGCCTCAGGGGGTGGAGTGAAGGGGAAATAGGCTTTGTGAGGCTGAATATGGTCACCCTTTGCTCTCCCCTACCTCACTTCTGTTTACTAAGTTACTCTTAGGTAACTTCTGATGGGGTGGCCTTGTAAGCACAAAGTTCTGGTATGTATCTACCTTGTTCACCATAGTTGTAAAAACCCCTGCCTTCCATTGGGAAATCTGGGGGATTGAACCAGTCCTGCTGCTACCCAGGGCTTGCCTTGTATGTAAATCTCCCCAATAACCTTCTGTGCTGCCACTCTGGAGCTGTCTGCTTCTTTGTTCTCATGGCCCCCTCTGTATTTGGAGGCACATTTCAAGTTACTGGTCCACGCCCTGACTGACTTTCTTTTATTTCTAAAAGTAAACAACAATTTGATTACGTCTCAGTATTTTCCATTAAAAAGTGGGGCTCTTGAAAGCAGCCATTCAAGGTACAATGATTGGTTTCTATTCACCTGGAGCATCAGAGGAAAAAGTAAAGTCAGGAATAGGAAGAGGGAATGGAATGATTGACTAATTGCCTCTGTGAACAAATGCCTCCTTTGCCATAACACCAGAACTAGATGGTGCTTGGTTGCCATTACTGAACATTTTGATTGAAGATTCCGTAGAAGAATCCTGATCAAAAGGGGAAAAATCAGAACAGAATTTCAAATTCTCATGTAGTCCATATTTTCTGGAGTCACAGAGGCCAGATGAATCCCTGTAACTGTTGCCCTGAAACCAAACCAACCAATCTCACTGCTGTCAAGTTGATTCAACTCATAGCGACCCCTCCTTGGGTTTCCAAGGCAGTAACTCTATGGAAGTAGATTGCCCAATCTTCCTTCCAAGGAGTGGCTGGTGGGTTTGAACCACCAGCCTTCTGCTTAGCAGTCAAATGCCTTAGGCACTACCTCCCCAAAGCTCCTAGATAATCTTTAAATCTTAAACAAATAGTATCCCTTGAAGTCTGTTGTTGTTGTTGTTATGTGCCGTCGAGTCGTCCCTGACTCATAGCGACCCCTCCTTGGGTTTCCGAGGCAGTATCACTACAGAAGTAGGATTGCCCAACCTTCCTTCCGAGGAGTGGCTGGTGGGTTTGAACCGCCAGCCATCTGGTTAGCAGGCAACTGTCTTAGCCACTATGCTACCAGAGCTCCTAACTCAAAACCAAACAATAATTTATCTTACTAGTAAAAAAAAAATGTCTTCCTTGAACGTTGTGCTGTTTTAAGAACTATCTACATGAGATCAAATTGACAACAGCAACTCGAATGATTAGATAGGAAACTTAAGAGGCAGTGACTTTATGTTAATTTGGGGAGGAACAACTTAGAAAGGGAGTGTTTTAGGCTGGCTTCTCTAGAGAAGTAAAACCAGTGACACAGAGAGAGAAAGAGAGTGAGAACGAGCAAGAGTGAGTGAGAGTGAGCACAGTTTATCTCTAGGAAATAGTTCGTGAAGTTGTAGAGCTGGCAAGTCCCAAGTCTGTAGGCCAGATGTCATGCTGAAGGCTTCTCCCTATTCACATAGCTGCAGGGGCTGATGAACCCAAGATTGACAGATACAGTAGGCTGCTGGCCTAGGAGGCTAATGAATCCAAGGTTGGCAGGTAAGATGGTAGGCTCTTGGCTCACAGAATAGCCGGTAAGCAATATGGCAGGTCACTAGTTCGAGTCCATATGATGATGAGCCAGATGCAGGATCCAGAATGAGTAAAAAGCCAAAGATCTTTGCCAAGATGTCCATATATATTGGAAGCAGGCCACACCCCTCAGGAAGCTCCCTTTCAACTGATTTGGCTGCTCGTAGCAATTCTTATCATGGAAGTGATTGCAGAATATAAAATTTCATTATGGGGAATGAGTACATCATAACTGCTAAATCACAGCTCAATCAAGTTGACACACAACCTTAAGCATCAAAAGGAGGTGAGAATGGTTGTACAACTGGAAGAATGTTATCAGTGTCACTGACTTGGATATGTAGAAACTATTGAATTGATTTATATTTTGCTGTGTGTATTCTCAACAACAACAACAAAAGTAAAATAAATTATTGGAAAAACAAAACTGAGGTTTTTGAGGAGAGTTGGGCTTCAGGGGGTCTGTGAACCTTTTGAACTGATTATGGCAGAGTATTGTATGAGAGTGTGTTCATTTTTCTGGGAGAAGGTCTATAGCTTTTATGATTTACTTGATGGAACCCATGTCTAAAAGGTTAGAAATTACTGGTTTTTTTTTTTTTTTTTTTTTTTGTCATATTCTAGCATTTGGAGTTGCTGAAGAGAACACAGTTCTTTTCCTTTGTGGGTCACCACATTTTCAGGTTTGGCATTTCCCGGAAGAGAGGCGAAGAAGTAGCTTGCCATTATTGTCTACATAGTGGTGGTAGGCTCCTCCCCACCACTCCCATTGTAATCCTGGAGGGTGTATTGATGTACTCGGCAACTAAATCACTTTCTTCTGTCTGGCTGATAATCATCTAGTGCAGTGATTTTAAATGGTTTACTCTTATTTTCAAGAAACATATTCTTTATATGAAAGATTATGTAAGAACCCATTATTGCAAACAGAAAAAAGTGGACTTACCCTTGTTGCATTTGGGAGGGGGGCTCCAATCCTAACCATCTGACATGTCCTTTCTTCTCACGGCAGGCCTTTAGGTATCTCTGTGGAGCCTCGGGTTTCCTGAAGCACGTGTGAAAGACACTGATTCTGTGGAAATGAGATGAGATCTGCTCCCACACTCATATTTGGAAACTTTCATGTGATGGAGAAGAGAAGAATGGCCATCCCTTACCTGCCCTGCTTCTACCTAGAATGTTTCATGGGTGGGGACACAACCTCCTGCTGTGCAAGAGGCTACCGCCCATCCTCTATTTTGCATTACCTTCTGAGTATTGCAGTCTTTAAATATAGACAGATATAGGATGTAGATAGAAAGGTGCTGGGAGAGTAAGGTGAGATCTAAATTCTGCCTGCCTGAAAGAGCATTCTGCAGAGTCTTGGGATGCCTGCTGTTTTCTGATGCACTGCATCTGGCAGCCAGGGTTAGAAAGGCAGAGGGGAAGGGTGTCCAAAACCTCTTATCAACCTGCCATTTCCAGACTAGCATGGCTTTTGGTTTCAGAGGACAGGGTGTCTGTGAACCACCAACTAATTTTTCCAAACAAGTTGCAGGTGCCTTGAGATTAGTGGGCATTCTCCTAGATTCTGACAAAAAGTTGCTAACTTGTGATTATGTGTTTGTTTGTTTATTTACTTATTTCCATATATAATTTAGCAGAAAGATTGGAAAGGCTGCATCAGGGACACCCTAGCATTACCATTATTGAAACCACAATTTTGGGAATCTCATATTTCAAAATTTTGATAGGTGAGAGAATCTGGTTTATGTTTTTCTCTCTCTCTTTTTAATGTTCTTAATGTTGGAATAATCTCTGGGAAAAGGAGGGGAGAGAAGTCCCTGGCTTGAAGGCATGGAGTTTGGGAATGTTATACCACTTTCTAAAAGAGTATGGAAGAGCTTCATTTGGTGACCAGACTTCTCAAGATCTAGTCTCCATCCTGGTTCATTGCCTTTTGTTTGGGGTTGAAGATCCTACATTTCTACTGGGACATCTAACTTTGGATTCAACCCTAGTCCTCAGAACCTCACAGAACTCCAAGAAAGTGCATAGCTTGAGCAGTAAAAATAGCTTATTTTAACCTTCCATTACCAGATATCCACCTCCTATCCCAACCAGGCTTCTCAGGTAATCACTCTTGACATCCAAGCTCTTAAGGCAGAAGTCTATTTGTTGGAGTTTGATGGGCAGACAGGAGATGGGGAAGACCTCTCCTCCATGACTTGTGAGATCTTGCTTCTGGGTGGAGCTCTGCAGCTTGAGTGTCACCCAGTATAGAAAACAATGGAAGGTGCCTGTGTCAGACCTTTTCTAGAGGGCTGGCCCATACTTGATCTCTAACACTTGCCATCTAGGGAAGACATGGAACTACAGACTCAGGCCCCCTTGATGTCTCCCACATGGTTGAGTAATGTCTGACTTGGTATTTAGGCTTCATGTGTTTATTACTCTGTTTCTTGATGTTGTGGAGGGTTAGGCATCAGCAATTATCTCTTTTTGTTAGCTATCACAAAGGGGAGGTGACCATCAGCAATAGATCAGCTGCCCCTTTCTTTTCTATTACATATCTTCTGACCTTCAACCTTCAAACTCTGAGATTCCTTTCTCCTTTCTCATATTTGCCCAAAGACTTTTCTTGCTCCCACTGACTTTGTATATCTGGGACCCTATCTCATCATCATTTCCATGACTGGGACTCTGATCCTTGTGACAGACACTTTTAGTTCTCTTCTCAGTACACAGTCTCCCTGTATTCCTTACTATCAGAATCATGTCTTTTGGAAAGGCAATAATGTGCTTAGCTGATAGACTATATTTCTCAGTTTTCCTTGACATCAGAGGCAGTCAATGAACTATCATCAGAAGTCACTGATTAGAACTTCTGAGGAAGCTTTATAAAGGGGACTGACCTAGCTGGGAGATGCATCATTTTGGGCTTGCCCACATCCTTTTTCTTCTTGCTTGGGACACACAAGACTACCTACAGCCATCTTGAATCATGAAGCCACCTTAAGGGTGGAGCCATGCACTAAGGATGATGGGACAGAGAGTTAAAGGAGGCTGGGTCCCTATTGATGGTGGGGTATCCCATTTACCCCTTAGGCCACCAATCTTTGACTTCCTTTGCTTCAAATAAAAATAAACATTTATCTTTAAGCACTATTATTTATTTAAAATATACTTAGCAAAACTTAATCCTAACTGATACAATCCTCTTATTTGTCTAGGATGGGGTATTTAGATTATATTTGTGTTTTCTCCATTTATGTTTGTTCAACACAAGAAAATCTAATTTGTAATCACATGCACGCAAATGCACTGCCGTCGAGTCAGATCCGACTCATAGTGACCCTTCCTTGGGTTTCCAAGCTGATATCGCTACGGAAGTAGATTGCTCAACCTTCCTTCTGAGGAGTGGCTGGTGGGTTTGAACCACCAGCCTTCTGGTTAGCAGTCAAATGCCTTAGGTGCTACGCCACCAGAGCTCCTTCATAATCACACAGTAGATAATATTCCACTAACATTATCAAGTATATGATTTTATCTAAAGTATATCACAATCCTGGTTAATAACAATGTGCCAATAAAAAGGACACAAATAAAATAAGCAGCAAGGCTCATGGCATGTGTGTGATTCCCAAAATAATTATATCCCATTATATCTAGTTTTAAAAATTTCTCCTTTGAAAATTTAATGTAATTAAGAAGATTTATGATGTTGGAATGCTACTTATGTTGCCCATTTGGCTCCCCTCAGTTTCCTATAGGTATTAAAGGCTGAAGAGTGGAGCCATATGAACCATTTCTAAAATAAGTTTTTGCCTTTCAGTCAGAACTGCAGTTTAACTTTGGGGTTCTTGGGATTACTCCTGCTCCATGTATTTTCATGGCTCATAAGATAAAGAATCAGTTTTGTTGTTGTTTTTGTTAGTTGCTGTTGAGCTGATTCTGACTCATCGTGACCCCAACTGTTCAGATAGAACTGTACTCCTTGGGGTTTTCAAGGCTGAGACCTTTATGGGAGCAAATTGCTAGGCTTTACTTACGAGGCACCTCTGGGTGGATGTTGTTGTTGTTGTGTGCTGTCGAGTCGGACCCGACTCCTAGTGACCCTCCTTGGGTTTCTGAGGCAGTATCACTACAGAAGTAGTTGCCCCATCTTCCTTCAGAGGAGTGGCTGGTGGGTTTGAACCACCAGCCTTCTGGTTAGCAGTCAAGTGCCTTAGGCACTATGCTACCAGAGCTCCCTCTGGGTGGGTATGACCTGCCAAACTTTCAGTTAGTAGTTGAGTGCTAAACCACTTGCATCACTCAGGGACTCCCAAAGGATCAATTACTATGTATATATTTTTTTCTCCACAATTTGTATAGGTAAAATATGGTCCTTGCCAAGTGCAACTAGTTTTTATGACTTGTAAGTTGAAATGCAAAGAACTAGGAACAGAAGGGACCTCTGGTAGCGTAGTATCTAAGGCATTTGCCTGGTAACCAGAAGGCTGGTGGTTCAAATCCACCAGCCACTCCTTGGAAGAAAGGTTGGGTAATCTGCTTCCATAGTGATGCTATCTCGGAAACCCAGGGAGGGGTCACTATGAGTTGGTTGCGACTCGATGGCACATAACAACAACAACAACAACAACAACAGGGAACAAAACCTGAAAGAAGGATTCATAGAATAAAAACTCATAATGCTGCTTTTTCTTTTAATGTTTATTTTAAAAGAATTCTTGTATCAGCTGGAAAATAAAAACTGAAAATTATTTTCTTCCCATCCATCCCTATTCTCTATTATTTTCCTTTAGTGACTCACAGCATCCAAAATCCACTCCTTACAATTCTTTTCATAGTGTTATTTCTGTTACATCAATAGAAATACATCTCACCATAAAGAAAAGAAAAATCCTTACAACTTGACCAATAAGCAGCATCACAATAAATGGAGAAAAGATTGAAGTTTTTAAAGATTTCATATTACTTGGTTCCACAATCAACACCAGTGGGAGCAGCAGTCAAAGACATCAGTCCAAGTGTTGCACTGGGCAGATCTGCTGCAAAAGATCCCTTTAAAGTGCTGAAGAGCAAAGATGTCTCTTTGAAGACTAAGGTGCACATAACCCAAGCCATAGTTTTTTCAGTTGCCTCATACACATGTTGGAGCTGAACAATGAATAAGGACGACTGAGGAAGAGTTGATGCTTTTGAGTTGTGGTGTAGGCAAAGAATACTGAAGGCACCGTGGACTGCCAACAGAGCTAACAAACCTGTCCTGGAAGAAGTGCAGCCAGAATGCTCCTTGGAAGTGAGAATGGCCATGTTGTCAGAAAGGACTGTTCCTTGGAGAAGGATAGCATGCTTGGGAAAGTGGAGGGTCAGCAAAAGAGGGGAAGGCCCTCAATGAGATGGATGGACACAGTGGCTGCAATGATGGTCTCTGGTATAGCAAGATTGTGAGGCTGGCCCAGGACCGGGCAGTGTTTTGTTCTGTTGTACATGGGGTCACTATGAGTCAGAGCTGACTTGATGGCACCTAACAACAACAATCACAAGACCGTTACTTATACAGAAAAGTTTTTTTTATTGTTGTTGTTTTCCTCTTTCTCTTCCTTCCTTTCTTCCTCCCTCCTTTTTCTCCCTTCCTTTCTTTTTGTGAAGCATTCAAGATTAAACAAACAAACAAACAAACAAACACAACACCAAAGGACAATAGTCAAAAAAGACTACAGGGAAAAAATGAGTATTTAATTTCCCTGAGTTGGAAGCTTTCTAAAATAAACTTCCCTCTTCAAGGAAGTCTCATTTTTAGGATATTCCCCTTGAGCTAAGGAGGCAGATGTTGAAACGAGTGTGTCTGCAAGGCCAGCCCTCTGGATGAACTCGTCAATCTCCTGGGCAGACACAGACAGTTTCAGCACTTCTTGTTTTGATACAAAGGGTCTCACTTATATGGTGACTAGAAATTAAGTAGGAAGGGGAAAAAAACAAAAGTCCTTAGTTTGAGGCATATTTTCACCCACAAGTCGTGGGTGATCCCCGTGGCATGTTTATTTGCTTCTCTTGAAAAAGATGGGCGTCAGTGTGACTCTAACATCTTGACGAGGTTGTGATGCCTCTGTAGTTGACATAAAATGCTTTTTCTTCAGTGAGCTGGGGTGCTCGTGTGTCTTTGAGGGCCTCTCACTCCTCCACTGTGCTCCATCTGTTTAGCCTCCAGCAATAGCCGCATTCTGGGCATTCATCTTGTTGCTGGTGTGTCATCAGATTTAAGGGCTTTAATGATTCTTTGTGGCTCCTCCAGCTGGGCAGATTACATTAGGGGTGAGAGCTCTGGGCATGATCTGTCTCTGCAGTGCCCAGTTTTTGATGGATGTAGTGTTGCTCTAGAACAAGTTTCAGCAAAGATGTATACAGACATCCTTTGGCTTTTCATGTACAAGTGACCATGTTCAAGTGCACCTTCAGGAATCTGCATCTTCATGCTGTGTTTGGATTCTCTAGCTGGTGCCTGAGCCTAGAGTTGAAGACTGGGGAATAGCTGCTCCCAGTCCTGACCTTTAGGAATGATGGTGGTAGGTATACATAGACCTTGACACCCTGTGGAGCAACTGAACTCTCCTTTGTGTTTCAAAGGTGACTCATTATACATAGCTGTTGGGTTAAGTTTCAAGATGACACATGGTGTTTACATGCCCCTATGGGGTGAGCAGGCTGATTTCTGAAGAGTTTTGCTTTTGTACTCAGGGGCTGACGGAAATTGGAAATTGCCTCTCTTCTGAGCCTATGCTTATGTTTCTTCAATTCAGTCTTTGTATCTGGGTGGGAGATTAAAGAAGCCCACAGGAATGGAATGTGCTAAAAAAAAAAAAAATCACAGTAAAATTGCTGGAGATGTAAAACAGACACAGGAAAAGCAACTTGGAAGCAATAAATGTCCAAATGTAAGGAATGAATGTCCAAGAATCTACATTCCTAGCATGGACTGGGGTAGTAAGAGAAGTATGGAAGAAGTGGAGCTTGAGAAGAAAGAGAAGATATGAGTGGTATTTAAGAAGTGGAAAGAGCATGAGCAAGGCTCAGAGGCAACAGCAAGTGGGACATATATGCAACCTGGGATCAGCACCATGGATAGAGTGGGTGGAGCTGGGTGATGACACAGGCATATTGCTTAACAAGAGGAGGGAGATCAGATGCCTTTGGGAAGCAAGTACTACTCAAGGCCACAAAAGAAATGTCATGAAAGAGGAGAGAAGAAAGCAAGAGAACAGATTAAAGGAAGAAAGATGGATTACTGAGGTGAAAATAAATAAGTCCCCTTTATTTCCCCAAATCAGCAGATGTGCAGGCCATGTGATCTGAGAGTCTCCAGTAAAGAGGTAGGGGGTACAGAGCTGACTGATGGGGGATAGTGACCTAACAAAGACCTGAAACAGAGCACCCAACAGCACCCTGAAGCAGAGATCCTCCACATCAGAGTTCAGAAAGTATTTTACAGAAGAGAAGATGTGAGATGGTATTTATGGAGTGAAGTATAGAATGAACAAGGTTCAGAGATCCGTAACAACCATAAAATCCCAAACCAGTATCCTTACCTGGCTTTCTCCAGCCATTTTCAGATCTCTTGGGAGCCTTCCTGCCCTCCTAAGAAAAAGCCTTGTCATGTAAGTAGTAAACCTTTTCATACCATCTTGGTGCATGTACAGTGTCATCAGTCTCAACATCTCAACCTTTTGGTGGGAGTCCATGTTGCTTTACTGTGAAATGGATAGTATCCTCTTATATTTGTCACCTTTACTCACTGCTGTTGAGTCAATTCTGACTCATAGCGACCCCTCCTTGGGTTTCCAAGGCAGTATCTCTATGGAAATAGATTGCCTAGTCTTCCTTCTAAGGAGTGGCTGGTGGGTTTGAACCACCAGCCTTCTGGTTAGCAGTCAAATGCCTTAGGCACTACACTGCCAAAGGTCCCATTTGTCACCCTTAGTCACTGCCTAAAATAGAAGCCCTTGATTACCTTTCCTCTCCTGTGGTCTTTTTTTTTTTTTTTTCTTTTTCACAACAGTAGTCAAAATTCACCCACCACAAACAGGTATACATGTTTGCTTCCATGGAATAAGATAATTTCATGTTTGGGCAATGTAACAAATCTAAATTAGGTGCCATAAAGT
>NW_006921595.1:12054422-12068702 GCF_000298275.1 Orycteropus afer afer | reverse complement strand
GGAAGGAAGGTTGGGCGATCCTACTTCCATAGTGATACTGCCTCGGAAACCCAAGGAGGGGTCGCTATGAGTCGGGGCCGACTCGATGGCACATAACAACAACAACAAAGAACCAAGGGATGCCTGGTGCTCCTGACAAGGAAGGAATCTACACAGTAGACTGGTTTGGACTATTGCTTCCAGAACTGTGAGAAAATAAATTTTTGTTCTTTAAAGTCACCCACTAGTGGTATTTCTGTTACAGCAACACTAGGAAACTAAGATCCCTAGCAAGCAGGAAAGATAGGAGATGATAGAGAGGAATTTTGGGGACTGAGATAATGGAGAGGGTTCTGATACTGGTACAGGCAGTCCTCAGCTTACAAATGAGATTTGTTCCTGAGTTAAGTTAAATTTTTGAAACAAGTGCATATGGTTCTTATTTAGTCTTACTTCAGTGTAAGAAAAGTCTAGAAACCATTTCAGTGATTTAAAAGCTGCATGTGCAGTAAGTGAAGGTGATTGTGATGAAGAATTTGTTGTAAGTAGGGGTTGGTATAGTCAGTTCAAAGTGAGGGCAAATTTACATAACATTGAAGTACAAGTAGGAGTTGTCCACAAGTTGAACATTAATAACCCAGGGAAAGTGTGTAACAAAGCCCAAGAAATGACTCTGAAAGTCATGAGATGGAGGAGGACAATAACGCTGAAGAAATGAGGTATCTTCATGCCCAGTGTGCAGAGCAGGAGAACTAGAAAACAGCCACCATTTGAGAGAGATCAGAAGAAGCAGATCTTCGGGGCATTGCAGATTTCAGTCAAGCAAATGATGAAGAAAAAAATTCCAAGAAGGCATTTTGATGATGATTGTGGTAGTTAAGGTTATGTGAGAATTTGGCTGGGTCTGGTTTTGAGTGGCTGGGCAGCTGGATGTAGTAATTCCCCGTAATGAGATTGGTAATCAACTCCATGGTGGAATCTACTGGAGAAACAGAGTAGCTGCCTTAGGGATATGGTCTGCTACCAATATATAAGAAGCTTTGAGGATGGTCTCTAATCTTTTTGGCACACTTGGACCCTGCATGTAGCAACCTGCCATGTTTCCTGCTGATCTTGGGACTGTCTCTGGACTTGAATTTGTAGCCTTCTATGTTGTTTGGTAATCTTGGTACTGTGCCATTTTATCTGTTGACCTTGGGCCTGTCAGCTTCAGCAGCCAACAGCAGTCTGGGTGAAGAGACACCTCTAGCTCTGGTGGGGTGGGAGCAAGAGGCAGAGCTGAAGCCAAAAATGAGAGGCCTTCACCTAGTCCCTAGAGCTTGGCACTTTGAACTTGGACTTCTAGCCTCCTAAACTGTAAGAGAATAAATCCCTGTTTGTGAAGACCACCCACTTGGGGTGTTTCTATTGGAGCGGCACTAGAGGTAATGAAAACAATGACCTAGCATAAATGAAGGATCAGGAGATGGCACTGACCTTTCAGTTACCAGCTGAGTGCTTAATTCTTGCACCGTCTAGAACTTTGTGTGTGTGTGTGTCACAATTCTCTATTTTTTCTCACATTGCTTACTCTTTCTTACTTATTTATCATACTTTTCTTCACCTGGTTCATTCTAAAGCTGCAACCTTCACTAATCATCTAGTAGTCCCATTGTTGTTGTAGGTGCTGTTGAGTTGTCTCCGACTGATTGCAACTTTACGTATAACAGAAGGAAATGTTGCCTGGTTTTGCACCATCCTCATAATGATTGCTATGTTTGAGTCCATTGTTGCAGCTACTGTGTTAATTCATCTCATTAAGGGGCTTCTTTTCCACTGACCCTCTGTTGTACCAAGCTTGATGGCTTTCTCAAGCAATTTGTCCCTATTAATGATATATCCAAAGTAAGCAAGATAAAGTCTTGCCATCTCCACTTCTTAGGATTATTAGGGCTGCACTTTCCTCAAGACAAATTTGTTCATTCTTCTGACAGTCCATAGTATATTCAGTATTATCCACCAACACCACAATTTGAATGAATCAGTTCTTCAGTCTTCCTTTTTCATTGTCCAGCTTTCTCCTGCATATGAGGCTATTGAAAAGACCATGTCTTGATCAGGCTCACCTTAGTCATCAAAGTGACATCTGTTTTTTAATATTTTAAAGTGGTCTTTTGCAGGAGATCTGCTCAGTGGAATATGCCATTTGATTTCTAGACTACTTGTTTTGGTGCTGCTCTAACAGACATACCACAAATGTATGACTTTAACAAATAGGGATTTATTCTCTTACAGTTTTGGAGACTAGAAGTTCAAGTTCAAATGCTAGCTCTAGTGGTTGGGTCAAGGCCTTTCAGCTTTGCATCTTGCTCCTGGCCCACTGGAGCTGGAGACTTCTCTCAACTCAGGCATCTGCTGGCTGCTGAGGCTGATAAACTCAAGGTGAACAAGTAAAATGGCACAGTACCAAGATTATTAAGCAACTTGGTGGGCTACTATTTCAAGTCCAGAAATAGTCCCAAGATCAGCAGACAATATGGCAGGCTGGTGAATGAAAAGTTGGCTACATGCTGGGTTCTGAGTGTGCCAAAAAGCTCAGAGATCTTTCTCAAAACTGTCTTTTTATATACTGGAAGCACACCACATCCTTAAAGTAGCTACTCAGCTTCTCCAGTAGCTTCCATCATGGAGTTGATTACCAGTCTCATCATGGGGAATAACTGCATCCAGCTGTCCAGCCATTCAAAACCAGAGCCAGCCAAGTTGATACACAACCTTGATTACCATACTGCTCCTCCCTTGGGTGTTGATTGAAATTCTTGACAACTTCAGTTTCTTTGCCATTTATCATGATGTTGTTTATTGGTCCTGTTGTAAGGATTTTTGCTTTCTTTATATTCATATGTAATCCATACTACAGGCTGTGGTCTTTTACTTTAAGTAAGTGCTTCAAATCATCTTCATTTTTGGCAAGCAAATTTGTGTCATCTGCAAATCTCAGCTTGTTAATGAGTTTGCCTCTAATCCTGATGCCATGTTCTTTTTCATATAATTCAGCTTCTCAGATTATTTGTTCAATATATAGATTGAATAAGTAAGGTGAAGGAATACAACCATGCTGCCCATTTTTTCCAGTTTTAAACTATGCAGTATCCCTTTGTTTGGTTCAAATGCTTGCATCTTGGTCTATGTACAGATTCTGCGCTAGCACAATTAAGTGTTCTGGAACTCCCATTTTGCACAATGTTATTCATAGTTTTTTTTTATGATCCATGTAATTGAATGCCTTCTTGTATTTGATAAAACATAGGTATACATATTTTTGGTAGTCTCTGCTTTCAGCTCAGATCTGTCTGACAGCAGCAATGATATCCCTTATTCCTATTCTGAATCCCCCTTGAACTTCTGGCAAGTTACCTGTCGATGATGGCTGCAGTCACTTTTGAATTATCCTTAGCTCATGTGCAAGTTCAAGTTGAATTGTGCTCCCATTACATCTTTTAAATAATGCTATTAAAACTCTCATCACCTAATTGATATTATCGATATCTCTTTCTCTGTCTCTGTGTATCTCCATAAACAGTTTGTAAACTTCCTGGGGGCAGGGATGGTCTTATTTGTCTTTATACCTTTTTTGCTTAGCACAGAACCTAGAATATGGTAAGTGAAAGTATGTAACGATTGAACTACAAGCTGCAGCTTAGGGAATAGATATAGTTTAGAGAGGAAAAAGGGAGGAGAATAGAGGGAGAACAAATGGATATGTGTTCAGGAGAAGATGAAAGTAAACGAGGGACCATGGGCCAGATGATGAATCAGTTTCTTTCGCTAAAGCAGGAGACAAAGTCATGCAATCTAATAGGGGGCAGTGACATATGAACACCGGGAGACATGAGAAAGTCTGAAGTAGTCACTGTGGAGAATTAACTTGGAAATTAGAGAAAAGCAAAATACCACTCCATGGGTGGTATTTTGTGGCCTGGAAGATAAAGAAACAAATTTTTGCATACTGATGGGAATAAGAATTATAAATATGGCAAAATATCAGGGACACCAGCGAGTCATAGTCATAATCATCATTACATGACTAATCATAAATTAAAAGTTACAGGCTGGCTGGCTGGCTAGATGCCGTCAAGTTGGATCTGATTCATAGTGACCCCTCCTTGGGTTTCCTAGACGATATCACTAAGAAAGTAGATTGCCCAATCTTCCTTCCAAGGAGTGGCTGGTGGATTTGAACCACCAGCCTTCTGGTTAGCAGTCAAATCCTTAGGTACTACACCACCAGACCTTCCTAGGTCTGTTAAAAATGGAGGCCCTTATAATTCAATTCCATAGCTTAGGCAGTTGGAGCCCTGAGAGGGAGTGGCCCAGGGTCACACAGCTAGACGGTAGCTTGCTGATCCGGAACTGATGATGCTGGTTCTGCTTGGGTTTGGTTGTGAGCAACAGAAATGGCCTCTAGCTGACTTAAGCAACCAGAAAACTTGCTAGATCTGGGGAACTCATAGAATCAAAGAGAAAGCTGCGTAATTAGTCTCAGGTCAGGTTCCAGTGTGTTCTGAGAATCCAGGTGGCAGGAACAAATGCAGTTCCATCAGGTCCCTGATGTGGGCTATCTGCTTCTACGCAAGATGAAATTCTTGGAGAAAGAATCAGATTGACCAAATTTAAAAGGACAACATGGTTGGCGATGGGCTCAAGTATAGCAAGAATCATGGAGCTGGCTCAGGACTGGGTGGTGTTTCGTTCTGCTGTGCATAGGGTCGCTATGAGTTGGAGATGACTTGACAGCACCTAACAGCAACAACATGGTTGGCTGTCTAAGACTGTACACAATAGGAAAGAAACATTTTTTCCTTAAAGTGGTGCTATTACCAGAAGGTGGATTGATGAAGAGGGGATGAAAATAACAAATATCTCATCCAGTGCAGTGATGATAAGGTAGTATTGTGTCATGGTTAAGAGCATGGACTCTGGAGCTGGACTTCCTGGTTTCAGATCCCTATTATGACCTTCAGATCTTGAGCAAAATGCCTAAACTTCTCCATGCCTCAGTTTCCCCATTTGTAAAAAGGAGTTAATGAGATAATTAAGTTAATATATGTGAAATGTAGAGGGCCTAGAAAGGAAGTGCTATTTAAGGTCAGTTTTTACTATAGCCGTTTTTAGCTGAATATGTGTTTTCCCCATCCCACTGTGCAGTTCCCATGTGGGCAGATCATGGAGCTGCTTCTTTTGCTACTGCCCTTCCCATCTGCTGATTCTCATGTAGCTTTTACCAATAATGCACTTCCTCATATTTGTAAGATGGCTTGTATGATGGAGGCTAAAGCCCAAGCTCTGATTAATGATAGTATTTTCATTCTTTAACCTTGTCACAAAGGGAATCCCCTAGGCAACTGGTTTAGAGGTAGCTGTGATGGGAAAAATAGACCCTAGAGTCTGAAGTTCTAGGTGTTAGTCCTGGGCCTGACACAAATTAACGTGAAAAAATTAGTTAACGTTCCTGAGGTTCAGAATCCTCAACAGTAAAATGGGGATAATGCTCTCTTCACAGGGTTGTTGTGAGGTTTAAATGAGGTAATGCATGAGAGTGGCACATAAACTGTAAAACAATATTTAAGTAATAGATGAAAACAGCCCTTTCACAATGAGGTTGCTTCCATAGGAGAAGCCAAATCTAAATAGGTGTAGTGACTGAAGACCAGCTACAGATGGTTGGCACACACCAACTTCATACATCCCAACCAAACCAAACCAAACTCACTGCTGTCAAGTCGATTCGACTCATAGCAACCCCTCCTTGGGTTTGTGAGGTGGTATCTCTATGCAAATAGATTGCCCAACCTTCCTTCTGAGGAGTGGCTGGTGGGTTTGAACTGCCACCTTCTGGTTAGCAGTCAAATGCCTTAGGCACTATGCCACCAGAGCTCCCTCATACATCCCAGGAGGCTGGTATTTGTGATAGCGTCTGTAGAGAAGAAAAGGAAAAAAGTCCTGATGATCAGAATGTGTTTACCTGAAAGGTAATTAAGCCCAGTTAATAAGCAGTGGCCTGTAATTGCCCACTGGCTAGAAAAATTCAACCAATTGATAGTGACAATGCCTTGAATCTAGCTGTTTTCCGTGCACTGGGGTCACGATTACACATGAATGCCACTAATCGTTTGAACAGGACTGTGAGTTATTTGATTCATGACAAAATTCTTTATTTGAATGGAACGTACATTGAGAATATGTTGGACGATCATTGTGTGACCTTCAGCAAATCATTTCACCTCTAGCAATCTGTTTCCTTATTTGTAGAATAAAGAGGAGGGACTGAATGATCTCAGTGCTGCTTCTGATTTCTGAATCCCTTCTTTGTTCCTTTTGAGGTGCTTATCATAACTTGTGATTATTTTATTTATTTGTTTGCTTCCTTTATTTAATTTTGGAGTATCACACTCACTAGAATGTAGGTTGCATGGACGTATGGCTGTCTTGTCCACTGTTCTACCCAGCTAATGCTTGGCACGTAGTAGATGCTCAGTAATGGATTCATAAGTTAAGAATATGATTCTTCAGTCCATTGAAGAGGATCATAATTTTTCTGGAGATTGGTGGATTTATTATTCTATTTTTTATTGTATATAGTCTTGGCATTTTGTAGTACAAATGGCATTTTCTGGTACGAATGGCTCAGCGGTGACATTAACTTGTTGTTGTTGTTGTTGTTATTTGCCGTCAAGTCAGACCCGACTCATAGCAACTCCTTGGGTTTCCGAGGCAGTATCACTATGGAAGTAGATTGCCCAACCTTCCTTCTGAGGAGTGGCTGGTGGGTTTTAACCGCCAGCCTCTTGGTTAGCAGTCAAATGCCTTAGTCACTATGCTACTAGAGATCCTTTACTTAGTATTCCCAAAACCCCTAGCCCCAAGTCAGTGAACATACATCATAATTCTGTGGTACATTTGTATATGATCTTTTCTGTGGTCCATTTAAAAATAGGGAAAGGTAACTACAGTGTTATAACCTGGCCCCATTTCACTGAGCACATGGGTATTAGAGTTCTTGGCTTGTGCACTTGCCCTCAACCACTAATAATCAAGATGTTACTTACGTGCTGCTTTTATATCTGGCATTTGATGTATGTGTGAGCACTTTAGTTTGCACTGTTGTTTGGTCTGTAAAAGGGAAAATGAAACATAAATACATTGGCTTTGACCTTGGGATCATCAATTAAGCTGAAACAGGTTTACAAAAGAAGCTTTTAGTTTCTTAAAGATATTAAGATTGCTTAAAGCACTAAAGCAGCAGAGGCCCAGACCAATTACATCTCATTTTATGAGCCCTGGCAAAGATATATATATATTTGATTCTTGTTGTTGTCCTCCCAGAGTCCTTCTTTTCTCATAAATTAAGACCAATCAGTCATAGGAACATGAAATTCCATTTATATCCTCAAATGACTAATGGTTTGGCTTTTGGTCCTTTGGTTCGAGTTCTGATAAAGCATAATAGTAGCTCTGTGTAATTAGCAAGTGGGCTGTCAGGTCTGGCCACGTGCATAGCCACAGGGGCTGAACCCGTGCTCCAGCCACCACTTTGTTTTTTAAAGTAGTTAATAATAAATATGGTCATGACTGGGAGAGACTGAGAGGCAGCACCCACTTTCCTAAGAGTCGTCTTCCAACCAGCAGTGTTAAGAATCTGTGATTCAGAGCGGCTGCTGTGGGGCTTTGTTGGTCTATGCTTTTTCCAGAAGAGAAAAAATGTCTCTATTGAGTGCTGTCTCTGATGTCTTAAAATGTATATCCTTCTTTCCAGTACCCTCTTATTCCAATGTCAACATTTGCGTAACAGGTTTCTTAATATAATTGCGTAGGTTGTTTCCAAACGTGGAATATTCCAGATCTACCTTCTGAATACAGAGGGGAAAAACAGGAAATACGTGGTAAGTTAGAAAGAGAAGTGGGTTGGAGGGTCATGTAAGTTAAACATTAGAAAATAACCTTCTAGGAGCAACCCCCTCCCTCTTTTTCTGTGAGATTATTCAAGACAGTAGGATTTGCATTTTTCAGTTAAACACACAGTAATAACAGCTTTCTAGACTGTCACAGTCTAGGAACTTCTGATCCCAGTACAACTTCGTTCGCTCTCCTTCAGTAGGAAACTTTCTTTAGGATGGAACACAAAGCACCTACAACCTCTTAAATCCTAGATTCACCTTGAGATTCATATATTAGATATGCTTTTTCCATTTGTTTATAAGGGACAGATCAGTTTCATTATATTTATGGAACACCTTCTGGGCATAAAATAGTTTGTGGGAAAAGTAGATGAAACAAAGTCTCAGCTCTTGACCAATATTATTGAAGAACCAGCATTTGAGCCTGCTAGCCATGAAGAGCCATTGACAATTTTCCAGCAATAGAAGACATGATTAGATCTGAATTTTAGAAAAGTCACTCTAGAATAGAGATAAACTTAGAAGTATGGCGATTATGCTGGAGACAAGAACTGACAGTGATTTGGATTAAGACATCAATAGTCTGATGAGTGAGACATTTTGGGCATAGAATCAACAGATTTGTTGATCCATTGAAAATGGAGGAGAAAGAAAGAAGGAATCAGTTGAACTTTCTAACTGTGGTGCCATATTCCAAAAGGATAAGCACAGAGCATAAAGCCAGTTTGTTGTTGCTAAGTTGACTCATGGCAACCCCATGTACAACAGAATGAAATGTTGCCATCTTATGATTGTTGGTGTGTTTGAGTCTATTGTTGTGGTCATTGAGCCAGTCTTTCATTGAGAATCTCTCTAACCTTCTCTGGCCTCCACTTTACTAAATATGATGTATTTATTATATACATTTATTTGTTTATCATAATCTCCAGTAGTTGGTCCCTTCTGGTGACACATCCAAATTAAGAGTCTTGAAGTCTCAGACAATATTTTATGATTCATAGGTTTTTCATTGGCTACTTTTTGGAAACACACCACCAGATCTTTCTTCCTAGCCTGTCTTAGTCTAGAAGCTCTGCTAAAACTTGCCCACCATGGATGACCCTGTTGGCATTTGAAATAGTGGTGACATAGCCTAAAGCATCCTAGCAACATGGATGCAACCACAGTATGACCAACTGATAGATGGGTGGTGGAGAGCCAGTTAGGAGGGGTGATTTTTATTGTAATGTCTCTATAAGACATCTAGGTAATGCCCAATATGCAGATGGAAATACTGATCTAGAACATAGCAGGAAGTTGGAGGTAAGAGTAAAGATGAGTCAATGAAATAGCAAAATTCAAAGTAGTTATCACCAGAGTGTCTTCCAAAGATGGTGTCCTTGCTCATACATTTCTCTACTCCTGTCACCAGCCACTTCTTTCCACAGAGATTCTGAGAAAGGAGGAACAGTGGCCAAGATGGCAGGAGAGGCAGATTGTACTATCCAGACCTTCTACAACAAAGGTCCAAGAAACCAAGTGAAACAGATACAGATGATAATCTTGGAACACAGAACTTCAAAGGAAAGGATAAAGAAGCATATTAAATACAGATAAGAGCAAGAGAATGAAAACAGCAAACAAGGAGGCATATGGAGCAGTGAATTGCCAATAGGCCCAGCACAGCATGGCCATTTTGAATGATTGCAGGCAGCAGTCTGATCAGGGCAGGAACCTGATAACTGGTTCTGCTTGCACAGGACTGTACCAGCAACCACATTGGTGATCAGTGGCTAGGGATATGTGATCTCCTTCCTAGCTCTACATAACCCCCTAGGACCAGAGATGTAGCCACCCTCACACCCATCTGGCAGCTGGTCATATCCCCCTACCCACTACCAGTGTTGTGCTATGCTTCCAACCCCCCCCCACCCCTTTTTTCCTTTCTCTCCCTCCCCACTTTTGTTTGGATCCTGCATAGCAGGCATACCATCCCAAACCACCTCCATGGCCAGCAGCACCTGCTCTTGCCCCTTCACAGTCAGAAGTGTGCACTTCCTTGGAGCTAGAGCCATGTTTCCACTGAAGCCATGTTTGGTGGCTAGACACTGTGCCAGTACTGCAGCACTTTTTTATTTCTCTCTCTTCTTAGTTCTTTCTTCTTCCCCCTTTGTGATGTTTTCTTTTTCTCCTCTTCTCTCTCTACTACCCCTGCCCCTGCCACCTTTATTTATTTTTTCTCATCAGCCAGGGGTCAGCAACTCTACCCAGCACTATATGCTACTCCTGCTGCCCCACCCATTAGGCAAGTGCATCACTGGATTGATGACAGATGGTGGCTAAGACCACCAAGCCTGCTTTCAGCTGCTCTACATGACCAATTCTCAGCCATTACCAAATTAACCCAGAGATGGGATGAGAGTCCCAGTGCTGCTAAACTAGTAACCAGAGTAGCATGCCTACCCTGTTGCCTGGATATATTAAAAAACCCCAAAAGATCCAACATAGAATCAATAAATTAAAACATTAACACCACTATGTCTTAGAGACAGCAGACAACTTCACTTCACACAAAAACACAGGAGAAGATGGCTCAAACAAATGATCAAAATACAGGGCCAGAAAATCTTCCACAGAAAGAAATGGTATTGGAACTACCTGATAAAGAATAAAAAAGAAATTTGTATTTACATCCCTTCATGTATTAAGAGGTAGATCAAGGAAAACACAGATAAAAGTCTAGGAGAACTCAGGAAAACAATACAAGAACAAATTGACAAAATAAATGGAAAATTGGAAATAATATAAAAACACCAAATAGAAATTCAGAGAATTAATACTAAAATTTTAGAAATTGATAATGCAGTGGAAGGGCAAAGGAGTAGAATTGAATCAATGGAAGACAGAATTAGTGAAATTAAAAAGAAATCTCTTAATACTGATTTGTTAGAGAAATAATCAGAAAAAGGAACAAAGAAAGAAAGACTAAGAATTATGTGAGACACCATCAAGAGGGATAACTTATGTTGAAGATTTGTTGGAAGAAAATTTCCCTAATATCATGAATGGTGAGAAAATATGCAAACAGGAAGCTCAATGAGCCCCAAATAAGATAGATTCCAAAAGAAAATCACCAAGACGTATCATAATCAAACTTCCTGAAACCAAAGACAAATAATTCTGAAAGCAGCTCAGGAAAAATGAGTCACCTACAAAGGAGAACCAATAAGAAGACTAAGCTCTGATTTCTTGGTGGAAACCATGCAAGCCAGAGGGCAATGGGTTGATATATGTAAAACCATGAAAGAAAAATAATTGCCAATGAAAAATTACATATACAGCAAAATAGTCCTTTAAATGTGATGGCAAAATTAGGACATTTCCAGATAAACAGAAATTATGAGAATTTATAAAAGCAGGTAGACAACAACCTGAGATTAAAACACATGGCAACATCACTAGGAACTCAACTCAGACATAGATGTGTCAAAAATAAAATAAACCTACAATACTGAAAATAGGGAACCAGAGACATCAATTTTTAAATGATAATAACTATGAAGCAAAGAGAGGGAATAAGTAGTGTAGTTATAGAACTTTCAAATGGAGAGGAAATCAAGAGATATTAAGATAGAATGGACTGTTCTAAACTTCAGAGATAATAATAAGTTACAGGGTAACCTCACAGAGAATTAGTAAACATTCTCACCAAAATAAAAAAGAAGAAAATCATAAATATTCAATAAACACTAAAACAACAGCAACAAAGGGAATGATAAAATCCATAAACAAAATGAACTCAGCACAGGAAAATATATGGAACAAAGAAATCATCAACATTGCAAAACACATACACACACAACAACAACAACAACAACAACAACAACAAAATGACTGCAATAAATTCATACTTATCAACAATGAATTACACTGGATTTAAATTTACACTGAATGGAAATGGATTAAATGTACCAGTCAAAACAGAGAGAAGCAAAATGAGTAAGAAAACATGATCCATCAATATGCTGCCTACAAGCAACACGCTTTAGACATAAAGACAAAAAATAAGCTAAAAAATCAAAGGATGGAAAACAATATATCAAGAAAATGGCAAACAAAAAGAATCAGGAGTGACAATATTAATTTCTGATAAAATAGATTTTAAGTCAAAAACCAGCAAAAGAGACAAGGAAAGACACTATATAATAATTAAAGAGTCAGTCCTACAAGAGGACATAATAAATATCTGTGCAGCTAATGAAAGAGCCCCCCAATACATAATTCAAACTTTAACAGTATTGAAAAGGGGAATAGACAACTCCACAATAATAGTAGGAGAGTTCAATGAAGGACACCCTTGATGAAGGACATAAAAACTAGTAAAAAAAAAAAAAAAAGGACACTAAAGATCCAAACAACACAATCAACCAACTTGACGTCATAGATGTATACAGAACACTCCACCCAACAACAGCACAATATATATTCTTTTCCAGTGCACATGGAACATTCTCCAGAATAAATGATGTGTTAGGCCACAAAGCAAGCCTAAATAAATTTAAAAACATCAAAACACTGCAACATCTTCACAGATCACAATACTATAAAATTAGAAATCAACAACAGGTAGAGCAAGGAAAAAAAAAGAAACATGGAAACAGAATAGCACCCTGCTTAAAAACTACTGGGTAAAAGAAGAAATAAAAAATGAAATAAAAATTTCTTGAATCAAACAAAAATGAAAATACAACATAGGAAAATCTTTGGCACACAGCAAAAGCAGTGCTAAGAGGACAATTTATAGCAATAAACACACACATCAAAAAAGAAGACCCCAAATCAAGACCTGAACCCAACATCTATAACAATTAGAAAAAAAGCCTACAGTCACCAGAAGAAAGAAAACAATAAAGAAAATTAGGGCAGAAATAAACGAAACAGAAAATAAAAACAGTAGAAAGAATCAGCAAGACTAGAAGTTGGTTCTTTGAAAGAGTTAATAAAATTGACAAACGACTGGCAAATTTAACAAAGGAAAGAAGGAGAAGATGCAAATAACATGAATAAGAAATGAAATAGATGAGTCACAGCAGAACCAAATGAAATGAAAAGAATAGTGATGAAATACTATGAAGAACTGTACTCTAAAATTTGAAAATAGAAGAAATGGATACATTTCTAGAAACACACTACTTACCCAAACTAACACAATGTGTGGTAGAAAATTTGAAGCAGACCCATCACAAAAGAAGAAATCAGACACATCATTAACAAACAAACAAACAAATAAAAACTACCAAGAAAGAAAAGTCCTAGCCCTGACAGCTTTACTGGTGAATTCTACCAAACATTCAGAGAAGAGCTGACACCAATTCTGCTCAAACTATTCTAGAACATAGAAAAGATTGGAATACCCTAAACTCATTCTAAGAAACAAGCGTAACCCTTATATTAAAACTACCAAACAAGAAAATTATACACCAATATCCCTCAGGAACAAAGAAGCAAAAATTGTCAATGAAATCCTAGCCTACAGAATCCAACAACATATCAAAAATAATACATCATGACCAAGTGGGATTTATACCAAGTATGCAATGATGGTTCAATATCAGAAAAATGATCAACACAATCCATTACATAAATAAAGGAAAAGAACTACATGGTCATATCAATAGCTGAAAAAAAGGCATTTGACAAAATTCAACACCCATTCTTGATTTGAAAGCAAAACAAAAACAAAAACAAAAACAAAAAACAGAAAAGAGGAATAGAAGGGAAATTCCTCAACATAATTAAGGGCAAAACCAATGGCCAACATTATTCTCAATGGAGAGAGACTGAAAACATTCCCCTTGCAAGTAGGAACCAGATAAGGATGCCTTTTATCACCACTCCTATTCAATATTGTAAAGAGCTCTGGTGGCACAGTGCCTAGGCATTAGACTGCTAACCAGAAGGCTGGTGGTTCAAACCCATTAGCCACTCCATGGAAGGAAGACTGGGCAATCTGCTTCCATAAAGATTTACCACCTCGGAAACCCAAAGAGCGTAGCTTTGAGTTGGAATCAACTTGATGGTAGTGAGTTTGGGTTTTTTTTTTTTTTTAATTCAATATTATATTGGAAGGCCATTCTTCCAACATGCTCGGCATTTCTCAAGCTGAAAGAATTGAGGAAAAAATTTAAGCCTCGAGTTGCAATATTGGAAGATTTTAAGGGCAAAACATTGAATGATGCAGGGAAAATCAAAAGAAGATGGAAGGAATACACAGAGTCACTGTACCAAAAAGAACTGGTCGATCTTCATCCATTTCAGGAGGTGGCATATGATCTAGAACCAATGGTACTGAAGGAGGAAGTTGAAGCTGCAATGAAGGAATTGG
>NW_006921595.1:12051761-12053975 GCF_000298275.1 Orycteropus afer afer | reverse complement strand
AGAAAGATGTTTACTTGTGCTTTATTGACTATGTTTGATTGTGTGGATCATGACAAATTATGGATAACATTGAGAAGAATGGGAATTCCCGAACACTTGATTGTACTCATGAGGAACCTGTACCTTGACCAGGAGGCTGTCATTCATATGGAACAAGGGGACACTGCATGGTTTAAAATCAGGAAGGGAATGCATCAGGGTTGTATTCTTTCCCCATATTTATTCAATCTATATGCTGAGCAAATAATCCGAGAAGCTAGACTATATGAAGAAAAACGTGGCATCAGGATTCGAGGAAGAATCATTAACAACCTGAGATATGCTGATGATACAACTTTGCTTGCTGAAAGTGAGGATGACTTGAGGCACTTACGGATGAAGATTGAAGAACATAGTCTGCAGTATGGATTACATCTCAATATAAAGAAGACAAAAATCCTCACAACTAGACCAATAAGCAGCATCACAATAAAAGGAGAAAAGATTGAGGTTGTCAAAGAATTTGTGTTGCTTGGTTCTACAATCGAGGCCAATGGAAGCAGCAGTCAGGACATTAGATGATGTGTAGCACTGGGTAGGTCAGCTGCAAAGGAACTCTTTCAAGTGCTGAGGAGCAAGAATGTTTCCTTGAGGACTAAGGTGCACCTGACACAGGCCATGATATTTCCAATCACCTCATATGCATGTGACAGCTGAACAATGAATAAGGAAGACCGAAGAAGAGTTGATGCTTTTGAGTTGTGGTGCTGGTTAAGAATAATGAAGGTACCATGGACTGCTAAAAGAACTAACAGATCTGTCCTGGAGAAAGTGCGGCTGATATGCTCCTTAGAAGTGAGGATGGCCAGACTTCGTCTCACCTACTTTGGTCATGTTGTCAGAGGGGACCATTCCCTGGAGAAGGATGTCATGCTTGGTAAGGTGGAGGGTCAATGAAAGAGGGGAAGACCTTCAACAAGATGGATTGACACAGTGGCTGTGACAATGGGCTCAAGTATAGCAAGGATCATGGAGCTGGTGCGGGATCGGGCGGTGTTTCATTCTGCTGTGCATGGGGTTGCTATGAGTTGGAAGCGACTTGACAGCACCTAACAACAACAACATTGGAAGGCCTTGCTAGAGAAATAAGGCAGGAAAAGAAAATAAAAGACATCTGAATTGGCAAAGAAGTAGTAAAGCTATCTCTATTTGCAGATTATATGATCCTATACATAGAAAATCTCAGAGATTTGAAAACTACAAAAACTATTAGAAGGATTCAGCAAAGTATCAAGGTACAAGATCAAAACCAACAAGAAAACTCTGAAAAGGAAATCAGGAAACAATATCATTTACAATAGCTACCCAAAAGATGAAATTCTTAGGAATAAATCTATCTGGAGATACCAAGGACATATGCAAAGAAAGCTACAGAACACTACTAAAAAAAAAAAAAGAAAGAGAGATCTACATAAATACACTATAGTCATGGATAGGAAAACTTAATATTATGAAAATATCAATAGTACCTGTGTTAGACTGGGTTCTCTAGAGAAACAAAACCCAGCAAAACTTACATATATATATATAGAGAGAGAGAGAGAGAGAGAGAGAGAGAGAGAGAGAGAGAGATTTATCTTAGGAAAATGGTTCACACATGTATAGAAGCCGGCAAGTCCAAAGTTCCTGGATTAAACATCAAGTTGGAGGCTTTTCCTGGCTCCCGCAACTGCAGGGGCTGAGGAGCTCAAGGCTGACAGGCAGTATACCGGCTGTTGACTCCAATGAATGACGAATCCAAGATCTCCAGGCTGAACGGTGAAGTGCTCACTCACAGACAGTTGTAGGCAGCACAAGAGAATCCCAATCCACAGAAGAATGTCTCTCTTCCCAGAACATCCCTGGATATCCTGGAAGCAGGCCACACCCCTGGTGAAACTTCCCTTCAACAGATTGGCCACTCAGAACACAGTCATCCAATCCTATCATGGGAACAACCACACAGAACTGGGGTCCAGCCAAGTTGGCACACAGCTCCAACTATCACAGTCCACCCTTTGTCAACTTGGCAGTTGTATACATTTTCTTAACCATATATAATCTCTAAATAAGGACAATTATAAAGTCATATCTGTGCCTAACGTGATACGCTAACACATGTACAACCTAAATGCATTAACCTTATTTACATTTCACAGTTCATAACAGAAGGAAACAAAAATATTTGATGCACAT
>NW_006921595.1:12049481-12050666 GCF_000298275.1 Orycteropus afer afer | reverse complement strand
GTGATGGGGAACATGGTAAGACTAGTGAATTCCATGAGCATAAGCCCATTGCTGCACTTGCTGTGAAATGAGTCCCTTGATTCAAAGCAATGCTGTGTGGGATACCATGATGGTGGATAAGGCATTCTGTAAGTCCATGGATGGTAGTTTTAGCAGAAGCATTGTGTGCAGGGAAGGTGAGTCCATATCCAGAACAAGTATCTATTCCAGTAAGAACAAAATGCTGTTCTTTCCATGATGGAAGTGGTCCAATGTAATCAACCGCCACCAGGTTGCTGGCTGATCACCCAACGGAATGGTTCCATATTGCGGACTCTGTGTTGGTCTCTGCTGTTGGCAGATTAGGCACTCAACAGTGGAGGTAGCCAAATCAGCCTTGGTAAGCAGAAGTCCATGTTGCTGAGCCCATGCATAACCTCCATCCCTGCCACCATGGCCACTTTGTTCATGAGCCCACTGAGCAATGACAGGAGTAGCTGGGGAAAAAGGAAGGCTGGTTTCCACTGAACATGTCATCCTATCCACCTGATTGTTAAAGTCCTCCTTTGCTGAGGTCACCTTTTGGTGGGCACTCACATGAGACACAAATACCATTACTTCTTTGGCCCATTCAGAGAGATCTGTCCACATACCTCTTCCCCATACATCCTTATCACCAATCTTCCAATCATGCTCCTTCCAAGTCCCAGACCATCCAGATAAGACATTAGCCACAGCCCATGAAGCCATATATAATCGCACATCTGGCCATTTCTTATTCCATGCAAAGTGAATGGCCATATGCATGGCTCGAAGTTCTGCCCATTGGGATGATTTCCCTTCACCATTGTCCTTTAAGGAAGTCCCAGAAAGGGGCTGCAGTGCTGCTGCTGTCCACTTTCGAGTGGTGCCTGCACAGCACGCAGAACCATCTGTACACCAGGCATGGGTTTTCTCTTTCTCAGTCAACTGATCATAAGGAACTCCCCATGAAGCCATAAGTGCAGAGTGGGAGAGCGAAAGTAATGTGACTGGAGTGGAGACCATAGGCATTTGGGCCACTTCCTCATGCAACTTACTTGTGCCTTCAGGTCCTGCTCGAGCCCGATCTCTGATATACCACTTCTATTTAATGATGTAGTGCTGCTGTGCAGGTCCAACTTTATGACTCTGTGGGTCAAACAACACGCAGTCCATGATGGGTAG
>NW_006921595.1:12048276-12048821 GCF_000298275.1 Orycteropus afer afer | reverse complement strand
TAGGCCACAGCAACACACCCAAATGAGGGATATGTTGCTTCCAAAATCCAAAGAGACCCACCAGATGTTGTGCCTCCTTTTTAGTTGTGGGGGAAGCCCAATACAATAACTTATCCTTCACTTTAGTAGGAATATCTTGACATGCCACATACCATTGGACCCCCAGAAATTTCACTGAGGTGGAAGGTGCCTGAGTTTTCGTTGGGTTAATTTCCCAACTTCTAGCACACATATGTCTCAATAAGTCTAGAGTCATCGATACTTCTTCTTTACTAGGTCCAATCAGCATAATGTCATCAGTATAATAGACCAGTGTGATGTCTTGTGGAAGGAAAGGTGATCAATATCCCTATGGACTAAATTATGACATAGTGCCGGGGAGTTGATATACCCCTGAGGAAGGACCGTAAAAGTATGCTGTTGGCCTTGCGAGCTGAAGGCAAACTACTTCTGATGGTCTTTTGAAATTGGTGTTGAGAAGAAGGCATTGGCCAGATCAATAGCTGCATACCAAGTACCAGGAGATGTACTAATTTGCTCAAGCA
>NW_006921595.1:12020110-12047713 GCF_000298275.1 Orycteropus afer afer | reverse complement strand
TCCTCAAAGGGACCTGGCCTCCCCTTCATTCAAGGGGTTGTGGGTCTGTAAACTGACTCAAGGCTGGAAATTGATTAAGAGGTCGTGACTCTGTATTCTGGTGATTCAATCTAGGTTGCTGTTCACGTGACCTAGAATTCTTCTGTCTATACAGATCAAGTAAATATTTAGCAGGCTAAATATTTACTAGGCTTGCCATATATTTCATTACTAGGAACACCATGAGGAAGTAGCCAATGCCATAATTCTACATGCGTCAGACTATTCTGATTAGAGTACCGACTCTGTTGTCCATTATGGTTACCATGCCCACCTTGCCTTTGTCAATTAACTGCTGCCACTTGGCCCCTATTACCACTGGGTCCAATCAGCCTCATTGTAGTTCAGTGTCTTAGTTCAATTAATGCAGTTCCCACTGTCAAATCAGGTTTACATAAAATAGCAATCACAGCAGTCTTCAAGGATGCTGGAGCTCCGTTCACAAATTTATTCCTCACAGTACTGGTGAAAGGTGTGTCCTCTGGACTCTCCATTTCTGGCTCTAGGGGTCTAATCTGATAAATCCATTCTAACAGGCCAATTTCCCTAAGCCTCTGGATACCTTCTTCTACATTATATCAAGGCAGGTCTGGTACTTCAACTTGACTTAAGGTAGGCCACTGCATAATCCTTGCTTCAGTCAGCCAACCAAATAAACTATTAGATCCTTTCCTAACCTCTCGAGCTGAGACATTGAATGAAGAATCCATACTTAGTGTGTCTAAATCAATAAACTCAGACTGATCCAATGTTACATTCCTTGCACCATTATCCCACACCCTCAGTAGCCATTACCATACATATTCTCCAGGTTTCTGTCTGTACATGTTAGCGAAATCAAGTAGGTCTTTTTGGGTATAGCATACCACCTCCTCAGTCACACTTTCTATTTCACCTTTTGGGGCTCACTTGTACTTAACTTTAGTTATTAGCCTAGCAGCAACAATAGGTGCTTGAGGCAGTGAGAGCATTTAGGTGCTATTCAACAGTAGGTGCTTGAAGTGCTGAGAGCATTCAGGAATGTCTTCCATGGCCTCTGCCTCAGACAATGACCCAGCAGGACCAATTTGGCTAGTCCCATCAAACTGAGGGGAAGGGGATAATGGTTTTACAGTAATCTGTTCAGATGGGAGGGAGTCAACAGAATTTACATCCTCCATATCCTGATCTTCCTAATTATCTGTCCATATGTCCCCATTCCAAGTTTCAGGATCCCATTTTTTTCCAATCAATGCCTTCACTTTAATGTCAGACACCACTCTGGATTGGCAATTTAATTGGTTTTGTAATTCAGCCACCCTTACAGTAAGACTCTGGGTTTGTTTTTCAGCAATATCAGCTCTGTTACTAGAAGATATAAGGCTTTTTTTCAGAGCACAACTGGAAGCACTGAGGTCTTTTATGTGGAGCTTAAGCCGAGACTCAGCAGCTCTGAGCTCATCTCGCTCTTTCACCACTTTGTCTAGTGTAAATAGAACCAATCAACCAGTTTCCTTATACTCCTCATTCTGACAAAATTGCAGAAAAGTATCAAATATCCGATCACCCAGAGCAGCACTTCTCACAAGTACTCGATCTATTGGTGGTGCTATTTCATGTATTAATTTTGCCACCTCATGGCATGGATTAGCAGGGCCCCCTTACTAACAGCCGCAGGGTCACTAGTGTCTTTAAGATTAATCAAACTGGAGAACCAATCTAGGAAGCCCATCCTTATGATTTTGTCTCTCTAGAACAATTCCTGGTACCAAATGTGTTAGACTGGGTTTTCTAGAGAAACAAAACCCAGCAAAACTTATATATATATATATATATATATATATATAGAGAGAGAGAGAGAGAGAGAGAGAAAGAAATTTATCTTAGGAAAATGGCTCACACACGTATAAAAGCCGGCAAGTCCAAAGTTCCTGGATTAAACATCAAGCTGGAGGCTTTCCCTGGCTCCCGCAACCACAGGTGCTGAGGAGCTCAAGGCTAGCAGGCAATACACTGGCTGTTGACTCCAATGAATGACGAATCCTAGATCTCCAGGCCCAGTGGTGAACTGCATATCCTGGAAGCAGGCCACACCCCTGGGGAAACTCCCCTTCAACGGATTGGCCACTCAGAACACAGTCATCTGATCCCATCATGGGAACAACCACACAGAACTGGGGTCCAGCCAAGTTGATACATAGCTCCAACTATCACACTACCCAAAACATTCTATAGATATAATGCAATCTCTATTCAGATTCTTTCATCATTCTTTAGAGAGATGGTAAAACTGATCACCAACTTTATATGAAAATGACAGAGATTCCAGTTAAGCAAAGCACAACTAAAGAAAAACAAAATAGGAGGCTTCAGTCTCCCTGATCTCAAAACCTGCTACATAGCTGCAGTAGTCAAAACAACCTAATACTGGTACAATGACAGAGAAACAGACCAATGGAACAGAATTGAGAACCAGGAAGTAAAGGGACCAAAACCCACTCAATGAGAATACATAGTCTGTAACAAATGGTATTGGCAAAACTGGACATCTACTTGCAGAAAAATGAAACAGGATGATATCTCTCACCATATACCAAAACTAACTCAAGATGGATCAAAGATCTAAACGTAAAGCCTAAATCCATAAAGAGCATCAAAGAAAAAATAAAGGCAAACTTAAGTGCTGTAGTACAATGCATAAATACTCCATAAACATAACTGAAAGTGTACTAACAGTAGAAGACAAACTAGATGACTAACTCAACTCCCTGTCATTGAGTCGATCTTGACTTATAGCAACCTCCTTTGGGTTTCCAAGGTGGTATCTCTATGGAAGCAGATTGTCCAATCTTCCTTCTGAGGAGCAGCTCATGGATTTGACCCACCAGCCTTCTGGTTGGTAGTCAGATGCCTTAGGGACTATGAAACATTTATGCACATCAAAAGATTTCAACAAAAGAGTGAAAAAGAACCTACAGGCTGGGCAAAAATTTTGGCTATGACATTTTGGACAAGGAGCTAATCTCTAAAATTTATAGAAAACTTCAACACCTTGACAACAAAAAGACAAACAATCCAATTAAAAAATGGGCACAGAGCATGAACAGACACTTCACCAGAGAAGACATTCAGGTAGCCGGCAAACACATGAAGAAATCATTAGCCATTAGAGAGATGCAAATCAAAACAACAATGAGATATTATCTCACGTCAGCATTAATAGCAAAGTTCAAAAAAATAGTAAACAACAAATACTGGTGAAGGAGTGGAGAGACTGGAACCCTCATACATTGCTTATGGGACTGTAAAATGGTGCAGCCACTGTGGGAAATGATATGGCATTTTCTTAAAAAGTTGGAGATAGAAGTGCCATTGATCTAACAATCCCCCTACTAGGTATATAATCTAGAGAAATAAGAACTGTGATATGAACAGATACATGCACACCCCTGTTCATAGCAGCATTAGTCACAATATCAAAAAGACAGAAACAACCTAATTGCACATCAGTGAATGAATCATTAAACTATGGTATGTACACACAATGGAATACTGTTGTTGTCAGGTGCCTTTGAATCAGCTCCGACTCATAGTGAGCCTAGGTCCTACAGAACCAAACACTGCCTGGTCCAGCACCATCCTCATAATTCTTGCTATGCTTGAGCCTATTGTTGAAGCCACTGTGTCAATCCATCTCACTGAGAGTCTTCCCCTTTTTGGTTGACCCTCTACTAGTGTAGTGCCTAAGGCACTGGACTGCTAACCAGAGGGCTGGTGGTTCAAACCCACCAGTAACTCCTCGGAAGGAAGATGGGGCAATCTACTTCCGTAGTGATACTGCCTTGGAAACCCAAGGAGGAGTCTCTATGATTCGGGTCCTACTCCACGGCACATAACAACAACAACAACATACCAAGCATAATATCCTTCTCCAGGGAATGGTCCCTTCTGGCAACATGATCAAAATAGATAAGATGACATCTGGCCATTCTTGCTTTCAAGAAGCATTCTGGCTGCACTTTTCTAGGACAGGTTTGTTCATTTTTCTGGAAATCCATGGTATTTTCAGTATTCTTTGCCAACATCACAATTCAAAGACATCAATTCTTCTTCCATCTTTCCTGTTCGTTGTCCAGCTTTCCATATACATATGAGGCAATTGAAAATACCATGGCTTGGTTTAGGTGTATTTTAGTCTTCAAAGTGAGATCTTTGCTTGTTAACATTTTAAAGCGTCTCCTTGTAGCACATTTGCCCAGTGTAATATGACATCTTAGAATTGAAGTATTATCAGTGTATTTTCAAAAGAAAAGAAGATGGTTTTGAGGACTGTTAAGAGTTGGACATGATAAAACCCAGTACTATGATTGATGTGATGAGAGGTTCTCTTTAAGTAGCCCAGACAAAAGTATCCTGTGAACCTGGCAATACACAGTGCTTGGATGTTTACCATACAAAGATCCCCCATTGCTGCCGTTCCATTTGAGAGAGACCCTATATGAATGTATAGGATTTTGGACCATGTAGCCATCAAGATTGCAAGCATTGCTTGATATTTAAATTGCTGTGCTGATGCCTTTACTGCTTATCTTTCAGAGTGGTGTTACTAAGAACTGCAGTTTGTGTGTGCTGGAGAGATTCATTGATACTATGTAGGATTCTACATGTCTTAGTTACTTGTGATAGTTAAGGTTATGTGTCAACTTGGCTGGGCATGGTTTTGAGCGGCTAATCAACTATCAACTCTATGGTGGAATCTGTTGTGAGCAGCAAGAACTATTAGAAGGATTCAGTAAATTAACAGGGTACAAGATCAAAACCAACCAAGAGAACTCTGAAAAGGGAAACAATACCATTTACAATAGCTACAAAAAAGATGAAGTTCTTAGGAATAAATCTATCTTGAGATACAAAGGACATATACAAAGAAAGCTACAAAACACTACTACTACCAAAAAAAAAAAAAAAGATCTACATAAATGGAAGACTATACTATAGTCATAGGAGCTCTGGTAGCATAGTGCCTAAGGCACTTGACTGCTAACCAGAAGGCTGGCGGTTCAAACCCACCAGCCACTCCTCAGAAGGAAGGTTGGGCAATCCTACTTCTGTAGTGATACCGCCTCGGAAACCCAAGGAGGGGTTGCTATGATTCGGGGCCAACTCGATGACACATAACAACAACAACAACAACATACTATAGTCATGGATAGGAAAACTTATGAAAATATTGACACTACCCCAAACATTCTATAGATATAATGCAATCTCGATTCAGATTCTGTCATCATTCTTTAAAGATATAGTAAAACTAATCACCAACGTTATATGAAAATGACAGAGATTCCAGTTAAGCAAACACAACTAAAGAAAAACAAAATAAGAGGCCTTAATCTCCCTGATCTCAAAACCTACTAAACAGCCACAGTAGTCAAAACAACCTAATACTAGTACAATGGCAGACAAATAGACCAATGGAACAAAATTGAGAGATGTGGTCTGCTTCCATTATATAAGAAGACACTTTGAGAAAGGTCTTGTACTTTTTGGCACATCTGGATCCTGCATTTGGCCAAGTCTTCATTTCAGTGGCTTGCCATGTTGTCTGTTGATCTTGAGACTGTTTCTGGGCTTGAACTAGTAGCCTGCCATGTTGCTTAATATCTTGGGACTATGCCGTTTTACTTGTCAACCTTGGGCTTGTCAACTTCAGCAGCCAGCAGCTGCCTGAGTTAAGAGACATCTCCAGCTCTAGTGGGTTGGAAGCAAGAGGCAGAGCAGAACTGCAAGGCTGAGGGATCTTCACCCAGCCCCTAGAGTTTAGCACTTTGAACTTGGACTTGTAGCTTCCTAAACTGTAAGAGAATAAACTCCCGTTCGCTAAAGCCATACACTTGTGGTATATTCCTGTTAGAGTGGCACTAGGTGACCAAAACAGTTATCTAGTGTTGTTGTAATGAAAAATACCATAAGGGTGGCTTTAAAGAATGACAATTTATTTTCTCACTGTTCTGAAGGCTGGAAGTCTTAATTCCAGTTGTGGTCTAGAAGTTCTTTCTTTCTTTTTTTTAAACTTTAGCTTCTAGTAGGTGCTGGCAATTCTTGACATTTATATAAGAACCTATCTTTATGTGTCTGTGTGTATCTATTCTGCTTTTTTTTTTTTTTTTTTTTAAATTATATGCTGCTCAGAAGGGATTAGATTTAGGACCCACCATACTCTGGTATAAGAAGTTCTGGTGGTTCAGTGGTTACAGCATTTGGCTGGTAACCAGAGTTCAGGGGTTTAAACCCACCAGCTGCTGCATGGAACAAACATAAGGCTGTCTGCTTCTGTAAGATTTAGAGCCTCGGAAACCCAATAGGGGTTGCTATGAGTTGTAATAGACTCGTTGGCAGTGAGTTTTACTTTGGTATGACTTCATTAACGTACAAAAGAAAATTCCTCTTTCCATTCATATTTATAGATACTGAGGTTAAAGCTTAAGCATAACTTCTGGGGGGACACAGTTCATTACACCACCTAAAGTTCCTGAGGTGGTCCTCCAGCTATACCAATTGAGACACTGAGGAACACCTCCCAAAGGCACTACTCAACAAAATGGCATCAGTATCTATTGTAGAAATCTGAATGGGCACTTCTAAAGAAAGGCTGTCCAATCTCTGTAGGCCACAAAGTCAGAGAACACAGGAAATGGTTTGTGGAGCTCATATTACGCGGAACACACTTGGGAGATGTCACTTAAGGTTTTGATTCTAGGAAAGTGAGTCAGAGTAATAAATTTCAGGACTGTTTCTTTTAGTGACTCATCAGAGCTGCCTCAAGCATGGCTTTTGTGAGAACACAGACAGCAGAGAACTTATATGACTCTCAGCCCCTGGAAGCTAGAGGCCATTCTTAAAAGGCTAAGATAGAAACTGGAGTCTTGGATCAATCTTCATAGAATGGAGAGTGTTTAATTTGTAAGGGATATCAGAGATCACCTTGTCCTAACCTTTTAATTAACCAGAGAGATGAAGTGACTGGCCTGCCACGGTCTAGACAGTCCTGAGACTGAAAGTGCATGTCACTCCTTTCTAAGCCCAAGGCACTCCTGCCCTTCTATATGTGATTATGGCAGGAAGGCAGAAAGCAACCAGTGTCGGATCAAAATAGGAGAAATATATTCAGGTTTTAACTCAGTCGTACTAGCTAGACTTTTGGTGTGAAGATGAGCCCTGTCTGACTTTCTGAATTGGTGACTCTTAATGTCACCAATTTTTTTTTTTTTTTTTTGTAATATCACCATATTGGGCTGAGGAGTTAATTCTATGACATTATATGTTGTGGTGAAATTGTTTGCTGCCAAGGGCTGCAAATTGGTACAATTGGTGCCAAGGGTACAGTTGCCAAAATAGCTTCTCAGAAGCTGGTGTTGGGGCAAGGTGGCAATAGGGTCTGCTTGGACCATCATGGAGCAGACTGAGAAGGTGGTGGGTAGGTGATGCTCCCTCTGGGAGAACAAAACAACCAAATAATTGTTCTGATTCAGTCATGACATAATTCTTTAGTTATTAACCCTAGGAAATGCTCAGAAGGATTCAGGAAAGAAACCAAATCTTTTCCTCTTTCACACTGAGTTTATTTAGAATAGCTGGAGAGAGTACAGTGCCTGGTAGACTCGAACCTCTGGCCTTTTCGTTAGCTGAGCATGTCAACCATTTGTACCACTCAGGGACTCCTAGTTTCAGGTAGGCCATACTGTTCTTTGCAGTTGAGCATATTGACACTAAATCATTTAAGTTGACCAGTGGCATCCAAGTAGTGGAAATACAGATTTATTTGGTATAAATTCCATGCTGTTTATACTACCTTGTACAGATTCCCATCTAAAGATAGGGCTTTAAATGTCTTCTGGATCAAAACACATTATCAAATAGAAAGAATCAGAGTATTTTAACACATTGAAATTTGGTTTGCTTCAGGGTCCTTTGAAAAACTTTCAGAATGCCTTTGGAATTTATATCAATGGCTTTGTGTTTCCCGTGACTCTAAATGATCTGGTTTTACTCTCCAAGCAGGCTTCATGTTAAGTTGCTGTTCGTGGCGGAGGCTGAATGTTTGTAAATGATACCTTTCCCTCTCACTTCATCTGAGCTGATCGTTGCTATGCTTGCATGAAAACACCTGTGCCAAGTTCATATGTGCTACTTACCTACTCACGAAAACCCACCAATTATCTCCACAGAAACAGAATCCTTTAAAAGCCTGGAGTTTTGTGCTCCATTTATCACAAGAGAGCTGCTCAGATTTAAGCTGCTTAGGACAAGGGAGCTAACAGTTGTGAGTCACTTGTACCATTTCACAGTGTGGGGAAAGTGGCTATCAGGACATAAGGACATTGAGCTTAACTATACTTGGATTTTTATGAATTTATGTTACTAGAATCTGTAAGTAACTCTACCCATGTTCTAAAAGTAATGTTTTTGTTCTAGTCTAATGTAATAAGCCCTCAATTGCACTTATTTTTTTGCTTTAGGTTTTGGGGCATTTTATGGTAATTTTTGTTTCAGATTTATTTTGAATTTATAACAGCAAAGGAAACTAATAATCATTGAGTACCTATCATTTGCTAGTCTGCTGTTGGAAAATACAGGACATACTTCCCACAACTTTCTTTTCTTTGCCCATGGCAGACATTGCTAATCAATCATGGTGCTCTTTGACTGAACCTGGATACAACTTCATGATATTTCTCAGCACAGAGCTCCAGGAAATAGCTAGCAATTGGTTTGCATTGCATATACGATGAAACTCCTTTTTATTTTAGTGCCAGGCATTTAGTAATATTTCATTTTATCAAATAGGTTTATAAATTCAAAAACAAAACAAAACAGATCAGTTGTCTTCAAGTTGATTCTGACTTGTGGCAACCCCATGTGTATCAGAGCAGAACTGTACCCCATAGGGCTTTCAGTGCTGTTTTTTCAGAAGTGGACCACCAGGCCTTTCTTCTGAGGTGCCTCTAGGTAGACTTGAACCTCTAGCCTTTTAGTTAGCAGCTGAGCATATCAACCATTTGCACTGTCCAGGGATTCCTGTTTCAGATAGCCATATTGTTCTTTGTAGTTGAGCATATTGACACTAAGATCATTTAAGTTGCCCAATGACCTCCAGGTAGTGGAAATACAGATTTATTGGGTATAAATTCCATGCTGTTTGTTCTACCTTATACAAATTCTCATCTAAAGATAGGGCTTGATATATCTTCTGGATTAAAACACATTATCAAATACAGTTTATTTTGAGGAGATTTTGTTCCATAAGTTCAGATGAAATTATAATGATAGTAATCAATATGTTCACAGCATTTGGTTTCTGTTTTCCTTAGAGTTTGGAGAATAAGCAAATGCAGAAGAAAGCAAACACAATAGAATCTCTTGTTGCTTAGATTGTCTATTCATTCGTTCATGCTAGAAATATTTGCAGAGTGCCCAGCACTGCGTCAGGCATTAGGTAGACAGTGGGGGACTCAACAGATAGGATCCATACTCTCAAAGAACATTTGAGTTAGTGGGGCAGACTGACATTAAACAAATAATTCAAACAAATACATAGTTACAAACAATATCTCTCAAGAAGGAAAAGAATAGAGACCTCTGATAGACAAGAAAAATGAAAGACTTAAATTTCATTGGGTGATTAGTGAATTCATCTCTGAGGTAATGACATTTAAGCTGATCAGCAAAAAGGATAGGTAGGAATTAGTAAAGTGAAAAACTGTGGACAAGCATGTTAGTAAGAGTAACAGGATGTGGGAGGACCATGTGTTGACATGAGTTTGCCTTGGCTAGGATTGTCCTATTTCTTTAGGGATCTTATCTTCATTTTGCTAGTCTTTGGTGGAGAAGAAAGTGAAAAATCAGAATCAAAAAACCAAATCAGTTGCTGTCAAGTCAGCTGACTCATGGTCATCATGTATGTGTCAAAGTAGAACTGTGCTCCATTGGACTTTTAGGTCAGGCTTTTCTTTTGAGGTGCCTCTGGATAGACTGGAATGCCGTGTTAACCATTTACACCATTCAGGGACTCCTGTGAAAAATCTACATGGGATTATTTTTGCAGATGTTGACAAACAACAGCAAAGATAGCCACCTTTAGAAAATACATACGACTTTCTGAAGTGTAACACTCACAGCCTGCAGGGATTTTCTAGAAAGTAACTTTTTACTCCACATGGTAAATTAACCCCAGATTAGGGAAGACATCTTGAGCTGGACTGCATCCTCCCTTCTGCCCATTTGCAATTATAGGGCACTCACCCAATTTACAGGAGCTGGCACTTACAGTGGTTTCAACAAAAACAGAGAGAAAAAGCATGTGATCTTGACTGTCCATGGCTTCAGCTCTCTGTTCATTCTACTTAGTATACTGAATTGATCAAGTAAACCAGGTTCTTACAGCCTTCCAGTGTAAACGCCACAAGGACTGAAATGGTGCCCAGATGAACAGAGAGGAGGGCCAAAGACAATTAACCAATGCCATTTGTTTGGGGATGAGTGCAAATAATAGGCCTACTCTTGGACAAATACGAGTTCAAAGAACACAAAGATGGGACATTTGCTAAACTTTTTCAGAAAAGTAGAAGGCAGCATGATTTTGAAGCAGACTTATGGCAGAAAGCAGAAGAAAATCAAAAGGAGCAACAGTGATGCATTCCACAGGAAATAAAATAAAGCAATTAAATAAGATATGAATTAAATAGTTAATTAATAATTAAATAAGTTACTTAAATAAATAAGAGAGAAAAAAATGATATGAGAAAACCAGAGACGTAAATACAGAGGGAGGCTGCAGCGTTAAGAAATGTATCATTTGGAGAATTTAAAATGGTAACGGAAGCAATAAAAAAGCAGAACTGACCCTGTAGAAAACTAAATCAGAACACAGTGTTTACGCTGTGTAGGTAAGTTTATATCTGGGACACATTTATTTATTTACTTTTTAAATATAATTTTATTTATTTTGCTGCTGTTAAGAATATACATAGCAAACCACACACCAATTCAACAGTTTCTACAGATACCATTTAGTGACATTGACACACTATGAGTTGTGCAGCCATTTTCAGCCTCCCCTTGTGAGTTGTTCCTTACTTATTTACATAAATTTACTGCCTCCCAGGATTTCTATCTAATCTTGCAAGTTGCTGCAGTTAATTTGATCTCATATGGATAGTTCATAAAAGAGCATGAGGATGCTCTTTTTACCGTTTTTTTGGCCTTTTTTTTTTTTTTTAAAGGCAGTCCATTTTTACTAATTAAGCTAAGCTATTGCTTCATTTTAAGAAAAGTTGGAATATTTTTGTTTTAAGGTTTAAAGATTATCTCAGGGCAACAGTTTCAGGGATTCATCTAACTTCCATGGCTCCAGGAAGTCTGGATTCCATGAGAATTTGAAATTCTATTCTGCACTTCCCTCCTTTTGATCAGAATTCTTCTTTGGAATCTTTGATCAAAATGTTGAGTTATGGTAGCTGAACACCATTCAGTTCTGCTCTTTGGCAAAGGAGGCAGTTGGTCGTGGAGGTGATTAGCCACACATTCCCAATCCTCCTCCATTCCTGGCTCTTCCTCTGTTGTTGCCAGGAATAGAGACCAAATGTGCTTTGAATGGCTGCTTGCAAGCTTTTAAGACCCTGCATCAGACTAAGAGATAGGGCAGAAGAGCTGAACATGTGGTTAGGCTAATTAACTGTGATGCAGGGACACGTTTATCACTCTGGATGTTCCCAATAAAGGAATGGTGGTTGGAATGGTACTAGGTATGTGAAAGTAGGAAGGGGTGAGACATATTTTTCTTGGATCATGGAAACATCCAGTGCTTCAGAGAGGGGCATTCTGAAATCGAAGGATGTCCAGTCTATGTGTATTAGCAAACATTGCAAAATAAATGTCATGTAAATAACCACATAGGCAATGTGGATTTTATTTAGTTGAAATTTTTACTGAGATCATTGTAGGCCTACATGTACTTGTTAGAAAGAATACGGAGAGACCTTGTGTACATTTACCCAGTTTTTCCCAGTGGTGACATCTTATAAAACTATAGTACAGTATCACAACCAGGATATTGATATTGATATAATCCATTGATCTTATTCAAATTTCCCCAGTTTTACTCGTGGCAATGTGGGTTTAAAGGCACTTGAACCAACACATATCAATGAGGTCCTTTTACTTGGACTGTTTTCCAGACCTAACTGTCTCCACTAAGTTGAGCACCCAGCATCCTTTCAATATATCTGTCCACCATTGTGAAAGTGCTTCCAACAATGCCTGCTGAATCTCAAGCTGAACTTCCCCTTTGGTCAAACGTGATAAACATCCTTGATAGTGGCCAGCAAGGATGCCTCAAACCTTGAAATTGTACCTATTTTGCCAAACACTGTGAAATCAGTGTGTTCTAGTTGAGTAAATCTCAAACAAAACATGGGATGGAAAAAGAGCAGAATAATCTTTTCTTTCCTCAGAAAAGTAACCAACTGTTTCCTATGGCTCAAATCAGGTTGTAAACACTGATCTAAGAATAATTACCCTCAACTTTTATGGCCTCAAATTATTGTAATCAAAGGGCACAATAAGAGGTCAGCTGCCTTGTTACAGTGAGAAATGTGAGAAACTGGCAGGTTGAGAAACAATGGGTAGGTATCAGGAGACAACTCTTTACAATGTTCTGTTGTGGTCAGATAGGAAGATAGATGGAAATTTAATGTTTGCAAATGGCCTTTATCCAGATACCCAGTATTACTGTTCTGAACATTGAAAGGAAGGGAACATTGAGAATAAATTTCCAACACAGGAAATCACAAATATGCTGGGGTACTCATAGACTTTGGATACAGAGGGGGTATTGTTGGTAATCAAGCTCTTGATTCATATTTTTATGAGTTGACTCATGGATTTTCAAAGTGTATCTCAATTTGGTTTGAGGTATCACTCTTGAGTATTGCATATACCAAATATGTGGTCTTTTTTCATAGTTTTGGATCTGTGGTTCATCAAGTAACCAAACCACATAGAAAACATTTTTAAAATAGTCTATTTTATCTCTCTAAAGCAGTGTTCCTCAACCCTTTAAATTCTCTTGTAATAATCATAAAGACTTCACTTCTGCTCCTATCTCCCTGATTCTGATGTGAACTTCCTGCCCCTTTCCAAATTTCCCCATTAGTTGAGAAGATTCTGACTGTTGTTTGTAGTATAAAAGCAGTTGGTATTTTTCATTTTTAGATCAACAATTATAAACTTGCATGTACTTCTTGACTCAGTTCCAAAGATTATGACTTAGACTCTTAACTTCGGGTTTCATTGTAGCCTATGTGAACAGGAGCATTAGTGGACCACTCCAGTGATAACTTAATTAAGAGCCTTTCACTTTTCCTTGTTTTGCTGAGCTGAAAGTTAATATTTCAATTTATATAATCTCAGTGCTTTCCCCAGGAGTCACTCTCTGATCAATGAGCAGCACCCTGACAAAGTTTAATGTAAAATTTCACTGTGACCATTATTCTGATGTCAAGAAAAACATGATAAAGCCCAACCTACCACTGTTTTTATTCATCTCCATAAATATTCTCAGTGATTCTAAAACAAAACAAAACTACAGTGTCAGCCCCAGTTCTTGTGTCCATGTGTGGATAGAATTGGAGAGGATTAGAAATGGAAGCATCCTTCGAGATAATTTATTTCATTTCCCTACTTAGACTGACAAGACTGAGGCAAAAATAGACTAAGAACTCTATTTTCCCAATTGCTAGCTCAATAATATTTTCAAGAAATCAAGGACTTTCATGTATGTATCTGATGCTTCATTTTGTTCTTAAACCACATGTTTTCCACAGCACGATTACAATTAATGTAGCTTTGTGTCAGGAAACCACTTAGTTCCACCAACAATTTGTCACTGCCCACCTTATCATCCACTGTACCTCTTCCTGGCTCCCATCACTCTTCTGTTGCCAGAAATTGAATAGAGGTTTCAGTTGTTTCAAGTTTTTAATGAATCCCGTTCTTATCTCTGATTGCAAGAGTACATACAGCAAGTGAAAACATGCCACCATGGCTATAGCTTGTTAGGGGAGCTGGTAATAAAGAATATGTGCCTCCCAATTTCTGTAGACAACTCTTCCATTAGAAGTGTACTTTGGTTGAGTGAAATCCCTTGTGTTAAGGGAACAAATGGAAATTTTGTTGTTTTTGTCATGTGGTGAGAAGCAGTTTTCTCCAATAGCTGAAGGAGAAAGCTGTTTAGAAGACTCAGAATTTCTTTTGTTTAGTCATGACACTCTGTGGCTTAGGTTTTGCACCATTCTGTCTTGTACTGTCTTGTTTGTACCCACCTTATGTTTTCCACTAGATGACAGAAACTCGAGGGAGAAACTAGGTTTCATTTAATTTCATAATTTCCCCAGTTAGTCCAGTCAGCACAGTGGGTTCTCAACAAATATTTATAGATTTGAAAGGCATGCCTCTAACTCTTCAAATTTTGATTTTTTTTCAAAATTATGAATTATAGTAAAGAAAGTGTGTTTGTTTATTTTAAATAATATTCTATTGTGCTTAAGGTTAAAGTTTACCTTAAGCACAATTTACACAGCAATTTAGGATCCCATTTAACAGTTTCTACACAGATTATTCAGTGATATTGGTTACATTTTTCACAATGTGTCATTATTCTCATTCATTCTGTTCTGGTTGTACCATTTCCAATACTCTAACTTCCCTGCCCCCTTACCTTCTCATCATTGCTTTAAAGTTTGTTTTTATTTAAATAAGAGTTTTGGAGAGAGAGAGAGAAAGAGAAAGAGATTGATGGAAGCATCTCTAGTCTGTAAGAGAAGCTAAGGAAACAGGAAAAGGGGTTTCAAGAAGTATTGCTGTGAGTTATACTGCATCCTTTTCAATTAGCAAACCAAAACTTGAGTTATTCTGAAAATATTCTTTTCATATGGTCCCTTTTCTCTTAACCACTTTGAGATGGTGTGGTGTAGTAAATTACCTGGTATGGCTTTTCTGGCCATAAGTCTTTGTAAACTCTGTGGTAGAATTTGCTGTGAGCAACTGAGGAGCTCCCAATTGTAAAAGTTATTCATCTGGGGTATTTCTGTTAGGCACAACACAAAGCAATGTTCTGGGAGGTTCCTGCTCTTTCTCAGGTGCTTAGAATTCTGATGTTATGATTGGTTAGTTTGGCCACTCTGCCGAGCTCAAAAGGAGGCCTTCTAGAGGCAGAAGTCTCTCTCTGACTGCTGACTGAGGAAGATGTGCTGCTGAAAGAGACATGCACTCCTGAAAGAGAAGCGCTGATGGGAAAGAGACACAAGAGACATGCATTGCTGAGTGAGACACCGAATGACCAGCACTGCTGGGAAAGAGACTGTGAGAGACTGTTGGCTGAGGGACGGTGGGCTGGGAGAGAGACTGAGCATTCTTCCTGAACTTGAATTGTAGCCTGGTGCTTCGCTAATAAACCCTGTAATCTGTGAGTTCTGTGTGGCCACTGCAGCGAATTATCGAACCCAGAGGAGAGGTGGTGGGTGCTTTGGGAGGAACGGTTGGTGAAAGGGCTGGAGGGAGGCAGTGTATCTGGCCTTGCAGGAATAGGCCTTGGGCCATTGATGGTGATTCTGCCTTCCTCTTGTGGGATTAGAGGAGGTCAGGAGATGTAGCCTCCTTGTCTTTTTAGCAGATGAGTTAAGTTATAGTTTGTAAAAATACATTAAATGGATAAGCAAAGCACTACTAAAGAAGAAGGAGCTTTGGTGGCATAGTGCCTAAGGCACTTGACTGCTAATCAGAAGGCTGGCGGTTCAAACCCACCAACCACTACTAGGAAGGAAGGTTGGGCAATCTACTTCCATAGTGATATTGTCTCAGAAACCCAAGGAAGGGTCGTTATGAGTCGGATCCAACTCAACAGCACATAACAACAACAACAACTAAAGAAGAAGAAAGTAGGTGGCCTTACACTCCCTGATGTCAAAACCTATTGTACAGCCACAGTAGTCAAAACAGCCTGGTATCAGTACAATGACAGACACATAGACCAATGGAAGAGAATTGAGAATCTGGAGGTAAATCCATCCATCTATGGACAGCTGATCTTTGACAAAGGGCCAAAACCCATTAAAAGGGCAAAAGATAGTCTGTTTAACAAATGGTGCTGGCAAAATTAGACATCCATTGTCAGAAAAAGGAAACAGGATCCATACCTCTCACCATATAAAAAACAAACTCAAAGACCTAAATGTAAAACCTAAAAATTACGTTGCTGTTGTTGCTGTCAAATAAAGAATAGGGACAAACTTAGGACCCTAATACATGGCATAAATGCATTATCAGCCATACCTAAAAACATACAAACAGCAGTAGATGAACTAGATGACTGGGACATCCTAAAAATTAAACATTTATGCACATGAAAAGACTTTGTTGAAAGAATAAACATATCAGACAAGGGACTAATCTCTAAAATTTATAGAAAACTTCAATACCTCAATGACAAAAAGACAGCCAATTAAAAAATGGACAGAGGACATAACAACACTTCACCAAAGAAGACATTCAAACAGCTAACAAACACATGAAGAAATACTTGCAATCATTAGCCATTGGAGGGATGCAGATCAAAACAAAGATATATCACCCCAGCATTATACAGCAGAGTTTGAAAAACCAAAACAGCATATGCTGGTGAAAGTGTGGAGAGACTGGAACTCTTAGACCCTGTTGGGAAGATCATAAAATGGTATAACTACTGTGGAGAATGATATGGTGCTTTCTTAAAAAGTTGGAAATAGAAATAGCATATGATCCAGCAATCTCACTACTATTATATAACCTAGAGAAATAAGAGCTGTGACACAAATAGATAATATGCACACCCATGTTCAGTACAGCATTATTCATAATAACAAAAAGAATAGAAACAACCTAAGTGCCCACCAACAGATGAATGGATAAACAAACTGTGGTACATATACACAATGGAATACTACATAGCGTCAAAGAATAACAACGAATCTACAAAACACTTTATAACATGGGTGAACATGGAGGACATTATGCTGTATGAAATTAGTCAGTCATGGAAGGGCAAATAATGAGATCACTACTGTAAAAAATTAAGAAAAGGTTTACACACAGAATAATTCTTTGAAGTTTATCAGGGGTGGGAGGGGAAGGGAAGGTAAATCACTAACTAGAGGGTAGACACATGCTAACTTGGGTGAAGGGAAAGGCAATATACAATAAGGGGGAGGTCAGCACAGAATGATCAAGGCAGAGGAAGACACTGGGGGGGGGCACAAGAAAGAAAAAGTAAATTGCATTAAATTTGTCAGAGTCATGTGTGGAATGAATGACTTGGCTTTGAGAGAGATCTGTGGGGCTTTTCCATGAGCCAGTCTTGTATCTGTTGGCTTTTGGACACCCATTACAGCTTTTGGAAGAAAACTTATTTCTCACTCTTTTGGTAGTGTTCTAGATAGGTTGCTGGATAAAGACTTACAGAGAAGCTAGCACACCTCAATTTCCATTGCTCTTGCAAGAACTTTCTGTCCTGTGTAGATGAGACATTATTTTGGTGTGGAACTACTGTTATACCTATCTCTGAGAAATAGGAACTACATTCTGTTAGCAGCAGGTAAAACCTTTTTTTCACCTCTCCTAGTTGGCAAAGTCACATGGTGTGAAGAGAATTGAAGTGACATGGATGTTAAAAGCTGAGTTTTATTCCTGTAATATAATACACTTGTTAAGTTAGCGAGTCACTATTTTTTTTTTACCCTTGGGCAGTTTGTTTATTTGTAGAAAGGATGGAAGATGCAGGAATGCTATGCTGTCATCAGAAGAACACATACTTACCCTGTATGTGCACTGACTTGACATTGCTTCCTGATTTGTTTGCCTCCTTTCCTAACTGTAACCTCCTTGAGGGCAGGAGCAGAGTTTTTTCAGAGTTGCATCCTTGGTGTTTAATGCCACAACTGGCAATGAATCAACACTTGATAATTATTTGATGGGTGAATGAAAGATTTGAGGTGCTTGAACAATTTCTTTTAGAAAGATCAGCACAAGGCTGGTTCCTATGAGGTGGAGGTTAAAATTGTCCCAAGTGTCCAACTTTTCCAAACTGCCATGCCAATCCATCATCTCTGACATCAACTCCTCCTCCTCCCCTCAATAATCTCCCTCCTGTTTTAGGGATCCATAGTTCACTGTAATGTCTCACAGAACTCACAAACTCCCAAGGAAATGGCTCACATGGTGACGGTGGAGGCTGGGAGACTGGCAGGCTGGCAATCCCAGGTCTGTGGGTAGGTCTGGAGGATTCTCCCACCTCACGTAGTTGCAGGGGTTGGCAAACCCAAATTGGCAGGCCAGATGATGGCTGGTGTCTCAAGTCCAGGGGTGAGATGATGAGGAACCAAATGCAGAACCAGAGCAAGAGAGTGAACTTTCCCAGAACATTCACATATATACCTTCAAGGAAGCTAAGGGTGGTGACTTGAGTCACCCTCCAGCAAGGCAGGACTCAAGATGCATCCCACCCTAAACAGGCAAAGAGACTAAGATTTATAATACATCACAAAATGGAGGATGATGGCTAGAAGAGCCATATTAAACAATTCACTCCACTGCAGAAGACACGATGAGATGTATGAGAAAATTGCTTTGAGGGTGTCTGGTATTTTAATTAAGATCCTTATTAAACTTCTGTGAATTCTAAACTTTGTTTTGGGTTGTTATAACTAAACTTTTGCAGCTTCACTGGACTAATCAATCGTATCTTTTAACATAAAACCGTAGAATTCACATTCAGAACTTTTAGACTTTTACCAGGCACGTTGGGCAATCTACTTCTATAGTGATAATGCCTCGGCAACCCAAGGAGGGGTCGCTATGAGTCGGGGCCAACTCGACAGGACGTAACAACAACAACAAGCTACCTCAATATTAAAAAAAAAAAAAAAAAAAAAGAGCTGAGATCAAACCATAGGATCTTCCTTAAGAGGTGACTATTCCTTGGGATACAACATTATTTTTAATTACTTAATTTTTACGTGTAAGCATCATGCTAAGCACTGAGAATAGAACAAAAAGTGAGACACATTCCAGACCTCAAAGTGTTTAATATCTGATATAGGAGTCAGTCTTTTAAAGAGGCAATTAAATCCTAGGAACCAAGGCTCCAGGGGTCCCTGTTATCAGGTAGTGGAGATTCTAGTGATTGGAGACAGACAGTTAACAACTAAATTAAAAATTGCCATTCTTGATGAATTTATATGGATGGAATAAAAGTATGTGAAAGAGAAAATAAGACTTTCTAAAGATTTAGGCTGATTATTTTCTTGGGAGAAAAGTTACAGGGGAAGACATATAATGAGATGTAAGTTATTTTCAAGGTAGTAGCTTGGGTTGATGGATGATGCTTACTCTGCTACTAAAAATAAGTGATTAATTAAAATTGGATCATGTGTGGACCAGTGATGATGGTGTGTCATGAATTAAGGCATAATTAATCCAATTCAGCAAATAAATAAGTGAACCAAAAACAAAACAAAACAAAACTTACTGCCATTGAGGAACAGAAAAATTAAAAAATAAACAAGCACCAGATAATTTCATGTAATTTTGCAACAAGGAAACAAAACAAGATAGTGGAAAAGAGAGAAATTGGAAGGCAGTAGGGTAGGAACTTACTTGAAGTAGGGGGCCAAGGATGGATTTTCTGAAGAGAGGAAATTTGATCTGAGACCTGAATGATGACAAAGAGCCACCATGTGAAGATTTGCTGGAATAAAGTTCCATAAAGAGGAACAGTGAGTGCAAAAGTCCTGTAGAGAATGAGGTTGGCATGTTGGATGAGCAGAATAGAAGGCAGTGTGGAAGGACGGTGGCAGATAAAGTTGGAGACATTAGAAGACCATAGGCTCTTAGTAATAAATGTCCAATATGTTGTTATATATTTGTGACAAGTCATTTTCTGGTACATGTGCATGCATTTTCTTTGTGTGTGAGAAAGTAGTTCCCCTCTTGTTTCTGTTTTTGTTATTGTTTTCAGAGCTATTTTTCCTTCCTTATCTTGTTTGGATTATTTAAAGCTACAGCCATGTTGAGGCACAGTGACTCAGCAGAGCTATCTGGGGGAGAATACAGGTGATTGTCACTTTCTGTGGAGTTGAATGAGTGGAGGGACAGTCCTGGGCAGCTGATGTGGTGGAGGAAGCAAAATGTGCAGTGACATCATTTGGTTTGCATCACTGACTCTTCAGATGTCCCTGCTGCCCTTATAACTTTATGTTCTGGGCAGCCCAGGATCCAATTTATGAGCAAGGACGATAAATTACTAATGACTGCTGGTCTCTGTCTATTCCTAAGTTATCTGCTAACACAAAGAGACAGACTCATTCAATTTGGAAAATGTTAATAAGATGCCAAAAATGTGTTCAGGGAGAATAAAGGAAAAGGTTTTTCAAATATCTATATCATTCTTTTGAAAATTGAATTCCAACTCTCCCTGTTTGTACAGGTGAATTAAAAGGCTATCAAAACCTTAAATGTTTCTATTAACCTAATTAAACAGTATCTGAATAGAGAAGGCATTAATGCTCTATCAAATTATCTTCTATGATAAAAGATAATGAATATTAGCTATTTTTTTTTTTCTTCAGAAAATCACTTCTAATCTTTTGATTCTACTCTTTGGATAATACTGATTTTCTAGGGCTGGGAAGTTTCTTTAAATGTGTTTAGCTCATCTCTTACTTTACAAGGATGATTTCAGTATTTTTAATACCTAGACTCCTGTTATTGCTGCTTGCTGTTTCTCTCACCACCTCACTCCCTAATTTTGAGTCCTGCTACTGCTTACTTAGGAGCTTTGGTAGTGTAGTGCCTAAGGCATTTGACTGCTAACCAGAAGGCTGGCAGTTCAAACCCACCAGCCACTCCTGGGAAGGAAGGTTGGGCAATCTACTTATGTAGTGATAAGCACCTCAGAAACCCAAGGAGGGGTTGCTGTGAGTTGGATATGACTCTATGGCAGTGGGTTTTTTTTTTTTTTTTTTACTGCTTACTTGGATTATTTTCTCAGCATACAGATTGAATAAGTATGGTGAAAGGATACAACCTTGATGCACACTCTTCCTGATTTTAAACCATGCAGTATCTTCTTGTTCTGTTTGAATGACAGGTTCTTAGACTATGTTCAGGTTCCTTATGAACACAATTAAGTGGTCTAGAATTCCCATTTTTCACAATGTTATTCATACTTTGTTATGATCCACACACTCAACTGCCTTTGTGTAGTCAATGAAACACAGGTAAACAGCTTTTTGGTATCTTTGCTTTCAGTCAAGTTCCATCTGACATCAGCAATGATATGCCTAGTTCCATGTCCTCTTTGTCTCACCTACTTTGGTCATGTGGTCAGAAGGGACCATTCTCTGGAGAAGGATATCATGCTTGGTAAAGTAGAGGGTCAGTGAAAAAGGGGAAGCCCTTAACAAGATGGATTGACACAATGACTGCAACGATGGGCTCAAGTATAGCAAGGATTGTGAGGATGGCACATGATCAGGCAGTGTTTTGTACTTTTGTACATAGGGTCTCTATTAGTTGGTAGTTGGAGTCAACTTGACAGCACCTAACAACAACTACAACTGCTTACTGGATCCCTTTATGAGAAGGGAGTGAAAAACTAGGTGGGAGAAGTGAATCATTGACTTTTGAAACCTCTGAGCAGTTCATGCAGTTGCAAAAAGAAGACCCAACATGATTTCTAAAACTGATGTTTGAGGGTTTTAAATATTTCAATTATTTGTTTTATGCCTGAGCTCTGCTTACGGTTTTATCCATGATTCATATAAAGAATATGAAGCTTGCTTTCACATCTTCAGAAAACCCCTTTTTGAAGACTGAATAAAGTGGTTGCAGTGAAAAAAAAAATCAATGAGGCATATGAGAATGATGTAAAAAAGGAGGTATAATAATTTCAGTTTTAGATGAAAAGTAGTAAGTAGGCATATTGTAAAGAAAATAGATTAAACATTTTTATTTTAGAATGAAATTTAAAAGCATTTAGAACATGGAGTTGAATTGGAATTGTAGACATGAATTCAACCTAAAACATTAGATTTCTCAGTTTAGCATGTAGCCAGTTATCAGTATGCATGTTAAGCAATCTGTTTTTGTGTCTGTGTTCTCTGACATTCAGTCTCTGATATTATTCTCTGTTAAAGGGACACTCAAGGAGTCGTATCCCTCATCCACTGCTGTGGTAAATCAAAATGGTATAGCTGCTGTGGAAAACAGTAGGCATTTCCTCAAACAGTTAAAAAGTACCATATGGTCAGCAATTCCATACCTAGGTATATACCTAGAAGAATTGAGAGCAGCTCAAGCAGAGACTTGTACACCGATGTTCGTTGCAGCACTACTCACAATAGTCAAAATGTGAAAGCAAACTAAACGTCCATCCATCAATGAATGGATAAACAAAATGTGATACATACAGTACAATGGAATACTACTCAGTCAAAGGAACTTGAAGTCCTGATGCATGCTATCACACAGATGAATTCTGAAAGCATTAATCTGAATGGAATAAGTCAGTCAAAAAAGGACAAATATTGTATGATCCTACACATATGAAATAGGTAAATAGAGACCAAAGTTTACTAGTCGTTACCAGGTATGTGAGGGAGGGGAAAAGGGAGTGTCTTTGCTTAGGGAGCACTGAGTTTCTATTAATGGTTGTGGAATAATTTGGAGTCAGATAGTGGTGATGGTTGCACAACATTATGAACATAATGTCACTGAATTATACATGTGAAAAATGTTGAATTGGCAAATGTTTGTGTGTGTGTGTGTGTGTGATGAAAAAAACAAAACAAAAGAAACTCACTGCTGTTGAGTTGAATCTGACTCATAGCGACGCCCCCTTGGATTTCTGAGGTGGTATCTCTATGGAAGTAGATTGCCCAATCTTCCTTCTGAGGGTCAGTGAAAAAGGGGAAGCTCTCAACAAGATGGATTGACACAGTGACTGCAACGATGGGCTCAAGTATAGCAAGGATTATGAGGATGGCACATGACCAGGCAGTGTTGCATGCTGTTGTACATAGCGTCTCTATGAGTTGGAGTCGACTCGACAGAACCTAACAACAATTACAACTGCTTACTGGATCCCTTTATGAGAAGGGAGTGAAAAACTGGGTGGGAGAACTGAATCAGTGACTTTTCAAACAGATTGGTGGGTTTGAACCACCAGCCTTCTGGTTAGCAGTTATATGCCTTAGGCACTACACCACCAGAGCTCACATAACAAATAATCAAATAAACAATGAGTTCCCTGAACATAATGGATTTGGTATCTTAAAGCAGAGAAAATTCAAGATGGGCTGGAACATCTTGTTAGAATCAGAAAACAGGGATGGTGCTTCAAAAAAGTGATCGGAGCAATGATGAGGTGGCAGGGAATGTGGCTGCTGCTTGCCAAGTTGTGTCAATTTTGTACATCAAAGCCAATAATAGTTACAGCTATGTGTAACAAGCTGAGTTTGAAAAGTCTTAAGTCCACTCAAAAAGAGAAATGGTAGTAAAAAGTATAGGCATACCTTGGAGATATTTTGGGTTCAGTTCCTGACCACTGCAATAAAGTAAATTTCACAATAAAGGGAGTCACCCAAATATTTTGGTTTCCCAGTGCATATAAAAGTTATGTTTACACTATACTATTTGTTATGTTTACACTATAGTGTATTGTCTTTTAAGTGGCAATAACATTATGAAAAAATTTGAAATATTGTGAGAATTACCAAAATGTGACACAGAGATAAGAAGTGAGCATATACTGTTGGAAAAATGGCACCAATAGACTTGCTTGATGCAGGGTTGACACAGACCCTCACTGTTGTGCATTGTCTGTGAAGTGCAATAAAGTGAAGCACAATAAAATGAGGTACGCTTGTAGTTGTAATTAAAACTATGTGAATATAAGTTTAGAATATTTTTTCAAATTAACTTTATTAAGTAGAGGAGAACTGACATGGTATACTGCTTCTTTTATTATTTAGTTTATACAAAATACATTTACTTTATATGTTTTACAAAGACAGATATTTTTCTCTGTCTGTAAATGAGGAAGGGCAGTCACAGGGAACTATGAGTAAGCCAAGCAGTTATGGAAAAACGAGGACCTGTACTAAGAGCAGGAACATCTGATCAGTCTAGAGGTCACAGGCAATCTGCAGAGAAAGAGAGTCCAAAGGTGTGTGCAAGATACTGGGTTGGTGACAGGTGCCAGGAGGAGGCTGAATGCATGGACCTAATCCTGACATTTCTAAAGATGGAGTTGAAGCCTCTGAATGACCCTGCTCATTTCAGTGAGCTGCTAATAAACTTAATGATCAGTATCAGACTTTGATCTAACTGGATAGACACAAGGGCCAAGAGGGGAGGCATCACATTGTGGAAGACATGAGCTTAGAAAATCCCTTTTATGAAGTTTAGGTTTGAATCAGTTTTGGGCTATGCAACTGGGCCCCTTTTCTAATCCATGACCTACAATGTAGGCTGGGCCAAGAGTACCTTTATTCCTTTGGGATCTATTGAGATTATGATAATTCTGAGAAGATATAGAAATAAACATAGAAGTAATGAAATAAAACAAACCCATGATGTTGATATTTTGACATAGGGGTTAAGCAAGGTATAGTGATACTTTTGATAATTATTGTAATAATTTGAATGCATTTATAACATTGAAAACATTTAATATTAAGTATTAGTATTAAGAAGAAGTTCTCCATTGGTCTCTCTCACATTTCTGCCTATCTCGTGAGCAAAGCATTAATAGATTTTTTTGCTTTGAAATATCTTTTCAAGGATGTTTGTTTAGCAAGCAGTTTTGGAGATACAGTATTTCACTCTGGAGAAGATATATTTACTTTCCAGGGAAATAAAGATTATGTGTCCCTTTGGAGCAAAGATGGGATAGGTATGCTTGCAGCCTCCTTATATAAGGTTGGGTTTTCCTCATTTCAGGGGTCCTGAACTGTGACACAGACCCACTGCATGCATAACAGGTGCCTAGACCGCTGCGGTGTAGCAAATTTCATAGTTTGACTTTTCTAACCATAAGACTTTGTAAACTCCGTGGTGGAATTTGCCATGAGCAACTGAGTAGCTCCTGATTGTTAAAGTTATTCACCTGGGGTATTTCTGTTGGGAGTAGCACAAAGTAATTTTCTGGAAGGTTTGCTCTCTCAGGTGTATAGGATTCTGATATTGGATTGGTTGATTTGGGTCACTCTGCCAGGCTCAAAAGGAGCCCTCCTAGAGGCAGGAGGAATCTCTCACTGCCAGCTGGGAGATGCACTGCTGAGAGAAAGACTGAGAGACACACACTGTTGGGAGAGGGGCACCGAGAGACATGCACTGCTGGGGAGAGAAACTGTTGGCTGAGGGACGGTGGGCTGAGAGAGACTGAGCCTGTTCCTGAACTTGAATTGTAGCCTGTTGCTTCTCTAATAAACCCCATAATCTGTGAGTTCTGTGTGGCCGCTGCAGTGAATTAGTGAACCCAGCAGAGAGGTGGTGGGTGCTGCTGGAGGAACGGTTGGTGCCAGGGTTGGTGAAAGGGCTGAAGGGAGGCAGCATGTTTGGCCTAGCAGAGATAAGCCTTGGGCTACTGACAGTGATTCTGTCTTCTTCTTGTGGGGTTAGAGGAGATCAGAAGATGCAGCCTCCCTTCCCCTTTGGCAACCACTCTGCCTTGCTCCTACAGGACTTGGGGAGCAAGGGGAACTGATAAGAACATAAAGTTCATGCTGCTTGCTGTGTCATGAGCAATGAAGTCCTTCGTCTCTGACCCAGGAGTCTTGTGTCTTCTTCTAGTGTCTGGGAAACTATAGGTGGCTAATTTGTTAGCTTGCAAGTAGGGTAAAATTTCAAACCCTCCACAGTAACCCTTTACGCTTACACTTGTGATTTCCTTGAAATGATTAAGGTATTTAAAAATTAAATACATAAATGGTGCTTAAATATTTAAGATCATGTAGAAACATTATAGATTCCTATTGACTGCTTTTCTGGTTACCTAGTGCCACTCTGACAGGAATATACCACAAATGGGTTGGCTTAAACAAACAGGAGTTTATTCTCTTACAGTTTGGAAGCTTTAAGTCCAAGTTCAAAGTGCCAGGCTCTAGTGGCTGCATGAAAGCCCCTCAGCCTTGGGGTTCAGCTCTGTCTCTTGCTCTAGGCCCACTGGAGCTAGAGGCGTTTCTTCACTCAGACAGCTGCTTGTTGCTGAGGCTGACAAACCCAAGGCTGACAAATAAAAAGGCACAGTCCTGAGGTTACCAAACCATTAACTCAAGTCCATTGTAAGTCCCAAGGTCGGCAGAGCATAGCAGGCTGCTGAGCAACAACACGGCTACATGCAGGGTCCAAGCGTGCCGTAGGCTAGAGACCATTCCCAAGGCTTCTCCTTATATACAGGAAGCAGACCACGCACCCAAAGCAGCTGAGTAGATCCCACCATGGAGATGATTGCCAATCTCATCATGGGGAACTACCACCAGCTGCCCAGCCACTCAGCCAGACCCAGCCAAGTTGGTACACAAACATAACTACCACAACTGCTAACTAGAAGGGTGGTGGTTCAAACCCACAATCCACACCTTGGAAGGAAGAAATCTATTTCCATAGTGATACAGCCTTGGAAACCCAAGGAGGGGTCGCTGTGAGTTGGACCCGACTCAGTGGCAATAAATATCTATTAATTAAGCAAGGAGGGTATAAATATTAGTTATGCAAGGAGGGTATAAATATTTACTTAATAGATGTTCAACTGATAATTAAACTAAGCACATGCAGTAGTGAGTGTTCTATGGACAAAGTCCTCCAGACATTAGATCCAGAAAGAAAGATGTTGATAACACTATGCTGATTTGTACCTTTTGCATGAGGATGGGGTAAATATCTTTTAGGATTTTTTATGAGGAAAATGTTCTCCCCTTCTGAGAAACATATTTGTAAAGACTTATTGTATTTATTTAATGTTTTCTTGTATTAGGAAATTAGTAATTCCTAAACCATCTGATTTTCTTTGCACCTTTGCTGCCAGCTGGGGTAGGTAATGCTTAACAGATTGTTTACCAATAGCTTAGCTACTTAGTATATTAGTTTATCTTTTTTTTTGCATAATGGTCTTGTATATATATATGTTTCTTATTATAAACTCCTGGCACAATGCTGGGAAAAGCATTTCCCACTGGATTTGTATTTTTTTCTAATATGTTTCACTTCAGAAGTGATTTTTAAATATTTATTATACTTGTTTTCTCTGAGTGCAGTGCCTAAGGCATTTGACTGTTAACCAGAAGGTTGGCTGTTTAAACCCACCAGTCACTCCATCGAAGGAAGACTGGACAATCTAGTCCGTAAAGATTTACCACCCTGGAAACCCAATGGGGGGTTGCTATGAGTCAGAATTGACTTGATGGCAGTGGGTTTTTTTTTTTTTTAAATATA
>NW_006921595.1:12016648-12020010 GCF_000298275.1 Orycteropus afer afer | reverse complement strand
ATATATGTACTTGTTTTCTTATCTGTAGCATGATTCCTTCTAAGTGGTGGGAGAAACAATTTTTACTATATTTCCAAGTAATTATTTGACAACAGACACTAGTCATAAGGACTTAAAAAAATATTTACCCTCATTCCTTTTGATTTAGTACTGTAAATTACTGCAAATAGTATTAGGAGCATTTTAGTGGGCATATTAGGCATCAGGCAAAATTTTGATAGGTTGAGTCAGTCAAGCTTACTTGTCTTGGTGATCATGTAGACATTACCTGGGTTAAATGATGTAATTCCTTTCTGTTAAAATGACATAGTCACCCTTCTGTGTCTTGACTTCTTTTTAATTGAGAAGCCTTGTAGTATCAGATGGTTAATATAGTTCTGATTGACTCATTGAGTCAAGGAGAAGCCCCAGTCTCTCAGACTCCAGGAAATGAGTTAAAGAATGGAGATGAATGCACGGTGGCAGCTGCCAATGATGATGACTCATTGGATGAATTGTGAGTTTATAATTTTTGTGTTGATTATTGGTAAAATAAGCATACAGCTATGATGAGCCAGCCAGCGGTTGTTCAGCTGTCTCAAGGGTTTGTGTGAGTATAGCAGAGCATTGCAATTAGTTTTTCAATTAATTACCGGAGTTCTCACTGGATGGCTGTCTGTCTGTCTGTCTACCTCTCTTTCTTTCTCTCTCCTTTCTTCCTCACTTCCTTGTCCCCACCTCCTTCCTCCCCCCCTTTTTTCCTCTTCTGAAAAGGTTCATTCTATGCTACGCATAGGAGCTCTGGTACCGTAGTGCCTAAGGCCCCTGCTAACAGAAGGCTGGTGGTTCAAACCCACCAGCCACTCCTTGAAAGGAAGGTTGAGCAATCTACTTCTATAGTGATACCGTCTTGGAAACCCAAGGAGGGGTCGCTATGAGTAAGGTCTGACTCGACTGCACAGAACAACAACAACATGCTATGCATAGTTAGACAAATGAAAGTTTTGGCACCTCTTCCTAACTAGAGATTGGAGTCCTAGTGGCAAATGGTTAATTAGCTTGGCTGCTAACTGGGAGGTTGACGGTTCTAGTCCACCCAGAGGTGCCTCAGAAGAAAAGCCTAATGATCTACTGAAAAAAAATCACCCATTGAAAACCCTGTGGGGGAGCTCTACTTTGTCACATGGGGTCACTCTGAATAAAGATCAACTCCACAGGCACCAAACAACTTTCTCTTTTTCTGAGCACCTACAGGAATGTATATTGGAGAAGGCTGGGATGCTAAATTACTTTGCATAAGAAAAGAGATAGGTCTAGAGAGGAAGATCCAGAAGGAAGTGCCTAGAGGAGCCCAGGGACGTGTGGAGAAGATGGGATGGGAGAGGAAGTGAGAAGTATTTGTAGGAGGATAGAGAGTGACAGAGAAATGGAACATATGCTGTAGGAAGAGGAACATTTGAGAAAGATAAAGATGGACAAAGAGGATATTTAGAGATTTTGTTGCATGATATGCCAGGTGACTAATAATGGACACCCCCCCCCCCCAATGTAACAGAGTAGAATTGCCCCTAGGGTTTTCTAGGCTGTAATTTTTATGGGAGGGTTCCAACCACCAATTTTCTGTTAGCAGCCAAGTGAATTTGGCCAGACAGAGAGAAAGAGACAGAGAGAAGGGGAGAGAGGGAGGAGAAGAGGAAGGAGAGGGAGAGAACTTTGTAATATCCACCTCTTTCAGAAGGTGAGGAGAGAATGAATTTAAATAAATAGCAATTTAATTATTTTTTTCTTGAATATTCTTTTATTCTTTTTTACATTCTAAAAGGTCTTTAGCTTCCCACATTACGTATAAAATATATCCTTTATAACTAATACAGATTCAACAGGAGTTGCCAGTTATTCACAAAACACCCAAAGAGAAATGTAAAATCATTCATTCTTTCTTTTCTTCCTTTCTCTTTCCCCTTCCACTCCTTACCTGCTCTCTGTCGCGCTCAATAGATGCATCTTTCTGTTTCCCACACATCCTCTCATTCTCTCTCCCTTTATTTCATCTTTCTCTTTTTAAATGATGGAAATTTAAGCTTTCCTTCTCTTGACAGTGATGATTAAAGGACTGTGCACCTGCTCAGGTAGAATAAATGGGGAAATGCAGAAGCATTATGCTAACTAATGTAGTCTCTCTTCTTGCCTTCAAAAACAAGCCTGCAAGTCAGAAAGCCGCCCCTCAAATAAGCATGCTGAAAACCTTTCACATTCAAGCTCTCTTGTATCAAAAAGTACCTTGTGTCTCAACTCCATGAGGTTCACTGTGGCACAGGTGCCATTTCCTCAGAGATGAATGGATGCTTAGCTCACAGAAAAAGGGAGAAATTTGTCTCTTTGTAAGAAAGACATAAGGAACTCACAGGAAAAGGCTAAGATAAGGAGGTTTTCATAATAAATAGCTTTTTCCCCCAAGAGCCTATAAACTCCAGGGGTTCTAAGATGAAGTTAAATATACTTTAAAAATAGAATACTGAGTGTCCTTTAAGTTTGCATTCTCGTTTCAAAGCCCTCTCTAACTCCACAAAGGCTTTCATAGCAGTCTTGCCATGACAACTCATCAACTCACAGGTGAATCTCATTGAATAAAACAGCATTTTCTTTAAAGGACAAACTACTAGAAAGTGGGTACATGTCTTTCTCCCTCTGGTTTTGCTCCCTTTTCCTTCCCACATCCTCTCCCTCCCTTGCCCCCTTGGGTGATAAAAAGAAAGGTTATCACTGCAGCTGGTTAATTTAAATCTAAAGAACCACCAGTAACTCCACAGGAGAAGAGACCCTGAGATCTTCTCCCATAAAGATTATAGCCAAGAAAATGCTGTGGGGCATTTCTACTTTGTCACATGGAGTTGCTATGAGTCGGCACCCAACAAAAACAATTTAAATCTATTGCCTCTCCTCTCCATTTCCTTTAACTTTTTTTTTTTTTTTTTTGGTGTGGAAGACATTGGTTGTTTGTGCTGTAGAGGCCCCACAGTTTGGATATTGCTAATTGCCTCCCGAAGGGATTAGGTGAGGAGGGGAAACTCAGGCCCACCCAGAGTAGCAGGCCGGAAGAGCAGGAGAAAGGGGATAAAAGCCTTGAACCCGGTCAGAAGAGCAGGGTTACAGCCCCAGGGTTACAGGTGAGGAGAGACAATTTAGGAACGCCCAAAGAAGCAGGCCAGAAGAGTAGGAGAAAGGGGATTAAAAGCCAGGAAGCTAGACAGAGGAACCGTCAGCCAGGTGGGGATGATACGAGAAGTCTCCAACAGCAGGACAAACTTGTCTGTTGGTTTGTCCTACTGTGGTGACATGTAGATGTGAGTTTTGAGGCTGAGCCTCTGGTGTTTAAAACCCAG
>NW_006921595.1:11986289-12006336 GCF_000298275.1 Orycteropus afer afer | reverse complement strand
TCAAGTATAGCAGGGATTGTGGGGCTGGCGCGGGATCGGGCAGTGCTTCGTTCTGCTGTGCATGGGGTCGCTATGAGTCGGAAACGACTCGATGGCACTTAACAACAACAACAACAATTGCCTCCCTGGAGTGTCCTTTGCATTTCTTGTAGTGTTTAAGCACTGGGCTGCTAACTGAAAGATCAGCACTTCAAACCCACCAGCTGCTCCAGGGGAGAACGATGTGGCAGTCTGCTTCATTTGAGAATATGGTCTTAGAAACCCAGTGGGGGCAGTTCTCTTTTGTCTCACAGGGTTGCTATGAGTTGGAATCGACTGGATGGCAGAGGGTATGGTTTTTTTTTCTTTTTCAGGGGGGCTGGTGGTCAGTTAGCAGTTAGGTCTAGAGACTTAATCAGAAATTTGGGGGACAAGAATACGTCATCAGTGCAGTTGTCTGCTTTCATTAGGACACATGTCCTAATGTTCTATTGTCTCTCTTTTTTGAGGTTGGAAGTCATTGATGATCATTGCCTACATTCAATAATTCTTTAGTAAGGCAGTCCCTGTGTTATGAATGAGATCTGTTCCTAGATATGTCTTCAAGTCAAATTTCTAGGTAAATTTGCATATGGTCCTTATTTAGCTACTTCAAGAAAAGGCTCGAAGCCTTTTCAATAATTTAAAAGCTGCACGTGCAGCAGGTGAAGGTGATTGTGATGATGAATTCATTTTGAGTAGGGATTGGTTCAATCATTTCAAAACGAGGGCAGATTTATGTAACATTAAAGTGCAAGTAGGAGTTGTCTGTAAGTTGGACATTCATAACCTGGGGACTTACTGTAGTTGAAAATGATGATATTTTAATTCAGTAATTTCTTCTTCATTTATTAGCTAAAGGACTTCTATAAAAAGATATTTTTTTCTTGTAAAGTATATAATAAGGTTTCATCTGATACAGAATCCTAACCCAAAATCAAACCCACTGCTATTGGTTTCTGACCCATAGTGACCATATAAAAACAAAAAAACCAAACTTACTGCCATCAAGTCGGATCTGAGTCATAGCAACCCCTCCTTGGGTTTTTGAGGTGGTATCACTACAGAAGTAGATTGCCCAACCTTTCTTCTGAGGAGTGGCTAGTGAGTTTGAATCACTATCCTTCTGGTTAGCAGTCAAATGCCTTAGGCACTATGCCACCAGAGCTGCTCACACTGACCATATAGGACAGAGTAAAACTGCCCAGAGGGTTTCTAAGGCTGTAAATGTTCAGAGAAGCAGACTGCCACATCTTTCTCCCAAGGTGGGTTCGAACATCTGACCTTTCACTTAGCAGCCAAGCACTTAACCACTGCATCACCAGGGATCCTTCTTATACAAGTTTAAAAGGCAAAACAAACAAACAAACAAACAAAAACATTGCCATTGAGTCAATTCTGACTCATATTGACACTATAGGACAGAGTAGAACTGCCCTGTAGGGTTTCAAAGGCTGTAAATCTTTATGGAAACAGATTGCCTCATCTTTCTTCTGCAGAGCAGCTGGTGAGTTCAGACTGCCAAACATAACCACTGTAGCACCAGAGCTCCTTTCTTATATAAGATGTTGTTGTTGTTAGATGCCATCAAGGTGGCTCCGTCTCATAGTAACCCTAAGTACAAGATGAAATACTGCCAGGTCCTGTGCCATCCTCACAATCTTTGCTATGCTTGAGCGCACTGTTGCAGCCACTGTGTCGATATATCTTGTTGAGGCTCTTCCTTTTTTTTTTTTGCTGATCCTCCACTTTATCAAATACGATATCCTTCTGCAGGGACTGGTCCCTTCTGACAACATGACCAAAGTAGGTAAGATGAAGTCTGGCCATTCTTGCTTTTACAGAGCATTCTGGCTGCACTTTTGCCGGGACAGATTTGTTGGTTCTTCTGGCAGTCCATGGTAAATTTCACCAACTCCACAATTCAAAGGCATCAGTTCTTGGTCTTCCTTATTCATTGTCTACCTTTCATTTGCTTATGAGATAATTGAAAATAGCATGGCTTGGGTTAGATGTATCTGAGTCCTCAAAGTGACATCTTTGTTCTTTAACACTTTACAGAGGTCCTTTGCAACAGATTTGCCCAGTGCAATATGACATCTAATTCTTGACTGCTGCTTCCGTTGGTATTGATTCTGGATCCAAGCAAAATGAAATCTTTGACAACTTCAGTCTTTACTCCATTTATTGTGATGCTGCCTCTCAGTCCTGTTGTGAGGATATTTTGTTTTCTTTATGATGAAGTGTAATCCATACTAAAGACTACAGTCTTTGATCTTCATCAGTAAGTGCTTGAAGTCCTCTTCATTTTCAGCAAACAAGGTTGTGTAATCTGCATATCACAGGTAGATAATCAGTCTTCCTCTAATCTTAATGCCACATTCTTTGTCATATAGTCCAGCTTCTCGGATTATATGTTCAGCACACAGATTGAATGAGTATAGTGAAAGGCAACAGCCCTGATGAACAACCTTCCTGATTTTAAACTTTGCATTACCTCTTGTTATGTTCAAATGATAGTCTCTTGGTCTATGTTTCTCATGAGTACAATCAAGTATTCTGGAATTCTCATTCTTCACAATGTTATCCATAATTTGTTATGATCCCTTCACAATGTTATCCATAAATTGTTATGATCCATACAGTCAAATGCCTTTCTGTAGTAAAACACAGGTAAACCTCTTTCTAATATTCTTTGCTTTCAGCCAAAATCCATCTGACATCAGCGGTGATTTCCCTCATTCCACATCCTCTTCTGAATCCACCTTGCATCTCTGGAAGTTCCCTGTCAATACGCTGCTACAACTGGTTTTGAATTATCTTCAGCAAAATTTTACTTGTGTGCTATATTTATATTGTTCTGATACATTCTGTTGGATCACGTTTCTTTGGAATGGAAATAAATGCAGATTTCTTCCAGTAAGTTGGTCAGGTAGCTATCTTCCAGATTTCTTGGCATAAATAAGTAAGTGCGTCTGGCACTACATCCATTTGTTGAAACATTTCAGTGGGTATTCCGTCAGTTCCTGGAGCCTTATTTTTCACCAATTCCTTCAGTGTAGCTGGGACTTCTTTCAATACCATTGGTTCTTGATCATATGCTACCTCCTGAAATGGTTGAACATCAACCAATTCTTTTTGGTACAGTGACTCTGTGTCTTGCTTCCATCTTCTTTTGATACTTCCTGCATTTTTCAAGGTTTTACCCATAGAATCCTTCAGTATTGTAATTTGAGTCTTGATTTTTTTTTTTTCTTCAGTTTTTTCAGCTTAAGAAATGCTAAGCATATTCTTCCCTTTTGGTTTTCTAATTCCAAGTCTTCTAATTTCAAGTAAAGTCAATAATACTTTACTTTGTCTTCTCAAGCTGCCCTTTGAAATCTTCTGTTCAGCTCTTTTATTTCATCATCCATTTGCTTTAGCTACTCTATGTTCAAGAGCAAGTTTCAGAGTCTCTTCTGGCATCCATTTTGGTCTTTTCTTCCTTCCTGTCATTTTCATGATCTTTTGCTTTCTTCATATATGATGTTCTTGATGTCATTCCACAACTTGTCTGGTCTTTAGTGCCTCAAATCTAATATTCAGATGGTCTCTAAATTCTGGTGGGATATAATCAAGGTTGTATTTTGGCTCTCATGGAGTTGTTTTGATTTTCTTCAACTTCAGCTTGAACTTGCAATATGAGCAATTGATAGCCTGTTCCACAGTCAGCTCCTGGCCTTGTTTTGACTGTGATACTTAGCTTCTCCATTGCCTCTTTCCCCAGACACAGGCAATTTGATTCCTGTGTATTCCATCTGGTGTGGTCCACATATGTAGTTGCTGTTTATGTTGTTGAAAAAGTATTTGAGATGAATAAATTAGTCTTGCAAAATTCTATCATGTGATCTCTGGTGTCATTTCTATCACCAAGGGCATATTTTCCAACTACCAATGTTTCTTCTTTGTTTCCAACTTTACATTCCAATCACCAGTAATACCAATTCATCTTGATTGCATGTTTGGTTAATTTCAGACTGTAGAAGGTGGTAAAAATCTTCAGTTTCTTCATCTTTGGCTTTAGTGGTTGGTATGTAAATTTGAATAAGAGTAGTATTAACTGGTCTTCCTTGGTGGCATATGCATATCATCCAGTCACTGATAGTATTGTACTTTAGGATAGATCTTGAAATGGCCTTTTTGTTGATGACCGTTTACCATTCATCTTCAGTTTGTCATTCCCACTGTAGTAGACCATATGATTGTCTGAATCAAAATGGCCAGTACCTGTCAGTTTCAGTTCACTAATGCCTAGGATATTGATCTTTATGCATTCCATTCCATTTTTGACAGCTTCCAAATTTCCTAGATTCATATTCATACATTCCACCTTCCAACTATTAATGAACAGTTGCTATTTCTTCCCCATTTTGAGTTGTGCCCCATCAGCAAATGAAGGTCTCAAAAGCTTTACTCCATCCACATCATTAAGAATGACTCTACTTTGAGGAGATAACTCTTCCCCTGTCATATTTTGAGTGCCTTCCAACCTGAGGGGCTCATCTTCCAGCACTATATCAGACAATGTTTCACTATTATTCATAAAGTTTTCCAATAATATATCCGACAGTGTTTCACTGCTGTTTGTAAGGTTTTTAGTGGCTAATTATTTCAGAAGTGATAGCCCCATCTTTCTTCCCAGTGTCTTAGTCTGTAAGTTCCTCTGAAACCTATCTACCATGGGTGATCCTGGTGGTATTTGAAATATAAGTGGCATAGCTTCCAGCCTCACAGCAACATGCAAGCCAGCACAGTATGACAAACTGACAAATGAGTGGTGGCAGGATAAATGCTTGTTTTTTCCCCTTGTGACCTTCATTTTATGCAGTCAGTAGGACTCACAAGATTCTCACAGCACCAGCCCTGCCTTAGTTTCCAAGGGCTATTGTAACAAAACCCTGCAAACTGGATAGCTCTAAAGAAAACTATATTGTCTCACAGTTCTAGAAGCTATAAGTCCAAATTCGGGTGTCATTATGACTATTGCTGTCTGTCAATGTTTGTCAGCTCTAGTGAAAGATTCTTTCTTATCTCTTTCAACTTCTGTAGCCCCAGCATTTCTTGGCATTCTATGGCTGTAGATAGCTGCATCTTCAAATGCTCTTCCCCCTCACACTTGACCTTATGTCTGTTCTTCTCCTTTATAAGATGATGCTCAGAAGGCATTATGATTAGGACCTACCCTACTTCAGTGTAACTGTTAATTTAACTGACAAATATCTGCAAAGAAAAACAAAGAAACAGCAATGCTTATTTCCTAAACAAGGCCACATTCATAGATAACAAGGGTTAGGATGTCAACCTTTTTTGGGGACACAATTTAATCCATAACAAATCTCAAACTCATCATGTGTAGAAAACACATACGAATGAGCTGAAATCAGGCTTTAGACTGCTTCATTCTGGTACAAACCTCTGCTGAGAATTTGCATTTCCACCCCAGGTATACTGAATCAAAATCTACATTTTAACAAATCACCAGGTGATTTTTATAGACCCCCAGGTGATACTTATGAATACATTGTTAGATTCTGATTTAGTATGTCTGAGGTGGAAATGCAACTTCTCACACAAGGTTGAACTGAAGAAAACAGATTGCAAGCCCTAGCTAAAACATTTCTTTTTGCCAACAAGGATTTCTCCACTTTTCTAGGCACCTCAGCTTCTGCCTCACGGAGTCCCCTCTGAGGTCCCCATTTGCTAAACACCTCTTGCCACCTTCTCTTCCCTGAGTCAGGTGATTGCACCCAAGAGGCCTGGGCTCCTGTAGGCCTAGCTTCTAACCTAGGCCAAGCCGCGCTTTATCGAGTGAGTCATATTCCCTACACTCACCTCCTGCGTTTCTCAGTTTTCTCACTGTGCAGGCTGTATCTGCTTCCAGATCTTGAAATTCACTTACGAATTCCCCAGGTACTTCGTGCTGGCTTTCCTGGTCCTCCCTCTTACATCAGTGCACATGTTCTGCACCTCTCCTGTAATTGTCCCAGTCATCAAAGGACACTTCTCTCGTTGCTCTTATTAACTTTCCGATTGCCTCTTGGAGAGGGTGGCTCTGCAGAGTGTCCTGAGTTCTGGTGTCCTCAGGCCACCATGCCCTTGGCTCTCTGCTGTCTCCCCCTCTCTTGTTGTTGCATCACCTTGGCCCATTACCTTTATTGATCTAGTAATAACTGCAGTTCCCCAGTCGTTCCCAGTCACAGCTTTAAGAGCAGTTAGGTCTGAGGATAGCTTCTTTTCCTTTCAAATCTGTCAAGCCTGGCCTTTGAAAGCTGCGACTTTTCTCCTAAGGAAATCTGTCCTCTCTGGAGTTTAATCATTATTTACCCCTCCCCGCTCCTTTTTCTTCCTTTTCCTTTCCCACAGCCAGTGTTCTGACTGAAAGACTAAAACTAGTTTCTTAAAATGAAACAATTTCCCCTTTAGTCCCCCAGAGGACCTAATTTGTAGACTGTGTATTACTGGTAAAATCTTTTAAATTCCCTTCTAAGCCTTTGGGTTAGTAATAAATTTCATGGGCTTTTTTTCTCATTTTCTTTCTAAGAAGATGACTTATTCTTTCTGGGATAAACCACCCCTCTTGTGCTAAACCAAAAAAACCCAAACCTACTGCTATCGAGTTGATTCTGACTCGTAGCCACCCTATAAGACAAAATAGAACTGCCCCCATAGGCTGTAAATCTTCACAGAAGCAGTCTACCTCATCTCTTTCCCATGGAGCATCTTGGTGGGTTCAAACTGCCAACCTTTTGGTTAGCAGCCAATGCCTTAACCACTGTACCACCTTTTCCTCCTATGCTTGATCTTCTCTATTTGTTCATTGATAAAACCTGCTGTTTCTTGCAGTTGAATCCACAGTTCAGGCCCCTGAAGTCCATCTGAATGGTTGTAGTTTTTATGGGGATGACTTTTGGAGCAGGTGGAGATGACTCTGGTTTCAAAGAAGTTAATCTGTCCACAGTTTCTGTCTACAGTCTATTCCCGGGGTACAAATGAAGCCTGTTCCTAACTGTGTCTTTAAGTCAAATTTGTATGTAAGTTGGAACAGGTACATATGGTTCTAATTTAGCCTTACTTTAGTGCAAAGAGAAGCTGTGGTAGCATAGTGGTTAAAACATTCAACTGCTAACCAAAAGATTGACAGTTTGAACCCTCCAGCTTCTGTGGGAGAAAGATGAGGCAGTCTGCATCTGTAAAGATTTACAGCCTTGGAAATCCCTGAGGGCAGTTCTACTCTGTCCTGAAAAAATGGTTGCTATGAGTTGGAATTGACTAGATAGATGGCAGTGGATTTTGGGTTAGTTTAAGAAAGGGCTTCTAACCTTTTCAATGATTTAAAAATTGCATGTGCAGCAAGTGAAGGTGATTGTGATGAAGAATTAGTTGCAAATAGGGGTTGGTTCAGGGTAGGGGTTGTTCTAATCATTTCACAGTGAGGGTAAATTTACATAACATTAAAGGGCAAGTAGGAGCTCTGGTAGTGTAGTGCCTAAGGCACTTGACTGCTAACCAGAAGGCTGGAGGTTCAAACCCACCAGCCACTCCTCGGAAGGAAGATTGGGCAATCTACGTCCATAGTGATACTGCCTCAGAAACCCTAGGAGGGGTCGCTATGAGTCGGGTCTGACTTGATGGCACTTAACAACAATAGGAGTTGTCTGTAAATCGGGACATTTGTAACCCGGGATATGCCTCTAGATCCCAAAAGTCTAAAATAGAGGAACATAATTTGAAGCAGCTGATCGAGTACCTCATTCTGCTGCCCAGCATTAAGGGTTTAAAGCCCAAATTCACATCTCAGTGCCCAGTGGCTCCTGCATAACTCAGCTGCTCTTTGCAGTTTGCATTCCTTGTCAGCAGTTCTGCTAAGTTACATTTAGAAGAAAGAAAACAGGTTCTAGTTGCAAAAATTATTCCCCTACCTCTGGTTGCGTAATGCCTAAGGCACTTGACTGCTAACCAGAAGGCTGGTGGTTCAAACCCACTAGCCATTCCTCGGAAGGAAGATAGGGCAATCTACTTCCGTAGTGATACTGCCTCGGAAACCCAAGGAGGGGTCGCTATGAGTTGAGTCCGACTCAAGGGCATATAACAACAACAACAACAACCTATAGCTAAAAAAGGAGCCCTTGTGGTGCAGTTGTTAAAATGCTCAGCTGCTAACCAAAAGGTCAGCAGCTTGAACCCATCACCTGGTCTGCAGGAGAAAGTTGTGACATTATGCTTCTGTAAAGATTATAGCTTTGGAAACCTTATGGAGTAGTTCCACTCTGTCCTATGTGGTTGCTATGAGTCAGAATTGACTTGACAGCCATGGGTTTGGTTTTGGGTATAGTTAAAAAGCCTGGATATTAAAGCTTCACTCGTTTGGGAGTGAGCCTTCCCTGGGATGAAGAACCTCCCTCTCCAGGGATATAGCACCTGCTTTGCTGGGCCTGCATGGCCAGAGCATGCCCCACTACTGTCCCAACACGGGCCAAAGCCACATGAACTCCAACCAGCTATGGCAGCGCATGTGGTGCTTGGAGCCTCAAAGGCTGATCTTTATGTTACTTGCAAGATTTCCTCCATATGTTGGTGCTGGGGCTGCCATTCACAGGCCTCGCACTCTGATCTTTGGCCAGTTGAGATCAGATATGAGGAACCCAATAGGGTCAAACTGCTGTGTCAGCTTTAGGCATAAGAAACAGGCCATTTCCCACTTGACATGGTATTTGTTGTTATTCTTATTAGCTGCGGTTGACTCAGTGCTGACTCTTAGTGACCCCATGCATAACCCAAAGAAACACTGCTGATCTGCATCCGTCCCCATCATTGGTTGCAGATTGAACCATTGTGATCCATATGATTTTCATTGGCTGATTTGCAGAAGTAGATTTCCAAGCCTTTCTTCCTAGTCTCTCTTAGTCTAGAAGCTCCTCTGAAACCTGTTCAGCATCATAGCAACATGCAAGCTTCCATGAAAGATGAGTATTGACTGTGCTTGCAAACCCAGGTGTCCTGTGTGGAAAGTGAGAATTCTACCACTGAACCACTAGTGCATACATGCAGACTTTCTTGCTTTGCAGGTTACCTGTGAGAAAGGGAAAAGCAGATCTTGGCATTTGGGGGCTAGCCTGGCCCCCACTGCCAGGTCTTGGGGTTCTCCAGTTGAACATAAACAGTTTCACAGAATATTGACATCAGACAAGGCCACTCTGCGATTGTGATGGATCAAAACAAAAACAAGACCTGTCCACAATCAAATGTGAACACAGATAACCCATGACCATTTTCCAACCCACAAAATGTCAAACACGCCTTCTCCTAGCTAATGTGAGTGACTGTTGTTCTTTACCAATAACAGCTTTAGTTTTGGGCTGGTTTATCCCAGATTTATTAAGATATGCAAATCACAGCATCTCCCTTCTCTTCTCTACTTCTGACAGCATCCAATTGAGCTGTTGCCTTAAACCTTCCCTGAAGTCACCCATAAAGTGCCCAAATCCTGTAATAAGTCATTCCTAACCCTCTTTAACTGAGCTGCCCTACAATTCTCTATGATGTGGGTCTTTGTCATTGCAATAAGAAATAAACTCAACTTGTTCATGTAAAAGTGTGTTGCTGGTGGTCCTCAGGGGAGGTATTGACACCAGGGAGAGTTTACAGCAGGGACAAAGACCCTTTATTCTTTAGATTTTAAGTTCAGAAGAAGCACTCTTCACTAGTAGGGGCAGTATAGATTTACCTACCCTTGTGGACAGACAGACCAGAAGATTTGGAGGAAAATGTGCTCTGATGACTAGAGGAAGAGGCTGGAGACAGGGAAGAGGAGGAAAACATTTGGCAGAAGAAAGGAATTATATATAGTATTCTGACCCTCCTTTCCTATTTATCTGAATTTTCCAGGACTGGAAGAGAAGTGAGGACTTGGGCTCAAGGGAAACCTAGCTTCAGGATTTGGGGGATCTGAGAGTAAATGACCACAGGTGCCTTGTTTGCTACAGGGGTCCTTCAAACCTGGCAGCTCTATCCGTGCCATGTAACATGGTTGACAGCACAGAGAAGTGGAGCTGTGATGCATACTGATGTGGGAGGAGCCACACATCCCCAAAATAAATCCAATGCTTTTCTCTGTCTCCTAGTCGGACAATGAACCCACCAAAGAAAGCTGTTTCCCAGGCTCGCTTTTGGATAGATTTGGCTAATGAGATATAAGTGGATGGGATTTCTGAGACAGTTCTGTTGCCCTATGTACTTTCTCATTCTTCTACCTGGAATATGAATTGATGTCTGGTGTTCTGGCAGCTATATTATGACCTTGAGGGTGATTGTACTAATAATAGAAATCAAGAAGATAGAAGGAACCTGTGTCCCTGATGACTTCATGGAGTCACATGTTAGTGGACTTCCTATGTCCAGATTTCTTTTACTAGAGAAGGAAAGAAACAAACCTTCATATCTTTAAGCTGTAGCTGGCTCTATAACTATGTGATTTCTAACTGATGAAATTTCTTTCTGAGAAAGGAACCATGGAGATAACTTTTGAAAATATAATTTTATTTATTTATTTATTTATTTATTTTTGTTTGATACACAGCAGAACATACACGAATTCAAAAGTTTCTACATATACCATTTAGTGACACTGATTACATTCTTCAAGTTGTGCAACTGTTCTCACCTTCCTTTTCTGAGTTGTTCCTCCTTCATGAACAAACTAAGTTGCTCTTGTCAATTTCATCCCATGTTTCATAGTTCTTCAAAGAGCATTATGCTCAAATAATTTGAAATGCTGTTCTGCCTTTTCCCCCTTTTGATAAGGATTCTTCTACAGTCTTTGTCAAAACATTCTACAATGGTAGCCAGGCACCATCCAATTTTTCTGATCTTATGGCAAAGGAGGCATTTGTTCATGGAGGCAATTAGCCCCACATTCCATATTCTGCTCTTATTCTGGACTCTCCTTCTTTCTCTGTTGTTCAAGAGGAATAGATATTAATTGTTGTGCCTTAGATGGCACTTGAAAGCTTTCAAGAACACAGTCATTACACAATGAACTAAGAGATTGAACAGAAGGAATAAACATGTTATTAGACCAATTCATTGGGGGTATCCCATGAAACTATGACCCTAAATTCCCAAACCAAAGGACCAAATCCCATGAGGTGTTTGGTAGTACACAAGCAACCTCAGCAGCAACTCTTTTATTTTTCTCATTATTATATCTATCACATGACTTCCGCCAATTCAGCTTTTTACAGGTGACAACTTATTAATATAAATTACAATTGGCTGTGCAACCTTACCTTTAATCAATGTGATTTTTTCATCACTGTGAACTCTCTCCTCCCCCCTCCCCCCATGCTTCTGGTAGCTACTAATAAACCTTGTTCTCTATACATTTATCTTTTTTTTTTAAAATATATAAGTGAAGTCATAAAATATTTGTCCTTTTGTCAGATTTTGAAATTTGACTTATTTCACTCAGCATAATGTCTTCCATCCATCCATGTTGTAGCATGTATCAAGACTTCATTTGTCCTCTTGTCTGAATAGTATTTTGTTGTATGTATGTACCACATTTTGTTTATCCATTTATCTGTTGATGGGCATTTATGTTTTTCCCACCTTTTAGTGAATAGTGTTGCAGTGAACATTGGTGTACACGTCTCTTTTTGAGTTTGCTTTCAAATCTGTTGGATATATATATATCTAGGAGTGCAATTCTGGGTCATAAGGTAGTTCAATTGTTAGTTTTTGAGGAACCACTACACTATTTTCTACAATGGCTGTACCATTTTGCATTCCCCCCCCCAGCAACAGATAAGAGTTCAAGTTTCCCCACATCCTTGCCAATATTTGTTATTTTCTGGGTTTCTTTTCTTTCCTTTTAATCCTAGCCATCCTAGTGAGAGTGAAATGGTACCTCATTGTGGTTTAGATTTGCACCTCTCTGATGGCTAATGATGCTGAACATCTTTTCATGTGTTTGGTGGCCATTTGCTGTGAAAGGAATTACTTAGCAATGGTTTTTGTGACTTTCACAAGATGACTGGAGTGGGACTATGCAAATGTGAGGTGCTTATGGCACACCAAGGTGATTTAATAGCTTGTTAATAATGTAAAGAAGGTACATGGTACCCTTGTGTGTGTGGGACCATGTGAATAAGGTATATGGACACTTTATGTGGGGAATGGTCACTTTTGCTATCCTGCTAGCTTAAAATGAGCCATCCCACAGGTGGAATAGTAGGATCTCACCACCATCAAGAAAGAAGAGTCAAGAATGAAGCACATCCTTTGGACCTGAGATCCCTGCACTGAACCTCCTCAACCCAGGAGACAGAGCTGTAACACTTTGCTGAGACAGCAAAAGATAGTAAGAAGCAGCAACAGAGAAACAGGGGCAGCAGACCCCAGCAGCAGACCCTGGTGTGAGACAGAGCGGTGGGCTTTCTGGCCCACAGAGTGAGAAAGCTGAGTGCCTTTGGCCTCTCTGAGCACCTATCAGCAAAGTTAAAGAGCTGTGTAACGCTTACCTGAGGAGGGCAGAGGCCAAAGGGCTGAGAGGATTAAACTAGAGAGAAGTATGCAGCACAGCTGAGAAGAGCCTGTCCTAATCAAAGGCCTGTATCCTGAGTAGTTTCTGATCCTGAGTTGTGTAACCTGTTACTTCCCTAATAAACCCCATAATCATGAGAATTATTTTTGAGATCTTTGTGGTCATTGGAATGAATTACTGAACCCAGCAGAGATATAGAGAGTGCCATGGGAGGGATAGTTAGTGTCAGGTTGGTAAAGAGGTTGTAGGGTGGAAGCATAGCTGACTTCCACCTCATAGGAATTGGCCTTCTGCTGATCCTTCTCCCACTTTGTGAAGTTAGAGGAGGTCAAATGGCATCCCATACCATTTTTACACCATTTGAATGTCCTGTTTGTTGAAATGTCTGTTCAAATCCTTTGCCCGTTTTATAATTTAGTAGTTGTCCTCTTGTAGGTTGTTGAAGTTTTATATCTATTTTGGTTATTAGATTCTTAATGGATATATGGTTTCTGAATAGTAGGATATCACTACCATCAACAAAGAAGAGTCAGGAATGGAGCACATCCTTTGGACCTGAGATCCCTGCACTGAACCTCCTCAACCCAGGACAGTCACTAGCTTGGCTTTTCATTTTTCTGGTAAAGTCTTTTGATGAACAAAAGTTTTTAATTTTTACGTGGTCCATTTATTTATTTTGTCTTTTGCTGTTTGTGTTTTGTCATTGTATCAGATAATCCATTGTTAAAAGAGAGGTTTGACAGCATTGTCCCTGCGTTTTCTTCTAGGAATTTTACGGTTTCAGTTTGCACATTTAGGTCCCTAATCCATTTTTAATTTGTTTTTGTGTATGATGTGAGACATGGATCCTGTTTTATTTTTCTGTATGTGGAAATTCAATTTTCCCAACATCATTTATTGAAGAGATTCATCTTTCCCCATTGAATGGACTTAGCACTCTTGTCAAAAATCACTTTACCAAGATGTGTAGGTTTATTTCTGGACTCTCAATCCTATTCCATTGGTCTATGTGTCTGTTGTTACACCACTACCAGACTGTTTTGATTACTGAAGCTGTATAATATGTTTTAAAACCAGGAAGTGAGTCCTCCTACTTTGTTCTTCTCTTTCAACATTGCTTTAGCTACTTGATATTCTATTCCATATAAAATTAAGGATTTTTTTTTTTTCCATTTCTGTAAAGAAGGTATGCAATTTTGACCTGGATTGCATTGAATCTGTAGAGAGTTTTGGGTAGTATAGACATCTTAACAATATAAAATCTTCCAATTCATGAACATGGAATATCTTTCCATCTATTTAAAACCAAAACCAAACTCACTGCCATCAAGTCAATTCCAACTCATAGTGACCCCTCTTTGGGTTTCTGGTTCGGTATCTCTACGGAAGTAGATTGCCCAGTCTTCCTTCAGAGGAGTGGCTGGTAGGTTTGAACTACCAGCCTTCTGGTTAGCAGTCAGATGCCTTAGGCACTACACCACTGGAGCTCTCCATCTATTTAAGTCTTCTTTAATCTCTTTCAGCAGTATTTTATAATTTTCATTGCATAAATCCTTTATGTACCTTTAGGTCTATTCCTAGGTATTTTATTCTTTTAGGTACTATCACAAATGGAACAGTTTTTATATAACTTCTTGAAGACCTTGTGGGTCTTAAAGATTTTATATTTCCATAATAATTGGTCATACAAACAAAAAAAACACAAAACCCAAACTCACTGCCATCAAGTTGATTCTGACTCATAGCGACCCCCTTTGGGTTTCTGACGTGGTAAATCTTTATGGAAGTAGATTGTCCAGTCTTCCTTCTGCGGAGTGGCTGGTGGGTTTGAACCACCACCCTTCTGGTTAGCTGTCAAATGCCTTAGGCACTATGCCACTAGAGCTCTTTAATTAATCATTTAGCCTAGAAATACAGCAATCACTTTCTGTTAGACTTTTAAAAGTGTTGCTTCATTGTCCTCAAACATTGACTGTTCTTGTGAGAAGTCAAGTGTCATTACAATTGTTGATTCTTTTGTTGTTGTTGTTGTTATGTGCTGTCGAGTTGGACCCAACTCATAGCGACCCCTCCTTGGGTTTCCAAGGCATTATCACTATGAAAGTAGGTCGCCTCATCTCCTTCCAAGGAGTGGCTGATGGGCTTGAACCGTCGTCAGCCTTCTGGTTAGCAGTCAGTGCCTTAAGCACTGTGCTACCAGAGCTCCTTGATTCTTCCTAGAGGTTCTTTTCTTTTTTTTCCAAATAGCTAGTGTTTTGAATGAGGAGCTCTGGTGGCGTAGTGCCTAAGGCATTTGACTGCTAACCAGAAGGCTGGCAGTTCAAACCCACCAGCCACTCCTCGGAAGGAAGGTTTGGCAATCTACTTCTGTAGTGATACTGCATGGGAAACCCAGTGAGTTGGATCCGACTTGATGGCAAAAAAAAATACACAAGTGTTTTGAATTGCACCATGATGCATGTTAGTGATGACCTATTTTCGTTAATTGGTCTGGGAACTCAATGATCCCTTTCACACAGGAAAATCATGTTCTTTGGTTCTGTTTTTGTATTACTTATTTGATAATTATTACTTTGTGTTATATACTTTCTCTTTCTGGAGCTATTTGGTCATGGAATAATACTGAAATTTTTGTTTCTTTCCTTTCTGGTTTTCGTTTTCTTTGTCTTTGGTTCTACTTTCTAAGAGCTTTCCTCAGCTTTATCTTTCAACTCTTCTTTAGAATTCTAAAATTTTGTTGACATCTTTTTTCTGCTCTTGCCTATTTTCCTTGCCTCTTCTATATACTCATTTTAATGTGATTTTAGAACAGATAAAATAGAATAAATTTGTATTTTTAACTGGAAGTTAAATAGAAGACTCAATCTTATAACAAACAAGTAACCTAAGTTTACAGAAGGGATGTGCCTCTGCACAGAGTCACTGAGTTATGGCAGAATTAGAATAGATCTCTAAAAGTTTTGAGTTAGCTTCTGAAGTGAGATTTATTGATAAGTTGGCTCAAACAATGTTCTTTATTGTAATTGACCACCCAAGTCCTTCTCTTCCCTGTCCTTTTTTTTTATATCCTAAAGTCTGTTTTGAGTTTCCTATTTCCATTTAAAGGAGCCCTCATGGTACATTTGTTAAGTGCTTGGCTGGTAACCAAAATGTCAGTAGTGGTTTGAACTCACCAGCTGCTCTGTGGGAGAAAATATATGGCGATCTGCTCCCATAAAGATTATAGCATAGGAAACCTGAGAGGACAACTCTACTCTGTCTTATAGGGTCACTGTAAGTTGGAATAGACTCAGTGACACTCAACAACAACAATAGTTCCATCTAAGTACCTTTCATCCACAAGTTCACACAAGGTTCCCACTGGCACAGCAGTTGCAGGCTCGTGGGAGCACCTATAAAAATTTCGCATCTGTTTGGATTCCCAGCATGGAAGTGTGTCTACAGGAAATAGGCTTTCTACCAGTCAGCTTTCCATCTTTTGCAGAAATGATGCAGCTTGAGATATTGTGGGCTGAGGTTTTCTCAGAAGTGCTTTGGAAGAAAGGAAGAGGAGGAGAGGCTCCTGGCATGCTTCAGGAAATTAAAGAATGTCTTAAGAGTGAAGCAACAAGATGGTAATCACTGTAAGGTTGGCTAATTAAGACTTGGCTTAGGAGGCTGACAGCAGAGGAAGAGCAACAGTCTGGTTTCAGAACCAAGATTAACAGGAGAGAAAAAATAAGATCTAATTGGAAGCTGCATTAACTTTTTGAAGAGACAGATAGTGGCTGAGAGGCAGGGTGACTCTATTCATATAGACAGACTCATAATGGAAAGGAAATAGAAGATTAATCCACTGTGGATTCTCTACGGTTGGGTTGATTTAATATCCAAAGATCAACTCTGAGCCTGCCTCTTAGTTCCTCCCTTTTGGGATGGTTTCTGAAAATGGAAGGGAAACATTGATGTTGAAAGAACTTTGCAGGCTTAAAAGAGGTACCTGTTGGTGCAAGAGATGTGTCACAAACAGCAGAGGCTTAGAACTGTTCAAGTCTTCTTAGGACCTTGGGACAGAGTTCCTTGGGCTGCAAAGGGGCAGAACCTACTAGTTCTAGCCTGGGCTGAGGAGGCAGGGTTAGAGTATTTGAAGCAGGTTCACAAGGTATTCATCAAAGGCACTTTGTAGGCACTACACATTAAATTAAAGAGCCCTGGTGGTGCAGTTGTTAAGTGCTTGGCTGCTAATGGAAAGGTCAGTGGTTCAAACCCAACTACTGCTCCATGGGAGAAATATGTGGCAGTCTGCTTCTGTAAAGATTATAGCCTTGGAAACCCTTTGAGGTTTCCATTCTATTCTGTTCTATAGAGTCATTGTGAGTCAGAATCAACTGGAGGGCGTTAGGACTATACATTTGACAGGAGTCCTGGTGGTGCAGTGTTTAAGCTCTTGGCTGCTAACCAAAAGGTTGGCATTTCAAACCCACACAGCTGGTCTACCAGAGACCTGGAGATCTGCTCCTGTAAGATTATAGCCTAGAAAACCCCAGTAGTCACATTCATTGCATCATTATTCACAATAGCAAAAAGATGGAAACAATCTAAGTGCCCATCAGCACTTAACAAAATGTGGTGCATACATACATACAATGAAATATCTATGAGTTCTCGAAACATAACATAGATGACTCTGAAAGACATTATGCTGAGTGAAATAAGTCAATCTCAAAAAGACAAATATTGCATCACCCCACTTTTATAAAAAAGACAACAATAGTTATACATACAGAAATCAGCATTCATTGGTGGTGTGTAGGAGGAGAAAACTAGATGAATTGTGGATGACATCATGAACATCATACATGAAGAAACCAAATGGTCAATAAAAAGACAAAATGGAAGAAGAGACCAAAATGGATGTCAAAAGAAACTCTGCAACTTGCTTCTGAACAGAGAGTAGCTAAAAAATATGGATGAAATGATAAGATAAAAGAGCTGAACAGAAGATTTCAAAGATTTCAGCTTGAGAAGACAAGTCAATTGTTATAATGAAATGTGCAAAGATCTGGAGTTAGAAAACCAAAAGGGAAGAACTCACATTTCTCAAGCTGAAAGAACTGAAGAAAAAATTTAAGCCTTGAGTTGCAATATTGAAAGATTCTATGGGTAAAATTTTGAACAATGTAGGAAACATCAAAAGAAGATGGAAGGAATAAATGGAGTCACTGTGCCAAAAAGAGTTGGTCAATTGGTCAATATTCATCTATTTCAGTAGGTAATCATGAGCCAATGGTATTGAAGGAAGGAGTTGAAGCTGCACAGAAGGAATTGATGAGAAACAAAGCTCTGGGAATTGACAGAATACCCACTAAGATGTTTCAAGAAATGGATGCTGCACCAGAGGCACTTACCCATCTATGCCAGGAAATTTGGAAGACAGCTACCTGGCCAATTGACTGGAAAAGATCTGTATTTGTACCCATCCCAAAGAAAGGTGATCCCACAGAATGTGGAAATTATAGAACAATATCATTAATATCAAACGCAATTAAAATCTTGCTGAAGATAATCCACAAATGATTGCAGCAGTATATTGACAGGTGACTTTCAGAAATGCAAGCTGGATTCAGAAGAGGACATAGAATGAGGGATATCATTGCTGATGTCAGATGGATCTTGGCTGAAAGGAAAAAATACCAGAAGGATATTTACTTGTGTTTTATTGACTATGCATAAGCATCCAATTGTGTGGATCACAACAAATTATGGATAACATTGAGAAGAATGGGAATTCCAGAACACTTGGTTATGCTCATGAGGAACCTGTTCATGGACCAGGAGGTTGTCATTCGAACAGAACAAGGGGATACTTCATGTTTTAAAATCAGAAGGGCTGTGTTTCAGGGTTGTGTCCTTTCATCATACTTATTCAATGTGTATGCTGAGCAAATAATCCAAGAGGCTGGATTATATGAAGAAGAATGTGGCATAAGGATTGGAAGAAGACTCATTAACAACCTGCAATATGTAGATGACACAACCTTGCTTGCTGAAGGTGAAGATGCCTTGAAGCACTTACTGAAGAAGATCAAAGACTACAGTCTGCAGTATGGATTATATACCTCAATATAAAGAAAATGAAAATCCTCACCACTGGACCAATAAGCATCATCATGATAAATGGAGAAAAGATTGAAGTTGTCAAAGATTTCATGTTACTTGCTTCCACAATCAACACCAATGGAAGCAGCAGTCAAGGAATCAGATGTTGTATTGCACTGGGCAAATCTTCTACAAAAGACCTCTTTAAAGTGATGAAGAGCAAAGATATCTTTTTAAAGACTAAGGAGCATCTAACCCAACCCATGGTATATTATCAATTGCTTCATATGCATGTGAAAGCTGGACAGTGAATAAAGAAGATTGAATAAAAGTTGATGCTTTTAAGTTGTAGTGTTGGGTGAAGATACTGAAAGTATCATAGGCGGCCAAAAGAATTAACAAATCTGTCCTGGATGAAGTGCACCTGGAATGCTCCTTGGAAGTGAGAATGGCCAGACTTTGTCTGACCTACTTTGATTATGTTGTCAGAAGGGACCATTGCCTGGAGAAGGATATCATGCTTGGTAAAGTGGAGGGTCTGTGAAAAAGGGAAGGCCCTCAACAAGATGGATTGACACAGTGGCTGCAGTGATGGGCTTAGGCATAGTAGGGATTGTGAGGCTGGCACAGGACTGGGTAGTGTAAGGTTCTGTTGTATATAGGGTTTCTATGAGTTGGAGTGGGTTTTTAAGGGTCAGGAAGGCAGCCCAGAAGATAAGCCAGCCTGCAGTTTGGTCTGGGAGCAGCAGTTTTAAGGGGCAAGAGGGTGGTCTGGAAGGTAAGCTGTGCATGATTTGGGGCAGCTTAAGGGAGACCAGGAAGTGAGTGGAGTGGTTTGGATCAGCTAAGGGAGATGGTCTTGTCTGTCAGTTGTTGTCTTATGGTGGATTGCGTGTTGCTATGAGGCTGGAGTCTCTGCCACTGGTGTTGCAAATGCCAACAGGGTTATCCATGGTGGACAGGTTTCAGTGGAGCTTCCAGACTAAGACAAACTTGGAAGAAGGAAGAGGCCATCCACTTCTCAAAGAATTGGCCAGTGAAAACCTTATTAACAGCAGTGAAACACTGTCTAATGTATTACTGGAAAACTTTATGAATATCCCAATATAGTGCAAAAGGTGAGTTCCTCGGGTGAGAAGGCACTCAAAATACAACTGGAGAAGAGCTGCCTCCTCAGAGTACAGCTGACCTTAATGATGTGGTTGGTGTAAAGTTTTCAGGACCTCCATTTGCTGATGTGGCACAACTCAAAATGAGAAGAAACAGCTGCAAACATCCATTAATAATTGGAACATGGAATGTATGAAGTATGAATCTAGGAAAATTAGAAGTTGTCAAAAATGAAATGGAATGCATATGATCACTATCCTA
>NW_006921595.1:11954831-11986074 GCF_000298275.1 Orycteropus afer afer | reverse complement strand
TTCAAACCATCAGCCACTCCTCGGAAGGAAGATGGGGCAATCTACTTCCATAGTGATTCTGCCTCGGAAACCCAAGGAGGGGTCACTATGAGTCAGGTCCAACTCAACAGCACATAACAACAACAACAACATGAGGAAGACCAGTTAATACTACAACTGTTCAAATTTACACACCAACCACCAAAGCCAAAGATAAGGAAATTGAAGATTTCTACCAACTTCTGCAGTCTGAAATTGACCAAACATGCAATCAAGATGTGCTTATTATCACTGGTGCCTGGAATGCAAAAGTTGGAAACAAAGAAGAATCACTGGTAATTGGAAAATAGGGCTTTGGTGATAGAAATAACGCTGGAGATCACATGCTAGAAGTTTATAAGACAACAACTTTTGCATTGCAAATACCTTTTTTCAACAACATAAGTGATGGCTATACACATGGACTTCACCAGATGAAATACACAGGAATCAGATTAACTACATCTGTGGCAAGACGCAATGGAGAAGTTCAATACCTTCAGCCAAAACAGGGCCAGGAGCTGATTGTGGAACAGACCATCATGTGCACATATGCAAGTTCAAGTTGAAGTTGAAGAAAATTGAAGCAAGTCTATCAGAGCTAAAATATGACCTTATTATATCCCTCCTGAATTTAGAGACCATCTACAGAATAGATTTGATGCATTGAACATCAATGACTGAAAACCAGTGGAATTGTGGGATGACATCAAGTATATCATCTATGAAGAAAGCAAGAGTTCACTAAAAAGGTGAGAAAGGAAGAAAAGACCAAAATGAATGTCAGAAGGGACTCTGAAACTTGCCTTTTGAGTGGAGAGTAGCTAAAGCAAATGGAAGGAATGACAAGATAAAAGAGCTGAACAGAAGATTTCACAGAGCAGCTCGAGCAAAGCCAAATGCTCTAATGAAATGTACAAAGACCTGGATTTAGAAAACCAAAAGAGAAGAACACACTTGGCATTTCTCAAGCTGAAAGAACAGGAAAAAATTTAAGCCTCGAGTTGCAATATTGAAAGATTCTCTGGGCAAAATATTGAATGATGCAGGAAACATCAAAAGAAGATGGAAGGAATACACAGTTACTGTACCAAAAAGAATTGCCCAATGTTCATCCATTTCAGGAGGTGGCATATGATCAAGAACCAATGGTACTGAAGGAAAAAGTCGAAGCTGCACTGAGGGAAGTGGCAACAAACAAAGCTCGAGTAATTGATGGAATAACAATTGAGATGTTTCAACAAATGGATGGCCCGCTGGAAGCACTCACTCGGCTATGCCAAGAAATTCAGAAGACAGCTGCCTGGCCACTTGACTGGAAGAGATCCATATTTGTACCCATTCCAAAGAAAGGTGATCCCACAAAATATGGAAATTATCAAACAATATTATTAACATCACATGCAAGTGAAATCTTACTGAAGATAATTAAAAAACAATTGCAGCAGTAAATTGACAGAAAACTTCCAGAAATGCAAGCTGGATTCAGAAGAGGATGTGGAACAAGGAATATCGTTGCTGATGTCAGATGGATCTTAGCTGAAAGCAAAGAATACCAAAAAGATGTTTACTTGTGTTTTATTGACTATGCAAAAGCACCCAACTGTGTGGATTATACAAATTATGGATAACATTGAGAAGAATGGAAATTCCAGAATACTTGATTGTGCTCATGAGGAACCTGTACATAGATCAGGAGGCTGTCATTCAAACAGAACAAGGGGACACTATGGTTTAAAATCAAGAAAGGGGTGTGTCAGGGTAGTATCATTTCAGCAGTTATTTAACCTGTATGCTGAACAAATAATCCAAGAAGCTAGGCTATATGAAGAAGAACCATGGCATCAGGATTGGAGGAAGATTCATTAACAACCTGCAATATGCAGATGACACAACTTTACTTGCTGAAAGTGAGCATGACTTGAAGCACTTACTAATGGAGATTAAAGACTATAGTCTGCAGTATGGATTACACCTCAATATGAAGAAAACAAAAATCCTCACAACTGGTCCAATAAACAGCTTCCTGATGGATGGAAAAAGACTGAAGTTGTCAAAGACTTCATATTACTTGTTCTTTCTACAGTCGACACCAATGGAAGCAGCAGTCAAGACATCAGATGATGTATTGCATTGGGCAAATCTGCTGCAAAAAATCTCTTTCAAGTACTGAAGAACAAAGATGTCTCCTTGAAGACTAAGTTACCCTAACCCAAGCCATGGTATTTTCAATCACCTCATATGCATTTCTGGAAGTTCTCTGTCAATATACTGCTGCAATTTGGTGGACAGCGAATAAGGAAGACTGAAGAAGAATTGATGCTTTTGAATTGTGGTATTGGAGAAGAATGCTAAGAGTACCATGGACTGCTAAAAGGACTAACAAATCTGTCCTGGAAGAAATGCAGCTGGAATGCTCCTTGGAAATGAGAATGGCCAGACGTTGTCTCACCTACTTTGGTCATATTGTTAGAAGGAACCATTCCCTGGACAAGGATATCATGCTTGGTAAAGTGGAGAGTCAGCAAAAAAGGGGAAGGCCCTCAATGAGATGGATTGACACAGTGGCTGCAACGATGGGCTCAGGTATAGCAAGGATTGTGAGGCTGGCACAGGACTGGACAGTCTTTCATTCTGCTGTGCATAGTGTTGCTGTGAGTCAGGCATGACTCGACGGCACCTAACAACAACAACATGAGTTGGAGCCAACTCGATGGCACCTAACAACAACATATATATAATAAAGCACATAGGGGGCACAGTTATGGATACTTCCTAGATATTTCCAAACACCTGCTGGGTCTGGTTATTGAATTGAAGGTTTAGGACCATAGCCTTGTGACACAACTTCGTCAAGTGGCATAACATAATTCATAAAGTATATGTTCTGCATCCTAGTTTGGTGAGTGGTATCTGGGGTCTTAGAAGCCATCTAAGATACAACTATTGGTCTCTATGCATCTAGAATGAAAGAAAAATAAGGAAACCAAAAACTCAAAGATGAAACTAGACTATAGGACTCATAGCCTACATAAACCGCAGCCTCATCTATCCTGAAACCAGAACTAGATGGTGTCAGGCTATCACTACTGACCATTCTGACCAGGGATACAATAGATGGTCCTGGATTAAAAGGGAGAAAAGTGTAGAATAAAATTCAAATTCATAAAAAAGCCCAGAATTACTGGAGTGGTACAGACTAGAGGAAACCCCAAGACTGTCACCCTGAGATCCTCTTTAAACTTCATACTGAAATCACTCTGGGAGGTCACCCTTCAGATAAGTAAAAGATTGGCTCAAAAAATTAAACAACATTGCTCATGAGTACTCCTTTAAAGACTCATCAATATGAGACCTACAGCAAACATGAGAAGATAAGGGGGAGGGGGCCTGGAAAGCTAGACTAATGGAAATAGAACAATCAGAATGGAAATAATGAGAATGTGAACACATTGTGAAAAATGTAACCAATGTTGTTACTGATAAATACGTATAGAAATTGTTAAATGGGAACCTAATTTGCTTTGTAAAGTTTCACCAAAAACACAATAAAATATTATTTTAAAAACTACAAAAAAACCAAACCCTGTGGGTCAAAGAAGAAATGAGTCTACACAAACCATGGCCTTATCTATCCTGAGACCAGAAGAACTAGATGGTGCTCAGGGTCACTAGTGATCATTCTAATTAGGGCCATGGTAAATGGCCACTGGTGGAATGGGAGAAAAATGTGGATCAGAAGAACCTCAAATTCCTGAAAATGAAAAATGAAAAGAAAACCCAGATGCACTGGTCGGACTATTGACCTGGTATCCTTTTCAAATCTTGAAAAATAACAACAAAAAACCCTAATAAAAACAAAATTCTATGAGGCAGTTCTACTCTGTCACATGGGGTCACTATAAATAAAAATCTACTCTGGTACCTAACAACAATAATGCACATTGGGATGTAGAGAGTTTGCTTAGATGTGCAAGGAAGCCCTAGAGGCAAACACTGAGGGTTTACAAAGGAGTCCAGGCTTCACAAGATTGGCTTTCCAAACTTTTATCTTAAAAAAAAAACAAAAAACAACAAAAAAAACCTACCCAAACTCACTGCCAGCTAGTGGAATCTGACTCATACCGACCCCTCCTTAGGTTTCACTACAGAAGTAAATTGCCCAATTGTCCTTCCAAGGAGTGGCTGGTGGGTTTGAACCCTCAGCCTTCTGATTACCAGTCAAATGCTTTAGGCACTACGCCACAGAAAGGAAGTCAAGATTACCAAGATTAATGCAGTATGTTCCTGGTGGGAAAACAGCAGTTTTCTCAGTTTATTATGGTATTTTCCCAAGTGATCTTGTATTTACCTGGAGACATCAGGATTTCAGAAGTCAACAATAGTTTTCTGTTGTTGCCACCTTTCCCCCCCCCCTTAGGAGTCTGTGACCTACAGGCAGTGGCTCATGCTTACTTATTTTGAGAACTAGAGCTAGACAGGGTAATTCTGGTTTTGTTTCTTGTTTTGCTGTTATTGTTTATCTCAGCTTCAGAGTGCTTTCTTTCTGGCTGTCGGGTATGGTTTGCACAGTGATTCATAAAAGAGGCTCCGCACGGCATGGCTTTGTTTTTACAGACTCAAGGGTGCCCATTTGATCTCATAAGTTTGCTTAGCAGTTTTATGATTCACATCATTAATTTGATGTTTTATTTGGCTGGTTTCACTAACTTTGGTGTAACAAGGGATGTTGATCAATGTACACACACCTCTTTGTTGTATGGTTAATAAAACTAGAGCCATATGGTACTAAAGCTTGGGGGCTGGCTTCTGTCTGAAGACTTTATAAACGCTTTAGGACTGAATTTTTATTATTTTTACATACTAGAATGCTTTTATTGCCCATATTAACTTGTCTACTGAGATCAAGAACCAAGAACTGTCCAATTCTCCTCTCCCACAGTCTGACCTGCAGTACCTCTAACTGTAAGGGTTTCTTACAGTTCCTTACCACTCCTGGCCTATTTGGACATGACACTCTTTGTGGCTAGAACGTCATACGCCACAAAGCAGCTATCAGGCCTGTTTTTGGTAGAAAATTTATAGGCCTCATTTTCACATGATGTTCCTTAATCGTAGGCTTGTCATACACTATTTAATAAGATTTGTCTTTCCTTATGATACTTCTGGCATGGCCATGGTTATAAATTTGATTCTTCTAATATATTCTGGAGGAGAAGAGGACATATTCTTATTAAACTTTTGAACATAATCTTGGAAAGTCAAGTGATTTTGTAAAGCACTTTGCATAATATTTCATCATTGTTTATCACTGTTTTGAATTGTTTGTGGAAGGGACCAATCAATTTGTATCATAAATTCTTATAGAATCACTGTCTTAAGTTTATCTGATTATTATCTTATAATCTTAGTAAGACTTTTCATAGATTTTTTTTAAATTCTGAGAGGTCAGTAGATATAAGATACTTTTTGAAGATTATTTCATTCCAGTTTAACATATGTATAGACTATTAAATTGAGGTTTAGAGATCGATCAAGAAGAAAGAAAAGGAATTTTCTCATGTACCCATTAAAAATATACTGTTAACCATAACTGAGTACATTTCATTCTTTCCTAGGTAATTTTGTTTTGCTGACCTTGAGTTAGTTTAGCAGCCTATTTTCATTAACTTACCTATTTCTGGACAAAAAGTGGGTTGGACTTACTGGCTTAGGCCCATGGTAGAGACTGACAAATGTTTGTTCTTGATGACAGTGTGAGCTTACACTGACAAGCCTGCACCATTAGTCTGTTCCCGGAATGTTATCAGTTAAGAAAACATATGTTTTTTGATGTTTTTCTGAAAGACTCAATTTCTGATCTATAACAGGAGCTGTTAGCAGGTTTGAAGGAAAAGCAGAAAACATTGTCAGTGATAAGACTGAATGACCTATTTAATTTATTACAACAAATGACAATATCAGAAAGAAGGATACAACACTGCCTGGTCCTGCACCATCCTCACAATCATTGCTATGTTTGAGCCAACTGTCTTAGCCATTGTGTCAATCCATCTAGTTGAGGGTCTTCCTCTTTTACTCTGATTCTCTCCTTTACCAAACATGATCTCCTTTCCCAGGGACTAGTCCCTTCTGATAACACAGAGTAGATGAGATGAAATCTTGCCATCCTCCCATCTGAGGAGCTTTCTGGCTATACTTCTTCTGAGATAGTTTTATTCGTCCTTCTGGCAGTCCATGGTATTTTCAGTATTCTTTTCCAACACCATAATTCAAATGCATCAATTCATCTTTGGTTCTTCTTATTCATTGCCCATATTTCACATGCACATGAGGCAATTGAAAATAACATGGCTTGAGTCAAGAGCACCTTAGCCTTCAAAGAGACATCTTTGCTTTTTAACATCTCAAAGAGGTCTTTTGCAACAGATTTGTCCAATGCAATGCATTGTTTGATTTCTTGACTGCCGTTTCCATGGTTGTTGATCATGGTTCTAAGTAAAATGAAATACTTCACAGCTTCAATCTTTTCTTCATTTATCTTGATATTGCGTATTGGTTCAGTTGTGAGGAATTTTTTTTTCTTTATGTTGAGGTGTAATTCATACTGAAGGTTGTAGTCTTTGACCTTCATTAGTAAGTGCTTTGAGTCTTCTTCATTTTCAGCAAGCAAGGTTGCATTATGTGCATATCACACATTGTTAATGAGTCTTCCTCCAGTCCTGATGCTGCATTCTTCATACAGTCCAACTTCTTGGATTATTTGTTCAGTGTACTGATTGAATAAGTGTAGTGGAATATATAGAACCCCAACACACACCTTTCCTTATTTTCAACCATGCAGTATCCCCTTCTTCTGTTTGAACAACTGCCTTTTGGTATAGTTCTGTAGATAACAGTTTGGCATTTCCTCAAAAAGTTGAACATAGAATTATCATTTGACCCAGCAATCCTTCTAGTTGTATATACTGAAGACTTAAAAGCAGAGTCTCAATAGATACTTGTACCAATTATTGTATCACTTTTCACAATAGCCTAAAAGGGAAAACAACCCAATGGTCAACAGATGAATGGACAAATAAAATGTGGTATACTCCTACAATGGAATATTATTCAGCCATATAGAGAATGGTATTCTGATACAGGCAATGACATGGATGAACCCTGAAAATATTATGCTGAGTGAAATAAGTCAGACACAAAAGCACAAATATTGTTTCCCAATTATATGAAATATTTAGAATAGGCATATGGGAGAGAGAAGGGTTTATTATTGGCACCAGGGACTGGAGGAAATGCAGAATGGGGATTGATTACTTAATGGGTACTGAGTTTCTGTTCAGAGTTGAAACCCTTTTGGACATGGATAGTGGTGATACTTATACAACATGGTAAATGTAATTAATGTCACTGGCTTGTACATTTAAGAATGGTTAAAATGGCAAACTTTTTGTTATCTATATTTTACCACAATAAAATTAAAAAAAGAAAAAACATCTGTCAGTAGTTATTGTGCCAGTCTCTATACATGAACATGAGTATGTTTCTGCCCAGTCAGAAAGATAGTCAATCCTAAAACATATTGATATTGATAACATTTTACTTGTATATGATTAACCTAGGGAGGTTATTAAAAAAAGTATGCTTTTTTATAATATTGTAACATATTCTCTTTGTATGCCAGCTCTGTCATTATTGTTGTTGTTGTGTGCCATCAAGTAGGCCCCGACTCATAGAGACCCCTCCTTGGGTTTCCGAGGCATTATCACTACAGAAGTAGATTGCCCAACCTTCCTTCTGAGGAGTGGCTGGTGGGTTTGAACTGCCAGCCTTCTAGTTAGCAGTCAAGTGCCTTAGGCACTATGCTACCAGAGCTCCCGTCATTATTATGGACTTTGATCAATAGTATGGAGATAAATAAAGTGCAAGGATTTTCACACATATCCAATTGTTTCTAAAACTCTCCTTTTAGAAGGAGAGGGAGCAAATCTTGATATTATCCAAGGTGGAAAACCCCAAAGATTAGTTAGGTTATGTTATAAAGAATGAATTATTTTGAACGTGAGGCCTACATTGGAAAAGGCAATACAAGATTTGTTAGAGGAAATAAGGTAAAAGTCATAGGTGCCTAAATGTAGGAAATGATTGGTCTCACACAAGAGTAAGTAACTGGAGCATCAAGTAACTCTAATTATTTTAAAATCTGGCTTTTTCAGAAGTAGACTGTTGTTAAAATTGATTAAAAAATGGATAGCAAAAGCACAGAGTTAACAGCTATTGAATGAAGAGAAGGCATGGAATGATTTTTACTGTTTCTTGTTAAGAGCAAACTCTTACTCCAAGATCAATTTGTCATTTTCACAGAAAGAAAATAAAATTCTAGTTTTATTCTTTTTGCACAACACTCATGTTTTTCTGCAAAGGATTTACAAGCTTTTTTTCTGTCTCTGGGGTCCACAGACCAGAGCCTACAGACCAAGTCTGGCCACACCAATTTGTTTACTTACAGTCTGTAGGTGCTTTTGCTCTATAAGGGCAGAGCTGAGTAGCTGGATTGAGACTCTGTGATCCACAAAGCTGAAAGTATTTTCTACCTGGTTGTTTACATAAAAAATTTGCTGTGCCCTGAATTCTGTCTTTATAAATAAAGTTGATTATATTAAGCCAATTTTGTTAAATATTGTAGTACTTTTTATTTCTTCTTTCAAGCTCATTATTTGCATTATTTGTAGATATTATAAACCAAGGAAAAAACAATTCATTTCCCCTCAGACCTCCTACAACTTACAAAATTTTATTTTTTTGATTGCGGGTGTTTTATATCACTGGTATCTGTGTAGGGAGCTCTGGTGGCATAGTGCCTTGAGGCATTTGACTGCTTACCAGAAGGCTGGAGGTTCAAACCCACCAGCCACTCCTCGGAAGGAAGACTGGGCAATCTACTTCCGTAGTGATACCACCTCAGAAACCCAAGGAGGGGTCACTATGAGTCAGGACCGATTTGACGGCAGTGAGTTTGGTTTGTTTTGGTTTGGTATCTGTGCAAGATTAGCCTCAGCTGAATCTGTCCTTGGTCTAGGGTATAATCCTGTTCACTGACCCCCATTTGATCTTAGATGTTTATGTGTTTATCTGTAGCCTGGTGTTTGGTGTTAAAGGTAATGCAATATTGTGGATATACAGGTATTAGCCTCTGTTGTCTGTATCTTGTGTGCACAATTCGGTGTCCTCTCTTTCCCCAATGTTATCATGGTGGTCACAGACTCTTTCCATACCATCCCTTCCCTTACCCACCTCAGTATGTGGCCCACAACTAGCCTGAAATTATTCCCTCCCTTTCCTTCCCCACTCCAGTAACCTACAAAGTGAGTTCCCTTCCTTAAGCAAACTGTTCCTTGTCTTTTTACAGTAATGAGCTCATACAATATTTGTCCATATGTGATTGACTTATTTCACTCAGCATAATGTCCTCCAGGCTCATCCACATTGTGAGATGATTCACGTATCCTTCATTGTTCTTTAATGTAGCATAGTATTCCATTGTGTGAATGTACTATGATTTATATTATAAACCAAGGAAAATACAATTCATTTCCCCTCAGACCTCCTACAACTTACAAATTCTTCTTTTTTTTTCCCACTATTCCACATTTTTGCATAAACAAATTAATCTCCTTTTTTCCTATTTAGTCAACAGGCAAATCACGTCCATTTTTCAAAAATTAATATTTCTTTGCAATAATTGTACCTAGTGTAGTCTCAGTCTCTTCTATTACTTTCAGCCATTAACCAAAAGTAACTGACTTCTCCCACCAGTGCAAAGGCATGTGGGAAGCGAAGTGGAGAACGGTCAGTCAACACAAGTGCCTTAGCCACCAGCAGAACTCCAGTTTGAGCTGCTGTGAGCCACATGAACACATGTTACACATTTGCCCACAATCACCCACATCCCTTTCACTCTTCTGAAAGTAGAAAAAATAAACATGTATGCTAAAATGCTCCATAGGTATCTGCACAGCCGTTCCATCTGATAGCCTGATCGACTCTCTCTAATGCATAAAAAGAAGAGCTAAGAATACCTAGGTCTATCATCTATGATTGGTATTCTTGTATTCTTTTTATTTCTATGAATTTTAATTTCTAAAAGATGGTTCAGGTAACCAGATATTGCTCAATTTAATATTAGTCAACGTTCTCAAGATTAACTAAGGATTTGGGAAATTATATTTCAGCTGACACCATACAGATAAATATAATTCCCATTGATCTTATGAGCTTATCAGGGAGATAATTTAAAAATTTTTATGCAGATACATAAGAACTAACCCTTTGAAATAAAGATATTGATTATTTTAATTTAACTCAGAATTTGTGGTTTTAAGTTTTTGAAATTTTAAACATTTTGTGGAAACTTGACACATAATACAAGTTTAGGAAATTTAGATAGTTAAAATTAGTTAGACTTTTCATGGGAAAATAAAATCAAGTGTTTTTTTTCTTTTTTTATTACATAGAATATTATGTTTATATTATTTTTCATGCTGTGATAAAACTGGGAAAAAGTATAGCTCCTGAAATATTTCCTAAACTTCATTTTACATTTATGCATAATGAAACAAACATAACACACTGCCATCGAGTTGGATTCAACTCATAGTGACCCCTCCTTGGGTTTCTTAGGTGGTATCACTATGGAAGGAGTTCTGGTAGCAGTGCCTAAGGCACTTGACTGCTAACCAGAAGGCTGGTGGTTCAAACCCACCAGCCACTCCTCGAAGGAAGCTTGGGCAATCTACTTCCGCGGTGATACTGCCTGGGAAACCCAAGGAGGGGTCGCTATGAATCGGGTCCAACTCGACGGCACATAACAACAACAACAACCAGTTGCCATCAAGTGATTCTGACTCACAGCAATCCATGTGTATCACAGTGGAATTGTGCTGCATAGGTGTTTCTAACTTTTATTTTATTTTGTTGAGAATGTACATAGCACAGCATACTAATCCCATATATGTACAATTCATTGACACTGATTACATTCTTTGAGTTTTGCAGCCATTCTCACCTTCTTTTTCTGAGTTGTTCCTGTATCATTAATTCAATGTCCCCTAAGGTTTCTATCTAATCTTTTGAGTTGCTGTTGTCAATTTGATCCTATATAAATAATTCTTACCACAGAAATTTGTTAGCATGTTGTTGTTAAGTGCCGTTGAATGGATTCTGACTTATAGCTATCTCATGTACAGCAGATAAAACACCGCCTGGTCCTGTGCCATCCTCACAGTCCCTGCTATGCTTAAACCCATTGTTGCAGCCACTGTGTCGATCCATCTCACAGAGGGTCTTCCCCTTTCTCTCTGACCCTCTACTTTACCTCACATGATATCCTTCTTCAGGGAATGGTCCCTTCTGTCCACATGACCAAAGTAGGTGACATGTAGTCTGGTCATTCTTGCCCCCAAGGAGCATTCTGGCTGCACTTATTCCAGGATAGGTTTGTTACTATAGTTAAGCTAAACTACTGTTTGGTTTTAAGAGGATTCCAGGGGATATTTTTGGCTTAAGATTTAAAGATTATCTCAGAGCAATAATTTCAAAGGTCATCCAAACGCTGTGGATCCAGAAAGCTGGATTCCATGAAAATTTGAAATTTTGTTCTGCATTTTCTGCCTTTTGACCAGGATTCTTCTACAGAATCTTTGATCAAAATGTTCAGTAAGGTTCATAGGGTTTTTGATGGCTGATTTGTAAGAAGCAAATTGCCAAGCCTTTCTTTTAAGGTGTCCCTGGGTGGATTCAAACCTCCAACTTTTTCGTTAGCAGCTGAGAATGTTAACCATTTGCACCACCCAGGGACTCCATATATCCTATAGCAGGCAAAAATTAAAGATTTTTATGATCAGTTATTGTAGTGTAGTAGTTAAGGCATTTGGCTGCTAACCCAAAGGTCAGTGGTTCAAACCTACCAGTTAGTCTGTGGAAGAAGGATGGGGCAGTATGCTTCTGTAAAGATTTACAGCTTTTGAAACCCAATGGGGGTTGCTCTAAGTCAGAATCAACTTGATGGCAGTTAGTTTTTTGGGATCAATTAATCTAAACTTTTGAGAAAGAGAGAAAGGAAAGAGTATAGTATGACCAACCACAGATACAGAAAAAATGACAATTAAATTAGGCCATTTAAAAAGGCTAATGACTCTCCTTTTGTGAAGCAAGAGAAAGCCTTTTTTTCCACTGACACACACATAGACACACAGAGAACTAGCAGCCTCCATTTTACAAGTTTAGCATGGGTCAGTAAAACTCACTAGTTGGTGGTAGCTGAATAAAAGGAAGGTCACGTATGGTTAACAAATCCACACTAGTTGACTCTTCTTGATTCACGGACTGCTCTTCATTCCATTGGAAACAATGTTGTTTTCCCCCTCAAGTGATTTTTATGGTGTACAAATAAGACAAACTACCTGGAGATAGCTAAGATATATCAGAATCCTCAAGACAGTCAGAAAGGAAAAACATGAAGAGACACCCAGATTTCCTGTCATCTTCCTTGAATGGACACTAGATTCTATGTCATCTGCTATCAATGGAGACCAGATTGTTGGTCCATATAATCAAAACCAGGTTTCTAATGAAAGCCAGGAAAAAAGGAAAAAAAAAAAAAATGGTGGCCATGAATAAGCCCAATGAGGAAACAGAATACAGAAACAGAAGCAGAGTCAACGGGACTGGAAGCAGTATAGGCATACCTCGAAGATATTTTGAGTTCAGTTCTAGACCACCGCAATAAAGTGAATTTCATGATAAAGCAAATCACATGAAAGTTTTGGTTCCCAAATGCATATAAAAGTTTTGTTTACACTATAATGTTGTCAATTAAGTGTTCAATAGCATTATGAAAAAGTTTAAAATATTGTGAGAATTACAAAAATGTGACACGGAGATGTGAAGTGAGCACATGCTTTTACAAAAATTGTGTTGAGACACTAGCTCAACATAGGGTTGCCACAAACCTCCAATTTGCAAAAAGAACTCAATATCTGTGAAGCATGCCTGTATTGCAGCATGGGATTCACCCCAGAAGCAGAATAAGAACTGCCAGCGAACAAACAAGTCAGTCCTGCAAGATGTACAGCCAGGATGCTTCTTAGAAGCTAAGATGGTGAGACTTCATCTTGCTTACTTTGAGCATGTCGTAGGAGGGACCAATTGATATAGAAGGACATCATGCTTGGTAGAGGGTCAGCAGAAAAGAGGGAGTCCCTCAACAAGATGGATTGCCATGGTGACTGCAACAATGAGCTGAAATATAACAATGATTGTGAGAGTGGTGCACCAGGTAGTTCTATGAGTTGGAACCATAGGGAGCAGTTTTCAACTCACTTCATGAACATTTTCCAGAACATTTGTTTCCAACCTGGACATGGAATGAAGAATTATTATAAGCAAGATCTGGCACATACTGACTGTGAGCTATATAAATAGTAGGCCTTAAACATAAATTAACTAATATCTTATAATTATTTTATGCATCTGTGATAAATAAAATATAAATTAGTGTAGAAACTTATTGAGTTCAGAAGACCAAAGAAGAGTTGATACTTTTGAGTTGTGGTGTTGGAGAAGAATGCTAAGAGTACCATGGACTGCTGAAAGGACTAACAGATCTGTTCTGGAAGAAGTGCAGCCAGAATGCTCCTTGGAAGTGAGAATGGCCAGATTTCATCTTACCTACTGTGTTAGACTGGGTTCTCAAGAGAAACAAAACCAGTACAGCTTATATATATATATATATATAGAGAGAGAGAGAGAGAGAGAGAGAGAGAGAGAAATTTATCTTAGGAAAATGGCTCACACACTTATAGGAGCTGGCGAGTTCAAAGTTCTTGGATCAAACGTCAAGCTGGAGGCTTTTCCTAACTCTTGCAGCTGCAGAGGCTGAGAAGCTCAAGGTTGGCAGGCAGTGTACTGGCTGTTGACTCCAACGAATGACGAATCTAAGATCTCCAGGCCGAATGGTGGATTGTTCGCTCATGAACAGTTGTAAGCAGCACAACCAAATCCCGATCCACAGAGGAATGTCTCTTTTCCCAGGATGTCCATAATATACTGGAAGAAGGCCACACCCCTAGCAAAACTCCCTTTCAACAGATTGGCTGCTCAAAACATAATCATCTGATCCCATCATGGGAACAACCACATCACAACAGCTTAAACCACACAGAATTGTGGTCCAGCCAAGTTGACACACAGCTCCAACTATCACACCTACTTTGGTCATGTTGTCAAGAGGAACCATTCCCTGGAGAAGGATATTGTGGTAGTTAAGTTTGTGTATCAACTTGGCTAGGCCTGGTTGAGTGGTTGGGCAGCTGGATGTAGTTATTCCCTATGGTAAGATTGGTAATTGACTCCATGGTGGAATGTATTGGAGCAGTTGAGAAGCTTCTATAGGCATTGATTATTGATACAAGTAGAATGAAATCCTTGAGAACTTCAATTTCTTAACCATTTATCATGATGTAGTTTATGACCATTCTTAAAGTGCTTGGCACTTTGAACTTGGACTTAAAGCCTCTAAATTGTAAGAATAAACTCCTGTTTGTTCAAGCCATACCATTTGTGATATATTCCTGTCAGAGCGGTACTAGGTAACTAGAACAGATAGCATTCTTGGTGAAGTGGAGGGTCAGTGAAGAAGATTGACACAACAAGATGGATTGACACAGTGGCTGCAATGATGGGCTCAGGTATAGCAAGGATCGTGAGGCTGGCACAGGACTGAGCAGTGTTTTGTTCTGCTGTGCATAGGGTCACTATGAGTCAGTGTTCTGGTTACCTAGTGCCACTCTGACAAGAATATACCACAAGTGGAATGGCCTTAACAAATAGGAGTTTATTCTCTAACAATTTGGAGGCTTTAAGCCCAAGTTCAAAGTGCCAGGCTCTAGGGGCTGGGTGAAAGCCCCTTAGCCTTGGGCTTCAACTCTGCCTCTAGCTCCTGGCCCACTAAAGCTAGAGGCTTTTCTTCACTCAGACAGCTGCTGGCTGCTGAGGCTGCCAAGCCCAAGGTTGACAAGTACAAAGGCACAGTCCTGATATTAACATATCACACGGCAGGCCATTAATTTAAGTCCATTGTAAGTCTCAAGGTTGGCAGAGCATGGCAGGTCACTGAACAGTGACACGGCTACATGCAGGGTCCAAGTATTCCATAAGCTTGAGACCATTCCCAAGGCTTCTCCTTATATACAGGAAGCAGACCACATCCCAAAGGCAGCTACTCAGCTGCTTATGGTAGATCCCACCATCGAGTTGATTGCCAGTCTCATCATGGGGAATAACTACTACCAGCTGCCCAGCCACTCAACCAGGCCTAGCCAAGTTGACACACAAACATAACCACCACAGTCAGAGACGACTCGATGGCACCTAACAACAACACCACAGCCCTTTTTTGGTCATTAGGAGTTCTAGTGGCACCATGGTTAAAGGAGTCAACTACTAGCCAGTCAGTGGTTCGAAGCCACCAACTGCTGCACACACAATCATTTGTAAAGATTTACAGACTTGGAAACCCCCTAGGGCAGTTCTACTCTATCCTGTAGGGTCCTATGAGTTGGACTCAACAAGATGGCAACAGATTTAGATCTTTTTAAAATGATTATGTATTTTGCCATTCAATGCATACTAAAAAGTGTTATCACTTGGCAGGAGTGGAGAGAGTAAACAGGGCTATGAATTTTCTTTACATGAAGATCTTAATATAGTGTTGTAGGAACTTTACCAGGGGTATGAGAAGCTATATAAATTAGCCTGTATTACTTTCACTGTTCCTAAAGATAGGGAACTCTTCTGATACTGAGAGTAGCTCCCAAGAAAAGGTAGAAGCAGCAGGGGAAGGAGCATTGACTTTCCTGGGAGATATGAACAGTTCTACATGGGAGAGAGGCACGTCCCTGGGGAAGAAAAGGGACCCTTGTTCTTAGTCTATGAGGTGGAAAAGGCAGGAGATAGCTCTAAAAATTTGGTGTTCATGGGGGGCCTGAGTTATGGATTGAATTGTGTCTCTCCAAAAGATATATTGAAGTTTGTAAACATATGGTGGAGGTCTGTGACCTCTATATAACTTCACAAGAGGTAAGGAAAATTGAGATCAACAGCCCAAGGCTGATTCCTATGAGGCAGAAGTCAGACATACCTCCTCTCTTCAAGCTTTTAACCAATTCTAACACCAGTTGTCACTCCAGTGACACTCTACTTTTTGCTGTGTTCAATAATTCATTGCAATGACCACACAGACTCACACACAACATTCACGATTATGGGGTTTATTAGGGAAGAAATAGGTTACAATTCAGGATTAGGAATGATTTAGGATACAGTCCTTCAGTCAGGACAGCTTCTTCTCAGCCATGCCTGCAGGCCCTGGCCCCTTTGCCCCTCAGCCCAGCCTTGGCCCTCTCTGACAAATGTTACAAGCTCTTTAGCTCCACCAGTAAGCACCAAGTACAGCTCACTCCACCAGGAAACTTTGGCCCAAAGACACTTAGCTCTCTCACTGTGTGGACCAGCAAGCCTGGTTCATTGACAGGTGCACCCCAGTCCATCAAGAAGCCATCTGTTTGAAGGTGCTCAGCTCTCTCACTCTGTGGGTTGGCACACTAACTGTAACTGCCTAGCTCCATGAGCTGGGAAACCCACTGTGCCACTTTGCACTGGTCTCCTGGTTTTGTTGCCATCGTTTCTCCGCTGCTACTTCTTGCCATTTCATACTATCTCCAGTGTTCCAGAACTCTGTCTGTCTCCTGGGTCTAGGAGGTTCTCAATGCAGGGACCCTGGCTCCAAAGATATGCTCTACTCTCACCTCTTCTTGGTGGTAGTGAGGTTCTTCCTTTCCCCCCTCTGGGATGGCTCATTTTCAAGCTTAGTGGGATGGTAAAACTAACCAATACACTTATTAGGGTTCAGTACACCTTATTTGCATGATCTCACCCCACAAGGGTGCCATACACCTTATTTGCATTATTAGCAAGCTAGCCAATCCCTTTGGTGGGCTACAAGCATCTTATTTGCTTAGTCCCACCCAAACATTTGGTAGGAGTTATAAGACCAGGGTGAGAAAGTGTATCAAAGTGTTCTAAGAATAATGGCCTTAGTAAGAATTAAATATAAATTTTAAAAATTCATTAAAAATAAAAATTATTATTAATAAAAAAAGTGTATCAAAATGATACATCATACTGGAAGTCCCAATCTCTCTTTAGAAATAAGATTTTTGAAGATATTATCAGTTAGGTTTGCATGAGGTTGTGCTGGAATAGGGTGGGTCCTAATTCTATATCACTGATGTCCTTATAAAAAAAGAAAATACAAGGAGACAAAGGAAGAGGATGAACAGTATGTGATGCTATAGCTGCAAGCTAGAGCAATGTCAAGACCTACTAAAAGCTAGGAGAGAGACATGTAACAGATTCTCCCTCAGAAGGGATCGACATGGCTCTCATCCTGATCTTGGATTCTGAACCTCTAGAACTGTCGAGACAATAAATTTCTGTTATACAAAGCCACTTGTTTTGTGTATTTTCTTACATCAGCTCTAGGAAACCAATACAGGTCATAAACTGGAAGTATGGTCTCTGGAGCTATCATCTGGGCTCAATCAGATAGGATACAAGGATGCTGTGATTAGGTTTGAGGTGGGATTTACCTTTCTTTAAAGACCTACTATAAAAAGGCTCTCTCTCCCATAAATACAATGATTGTTGTTGTTTGATGCCATTGAATTTATTCAGACTCATAGCAAACCCATATAACAGAGTAGAACCGCCCCATAAGTTTTTTTTTAAAAAATTATTAATTGTGATTTGAGTGAAAGTTTACAGAGTAAATTCATTTTCTCTATGACAGTTTATACACATTTTGTTTCATGACTTTGATTGTAATCCTCTTAATGCCACAGCTCTCTTCCCACTTCCTCCCTGTAGTTACCTCCCCTAGAGTTGTTTTTCTTTCCTTCTTCTTCTTTTTTTTTTTTTAATTTTAGAACTTTTTATTGTGTTCTGGGTGAAAAATGCTGCCATTTTATCTCACATGGTGGATTGTTCTAGGGAATATGTACTTCCCTAGTGCTATTGTTCACCTTATGGGCTATTGTTTGGCTGAGAGCTGGGCCATTTTCAGGCTTGAAGGGTGACTAAGAGCCATGGTCTCTGGATTTCCACCAATCTCCATCTGACCAGTGAGCCTGGTCTTTTTATGATTTTGACTTTTGTTCTACATTTGTCTCCCACTCTATGCAGGATCTTGTATTGTGATCCCTTTCAGAGTGGTCAGTAGTGGTAGCCAGGCACCATCTAGTTCTTCTGGTCTCAGGGTTCTGGAGGCTGAGGTTTGTGTGGTGCATTAGTCCTTTGGGCTAATTGTTTCTATGCATCTTTGATTTCAATTTTTGCTCTGGTCAGGGAGACACCAATAGTTGTACCTTACATGGGCCCTCACAAGCTTTGAAGACTCCAGTCACTACTCACCAAAGTAGAATTAAAAACATTTTATTTGTGGACTATACTGTGCCCATTGACCTTGATATCCCGAGATTATGGTCCTAGCTCACAGGTGATTGACTCATTCCCTCATGATGGTTAAGGAGTTTTCATAACTCTGCCCGCAGTATGCTTTACTATATTCATGGATATATTTGCAGCATATGTAAATACATATGTAGAAATAGACTCCATCAAACATATATATAAATGAGTTATGGTATTATTTCTTCAAGATGGATAGATAATACATGTCAATCTTAGAAGAACTTTCAATCAAATGTTTTTATTTATTTATAATTGCTTATATATTTTGTTTGTTTATTTATATTCACGGCTGTAGTCCCAATCACCTTCCCACACCTGTTCAGCTTTCATATCTATGTATCCACACGTAGATTATTGTTATTGCTGTTACTGTAGGATTTTGTATGTGATAGTATTTATCTCGGTTGCATTTAACTCTTGTACTCCTCCCAGTGTCTTCTTTTGGATTGGTCATTTTGTGATAACTTCCCCCTTGCTGTTTATTGCTTCCACTTTCACCCAACTTAATATATGTCTACTCTCTAGTTAGCAATTTACCCTCCCTTTCCTTCCAACCTCCAGTAAGCTTCAAAGAATGTTTCTTTCTGTGTATGTTTTTATGTAAGTGGTCTCATACAATATTTGTCCTTTTGTGATTGACTAACATCACTTAGCATAATGTCCTCAAGGATAATCCCTATTATGAGGTATTTCCAGATTCATCCTTATTCTTTAGTGGGTAGTATTCCATTGTGTGTATGTACTATAGTTTGTTTATCCATTCATCCATTGATGGACACTTGTTATTTGCATCTTTTTGCTGTTATGAGTAATGCTTCAGTGAACATGGGTGTGCATATATCTATTCATGGCACTGCTTTTACTTCTCTAGGATATATATCTAGTAGCTGGATAATATGGTATTTCTTTTTCCAACTTTTTAAGGAAGTACATACTGTTTTACACAGTGATTGCACCATTTTATAGTCTCACCAGCAGTGTGTGATGATTTCAGTCTCTCATACCCTCAGCAGCATGTTGTTTCCTGTATTTTTTTAAAACTTTTTTGTTATTTCTGGGATGAGATTATATCCCATTGTTGTTTATATCCCATCTTTCTAATGACTAATGATTGTGAGCATTTCTTTGTGTGTTTGTTGGCCACCTGAATGCCTTCTTTGGTGAAGTGTTCGTTCATGTCCTCTGACCATTTTTAATTGAATTGTTTGTCTTTTTGGTGTGGAAGTGTTGAAGTTTTCTATAAATTTTAGAGATTAGTCCTCTGATATGTCATCACCTCATTTTTTCCCCCAGTGTGTAGGTTCCCTTTTTACTCTTTTGGTGAAGTCTTTTGATATGCATAAGTGCTTAATTTTTAGGAGGTCCCAATCATCTAGGTTGTCTTCTATTGTTTGCACATTTTTAGCTATGTTTGCTAGTGTATTCATGCCATTCTATTTTGGCCCCTAAGTTTGTCTCTATTTTTCCTTTGATGATATTTATGGTTTTAGGTTTTACATTTAGGTCTTTGATGCATCTTGAATTATTTTTTGTGTATGGTGTGATGTATGGATCCCGTTTCATTTTTCTGCAAATGGATATCCAGTTTTGCCAGCACCATTTGTTAATGAGATGATCTCTTCACAATGTAATGGGTTTCAGCCCTTTAGGAAAGATCAGTTGTCCATAGATGGAAGGATTTACTTCTGAGTTCTCAGTTCTGTTCCATTGGTCTATGTATCTGTCATATGAATACCAGGCTGTTTTGACTACCATGGCTTTATAGGGGGTTTTGAGATTGGGAAACACGAGGCCTCCTACTTTGTTCTTCTTCATGGGTGCTGTGTATACTAACCTGAGGTCTCTTTCCTTTCCTTATAAAGTTGGTGATTAACTTTTCCATCTCTTGAAAAAGTTTAAAAAATATGAATTGGTATTACATTATACCTGTAGATCATTTTGGGTAGTATTGACATTTTCATGATGTTAAGTCTTCCTATGCATGAGCATGGTTGAGCATGGTATATTCTTCCATTTACGTAGGTCTCTTGGATTTCTGTAGTAGTGTTTTGTAGTTTTCTTTGTATAGGTCTTTTGTATCTCTGATTACACTTATTCCTAAGTACTTCATCTTTTGAGTTGCTGTTGTTTTCCTGATTTCCTTTTCAGAGATTTCTTTGTTATTGTAGATGAATCTGACTAATTTTTGTATGTTGATCTTGTACCCTGCTACTTTGCTGAATTTTTCTACTAGGTCCAGTAGTTTTTTTTTGTTGAGTCTCTGGGATTTTCTATGTATAGGCTCATATCATCTGCAAATAGAGATTGTTTGACGTCTTCCTTGCCAATTTGGATGGCTTTTATTTCCCTTTATTGCCTTGTTGCTCAGTTAGGACTTCATATAGAATAGTGAATAAGAGTGGTGATGATGAAGAACATTCTTGTCTGGTTCCTGTTCCCAAGGGGAATCCTTTCAGTCAGCATTGAGAATAATGTTGGCTGTTGTTTTTTATACATAGCCTTAATTATGTTGAGAAATCTCCCTTCTATTCATATTTTGCTGAGTGTTTTTTATCAAGAATTACTGTTGAATTTTCTCAAGAGCCTTTCCTAAATTTATTGATATGATTATGTGTTTTTTTCCTTTGTTTGTGGATTACATTGATTGTTTTTCTAATGTTGAACCATTCTTGCATACCTGGTATGAATCCCACTTGGTCATGAAGTATTATTTTTTAAAATATATTGTTGGATTCTTTTGGCTAGGATTTTGTTGAGGATTTTAATGTCTATATTCATGACTGGTACTGGTCTGTAAGTTTCTTTTTTAGTTGTGTCTTTGTCTGATGTTATGCTTTGTCTGGTGTTTGACCAGGGAGCTCTGGTAGCCTAGTGCCTAAGACACTTGACTGCTAACCAGAAGGCTGGCAGTTCAAACCCAACAGCCACTCCTTGGAAGGAAGGTTGGGCAATCTACTTCTATAGCGATATCACCTCGGAAACCCAAGGAAGGGTCGCTATGAGTCGTGGCTGACTTGACGGCATATAACAACAACAAAAACGTACTTGCTTCAAGAGTAGTTCATCATTTTCTATGTCCTGGAATAGTTTGAATATAGTTGGTGTTTGCTCTTCTCTCAGTGTTTGGTAGAAGTTGCCAGTGAAGCCAGCTGGGGTAGGACATTTTTTGTTGGGAGTTTCTTTTTTATGATCTGTTCAATTTTTTCTTTTATGATTGATCTATTCAAATTTTCTACCTCAGATTGTGTTAGTTTAAGTAGATAGAGTGTTTCTAGAAATTTGTCCATTTCTTATAGGTTTTTGAATTTGTTTGAGTACAGTTCTTCATAGTATTCTGCTATTATCCTTTTTATTTTAGTTGGTTCTGTTGTGAGATCATCTATTTCACTTCTGATTCATGTTATTTGCATCTTCTTTTCCTTTATTAACTTCCCAGTGATTTGTCAACTTTTTAATCCTTTCAAAGATCCAACTTCTAGTGTTGTTGACTCTTTCTAATGTTTTTCTGTTTTCTGCTTTATTTATTTCTGATCTAATCTTTATTATTTCATTTCTTCTGGTGACTGTAAGTTTTTTCAGCTGCTCTTTTCTAATTGTTGTTGTTTTGAATTGTTATTTTGATTCTTTCTTCTTTTTTGATATGTGTGTTTATTGCTATAAATTGTCCTATGAGCACTGCTTTTGCTGTGACCCAAAGATTTTGGTATGTGTATTTTCATTCTAGGAATTTTTGAATTTCCTTTCTTTTTTTATATCTTCTATTACCCATTTGTTTTTAAGCAGAGTGTTATTCAGTTTTATTTGTTTATTTCCTTGCTATACCTGTTCTAATTTTATAGCATTGTGATTTGAAAAGATGCTTTGTAGTATTTTAATGTTTTTAAATGTATTGATCCTTGCTTTATGGTCTATTCTGGAGAATGTCCACTGTGCTCAGGAAAAGAATGCATAATTATGCTGTTGTTGGGTGGAGTGTTCTGTATATGTCTGTGAGGTCAAGATGGTTTATTGTGTTTTTCAGATCTTGTGTCTTTGTTCAGAGTTTCTTTCTAGTTGTTCTGGCCTTTGTTGAGAGTGGTGTATTAGAGTCTCCTATTATTATTGTGGAGTTGTCTATTTCTCTTTTCAATTCTGTTACAGTTTGATTTATGTATGTTGGGGCTCTTTCATTAGGTGTGTAGATATTTATTATGGTTATGTCCTCTTGTTCTGTTGCCCCATTAATCATTACATAATATTCTACCTTGTATCTTATGCTGGTTTTTGCCTAAAAGTCTATTTTTTAAAAAAATTATTATCGCAATTCTTACTCTCTTTTGGTTGCTATTTGCTTGATTTATATTGGTCCAGGTTTTGATTTTTAGCTTATTATTGTCTTTGTGTCTAAAGTGTTTGTCTTATAGGCAGCAAATTGATAGATTATGTTTTCTTGTCCATTCTGCTCTTCTCTGTCTCTTGACTGGTGCATTTAATCCATTGACAAAAAACCAAAGCAAACTCACTGCTGTTGAGTTGAATCCGACTTACAGTGGCCCCTCCTTGGGTTTCTGAGGCAGTATCTCTACAGAAGGAGCTCTGATAGCGTAGTGTCTAAGGTGCTTGACTACTAACCAGAAGGTTGGCCGTTCAAACCCACCAGCCACTCCTTGGAAGGAAGGTTGGGCAATCTACTTCTGTAGTGATACCACCTCAGAAACCCCAGGAGGGGTCACTATGAGTTGGGTCTGACTTGACGGCAAATAACAACAACAACAATAGCTTCCTTTTTCCATATATTTTTCTGTGCTAACTTCATATTGTTTACGGATTTTTTTTTATCATTTCTTTTGTTGCTATTGTTTTAGTGTTTACTGACTCTTCTTTGATGTTCTTTTTTTTTTTTTAATTTTGGTGAGAATGATTATTAATGTCCTTTGATGTTACCCTGCAATTTATTATTATCTTCCAAAGTTTAAAAGAGACTGTTCTGATTGATTATTGTGTTGAATTCCTCTCCATTAGGAAATTCTTAACTACATCATTTATTCCCTCTTTTTGGATTGTAGTTGTCATTGTTTACAAATTAATTTCTCTAGTCCACTATTTTCAGTCTTGTAGCTTTATTTTATTTTTGATACTTGTACATCTGGGTTGATTTCCAGGTGATGTTACTATTTGTTTTAATTTCAGGTAGTTGTCTGCTTTTGTTGTTTCTTTGTCCAAATGACTTGCTTTAGCCTTTCTTATTAGGGTGGTCTACTTTTTACAGATTCCCTTAATTTCCATTTATCTAGAAATGTCCTAATTTTGTCATTATATTTGAGGGACTGTGTTGCTTCATATGTAATTCTTGGTTGGCAATTTTTTTCTTTTATGGATTTATGTATGTCATCCTATTGCCTTCTTGCCTGCATGGTTTCTGTAGAGAATTCAGAGATTAGTCTTATTGGTTCTCCTTTGCAGTTAACTTTTCTTTTTTCCTAAGATTTTTTCTTTGTCTGTGGTTTTGTAATGTTTTGATTATGATATGTCTTCATGATTTTCTTTTGAGGTCTATCCTATTTGGGTTTTGTTGAGCATCTTACTTAAATGCATATCTTCTCATCTTTCATGACATTAGGGAAGTTTTCTTCCAACAAATCTTCAACAATTTTCTTGGTGCTTTTTATTTTTTGTCTTTTCTTTTTCTGGAATTTCAGTCATTGTAAGTTATTTCTTTACATAGCGTCCCACAAAATTCTTAGGCTTTCTCGCTCTCTTTTATTTTTTTCATTCTTTTTTTTTCTGATTTTTCCCTCTAACAAATTAGTGTTAAGAGATTTGTTTTCAATTTTGCTAATTCTGTCTTCCATTAATGCAGTTCTATTCTTTGCCCTTCCAATGCTTTATCTATTTCTGAAATTTTAGTATAAATCTTCTGGATTTCTATTTGCTGTTTTGTATAGTTTCTAATCTATTTTGTCAGTTTTTTCTTGTATTGTTTTTCTGAATTCTTCTAGAGTTTTCTTTGATTTCCCTCTCAATCCAATGACAACACCTAAATATAATTCTTTTGAATTCTTTCTCAGGTAATTCTAGTACTATTTCTTCTTCAGGAAAGTTTTCTGGCTCTGTATTTTGGTCACTTATTTCAGCCACCCTGTTTTATTTCTTTGTTTAGAGTGAGGTTGTCTGTTGTCTCTGAGACATTTTGATGTTGTTTACTTGTATTTAATTGATGGTTGTATGTTGGTTGTGTTTTGCCCAGGTTTTATGATTTATTTTGGTCTGGTATATTGAGTGAGCATGGCCAGTGTGCTACTCTGCTCACTAGTTTAGCATCACTTAGGTGCTCACCACCAGTATCCTGGTGGGTGTAGCTAAAGATAGGAACATATGCATAGTTCTCTTTTTGGTGTTCATATAGAGCAGTTGAGGGTAGTCTAGGTGATGTTGGCCACCATTTGTCATTGATTAAGTGGTATAGAAATGAGTAGTGTTACTTGCTCTGGAGGTGGGGCATGAAGAGAGTGAATGTGGCTGGGTAGTGTGGATGTGGTTGTTGCCACCCATCAGTTAAAAAACAATACCCACAGCAAATAAAATAAATAAAGTAAAATTAAAAATACATTTGTAAAAAGGGAAGAGGAAAAAAAAAGAAAAGAAAGTTAGGGCAGTGGAATGTAGCGCCCTTCGTCCATAGTCGTGCTTCTGCTGGCTGAGGAGGTGGGGGGGCAATTCACTCAGTCCAGGACAGCACACTCTGCTGGTCAAAGAGGTAATGGGGATGGGGTGCCCAATTTGTGGGTGGACCTCCAAACATGGGGGGATACACATGCAGCAACCGATCAGTGAGAGTGTACCTCTAACCTTATGCAAGGCAGGGGCAGCTTGAGGTACTGTCACTGGCCACGAGGTGAGAGGGTATTGGGAGTTATGAGGAGATCACAAGTTTCTGTTCACCAGCTACTGATGTGGGTGAAGTCCTGGGAAAGCAGAGCTGGTTATCTGGTTCTTGCCCCAATTGGTGTGCTGCTTGCAGTAATTCAGAATGGCCATGCAGTGCTGGGCCAGGTGACAGTTTCCTGCTCTGTATGCCTCCTTGTTCACTGTTTTCCTTCAGTTTCTTCTTCTAATAGGTATTCGATTCACTTCTTTACCCTTTTCGTTGAAGCTCAGAGTTCCAGGATTATCATCCATATCTATTTCATTTGGTTTCTCAAGTATTTGTTGTAGAGGATTTGGGTAGCATGTCTGAGTAGTCTGCCATCTTGCCAAAAGTCTCCCATAGGATTTTACTGGCTATAATCTTTAAGGAAGCAGATTGCCAGTGATCTGAAACTTCTACTTTGAAAAAAGGGGAAAAGTAAAAAAGAGAAGGGAAAATCAGAAAATGGCATCTTGAGAAGATGAAATGAAATTAATTGTGCTGAATAAATAATGAGAGCATACATTTCAAATTTTCATCAAATACATAGTTTAATCTAAATGGAAGTATGTACACAAAGGATGTATGAATGTATTAATGTATGAAGATCTATGCTAATGTTCACAAGAAAGAAATTAAAATACCCAGGGGATGTTTGCAAACAGCAGCACTTTCAAACAGTCTTGTTTTCCTAATTCATTTTCATAGCCCTTTTAGAGAACTGTATTTATGTATATAATTCACTCTTGGAGAAGTGTATAATTCACTCTTAGAGACTAAAATATCTTCATTTCTATTGCATCATTTTAATTTACTTGTAGCCCAGACTCGTCCTATCCTCATTAGCTCTCTTTTCCAAGTCAAATTCCCCTTTTTGAAGGATTCCTTGTGGTCTTAGCATGTTTTTTACTTAGTTTGATACTTATACTTTTATAATGCATTCTGTAGATCAGTAGTGTTTCATATATTATCCCTGCTGGAAATGGATCCAAATGGACACTTAACTGCTTTTATCTAAAGGAAGGAAGACATTTTCCTGAATCTTAACTAACTCTGTGTACATCCAGTAGAGGGAAGTTGTCACTGACATTTGGAAAACTTTGAAAATCCAGAGAAAGCATATTTCAATTTAGAACAATTTTTTCAAATTAAACTGAGAAATGGTATGTAAGCATTTAAATGTATGCTCTGGTGGCATAGTGCCTAAGGCATTTGACTGTTAACCAGAAGGCTGGCGGGTCAAACCCAATGGCCCCTCCTTGGAAGGAAGACTATGCAATCTACTTCCATAGAGATACCATCTGGGAAACCCAAGGAGGGGTCTTTCTGAGTCGGAGTCGACTCAATGTCAGTGAGTTTGGTTTTTTGTTTTAATATTCGAGCTAATGAAGCAATTGATTGTTATGCAATATCTCTTTTTAATTGTTTATTACAAACTTTAATTTGTCTTATAATTTTATACTGTGATTGGCTTTCTTTAAGTATATAAATTACAGGCATTTTAATTTGAGCCACATGATTTTATAGACCTAATTTATTGCCTGTATTGTTGTATTAATAGAATATTTTCATCAAATACATAATTTAACCTAAACAGAAGCCTGTATGCAAAGAAAAATAGGCCTATATTATTTGATATTTAAAAAGTTAAATGGAAAAAGTTACCTTGAAGTTTCTTTCTTTTTGTGAGAGGAAGATGGGAAGTACAGATAGGAGGTGGGGAGGAATGTTGTTTTATTTTTGTTTCTAACTTTTTATTTTTAAATAATTATAGATTTAAAAAAAAGTGTAAAGAAATGTTCTGGAATGTGCTGTGTGTGTGTCCTTTACCTCGCTTCCCCCAATGTTGACATTTTTGTATAACTATAGAATAATATCAATACCAGGAAATTGACACTGGTACAATTTATAGAGCTCATTCTTATTTTGCCACTTATACCTGCACTCATTTGTGTGTTTGTGTGTATGTATCTCTGTGCAGTCTTATCACAACATGTGTAACTCTGTCATAACCACCTCTGCAATCAAGATACTTGTTTGTGTCATCACTATAAGACTCCCCTGTGATAGATAGCTCTTTATAGCCACTCTCCCTTTCCCTTCCAAGTCCCTAAACTCTTGCAACCACCAATTTGTTCTCCATCTCTATAATTATGTTACTTCATGAATTTATATAACTGTAATCATGCAGTATGTACCTCTTTACAATCGGCTTTTTTTTTTTTTTTTTTCCACTCAGAATTTTTCCTGAAGTTTACCCAAGTTGCTGCTTTGTTTCTTTTTACTGCTGAATGGTATTTCATGGTATGTAGATAGAATTGATTTAACAGCAGAGTTTGCTTTTTTGGGAGGTGATGGTGGTGGTGGTGGTATATACTACAGTTTGTTTAACTACTCACCCACTGAAGAACATTTGAGTAGATTCCAGCTTTTGGATGTTACAAATAAAGCTGCTGTGAACATTTGTACAAGTTTCTGTGTGAAAATAAATTTTTATTTCACTGAGCTACATACCCAGATGTGCAATTTCTGGGTCATATCGTAAGTCCATTTTTAGTTTTGAAAAGAATTATTCATCTATTTTCTAGAATGGTTGTATTAGAGATCCTATTCTCTACATCCTTTCTAACATTTGGTGTTATCAGTATTTTTTATTTTAGGCATTCTTGTAATGTATAGTGAGACCTCAGTGAAGTTTTAATTTGCATTTTTCTAATGGCTAATGCTAAACATCTTTTCATGTGTTTTATTTGCTGTTTGTACATCCTCTTTAATGAAATACTCATGTATATCTTTTGCCTATTTTACAATTGATTTTTTTTTTTTTTTTTTTTTTTTACTGTGAGTTTTAAGAGTACTTTATATATTATAAGGAGCTCTGGTGGCATAGTGGGTAAGGCATTGGCTGCTAACCAGAAGGTCAGCGGTTCAAACCCACCAGCTGTTCTGAGGGAGGAAGATGAGGCAGTCTACTTCCATGAAGATTGATAGCCTTGGAACCCCAATGGGGTCACTATGAGCCAGAATTGACTCGATGCCAGTGGGTTTTATGTATTATAGATGCAATTCCTTTGTTACATATGTAAATTGCAAATGTTTTCTTCCAGTCTACTTACTTCCTTAATAGGGTCTTTTGTATATAAACATTCTAAATTTTGATGAGATACAAATTATTATTTTTTTCCTTTTATGGATCAGTGGCTTTCATTTCACTAGAACAATGATAGAATAACAGAGCTTGAAGGGAATTTATAATGTTTTGTGATTTTTTAAAAGTTATTTTTAAACTCTTTTGGAAAAATTTATTGATTCACATGTGGTTGCAGAATTGGCACAGAAAGGTCCCATGTACCTTCATCCAGTTTCCTCTCAATAATTACATCTTACATCATTTTATTACAATACCAATTGACATTGGTACAACTTATGTGTATAGTTCTGTGTCATTAAATCACACATATTGGCACAAATTCTTCACAATTTTCCAGGAAATAGAAGAGAAGGGAATACTTTCCAATTCACTATATAAAGACAATATATGAATAGATGTTCAATATCAGTAACCGTCAGGGAAATGTGAACTAAGACCATCATGAGATACCACTATACACCTATCAAAGCAGCTGAAATTAATAGTGACATGGAAACATTTCCAGATCAGCAGGTTAAGAACCTCTAGAAATCTACTCCACCATAAAAACAGTAAGAACCCTGTCAATAGTCAAAATTAACTGTTTCAGAACTCTGGAAACTAACCAAAGACTTGCAACAATCTGAGGAGAGTTTAATCAAGAAAATCAGAATATCAGTGAGAACATTGAGATTTGTGGGGTTTTATCTTGACCTATTCTCATCTTTCACTCCCAGCTCTGCAGTAGCCATGTAAACCAACAGCCTCACTGCTAGCGGTGAAAATAACACACACTGGAAGCAGAATGAGTTTGGATCTCCTCAAAAGCCCCATCCCCCACTCCCAAAATTTCAGTATTTGTTCTGTATAGGGAAACCTCCATTCACAGGTTTATTTGACCTGACTTATAGGTCAAAGCCTCTTTTGTTCAAAACAATCAGTGGCAATATTTTAACATCATAGCTGCCTGAGACAGAATATGAATTGGTTAACAGAGACTGACTAAAAAATTAGTTGGGAAAAATGGGGAAATTAGATGCCCATAGTGGGCTTTGCAAAGCTCCAATATATTCCTGGGAATTTAGAAAACCACATGCATGTGCAGAGATATGGGTATGCCCAGAAAAAGCCTGAGAAGACCCTAAAAACTCACCTCCAGCTGCCTTTGAAGCTCTGCACAGGCAGAGTTGTAAACTGTCTGCTGGAACACTGAAAACATGTACCAGACACAGATCCACTTGGCAAAGGCCGAGAGACTTATTGGTTCAAGGCATTTAAGAAAATCTTTCTTAATTAATTCCTAGAGTACTGAACTAACTGAGCAGAGACTTTGGTGGCTACACAAAACTATGAATACAGACTTTACAGACAACAATAATTACAACAAAAGCAACAGACAGCAACAATAGCAACCTGGGATAGGGTATTAGATCTGATTTCTAGAGTTAGCACATTATATTACTTTAAATGTTCAGCGTTCAACAAAAATTTTAATACACTCACAGAATATGGACCATACACAGGCTTAAAGAGAATATCTTCATCTGCTATGTATAATAGACTGGGGAGGAAAGAGGGGCAAGAAGGAAGCAGGAGGAGCAGTTAGAGCTGAATCAGTTCAGCAGGGAGAGATGATAATAACTCAGACTAGAGAGGGCTGTGAGCTTGAGGAGGAGAGGTTGGATTGGGGACGTTTGGTGATAGAGAAAATAGGATTTGGTAACAGTTTGGATATGAGGTGTTAAGAGAGCAGAGTCAAGGGTAAGTCCAGGTGTCTCACTGCTCACAGAGACAAGGGGATGGAGTTGCCCTTGACAATAAAACCAAAAAAAAAAAAAAAAACCAGCAAAAAACCAAACTCACTGCCATCAAGTCAATTTGACTCATAGCTATCCCTCTTTTGGTTTCTGAGGTGGTATCTCTACGAAAGTAGATTGCCTGGTCTTCCTTCTGAGGAGTGCCTGATGGGTTTAAACCACCAGACTTCTGGTTAGCAGTCAAATGCCTTAGGCACTACACCACCAGAGCTCTTCCCTTGACAATGGTAGGAGGGAATATGGGGAGCTTAGATCAGGACAGTTGGGTTTGAGAATCCCATTAGGCATTAATATGGAGATACTTTATGTTCTAAATATTGAAACAGAGAACTGAGAAGGTTAAAACAAGAAATCACTTCAAGGTCCTATAAGTAAGAAACCATTATAAATACAAAAAGTAAAAAGGAGAAAGTAAATACTCAAAACACTATTCTTCAAAATGTCTTACCTCCTCTATCTTCTCATCCCTATCAGTTTCCAGACATTTTTTCTGGGAGAAAAGTGTTTTCCCAGAGCAACTGTGTGCTCTGGATTTGAAACAATCTTACCCCATGGGGTCTCTATCCCACCTCATGATGACAGAAAAAAAGAAGTGTGAATAGTTCTAGTGGGTAGTCAGCTGACATTTCATCTCCTCTTGAGCATCCTTTGATTATATTACTTCTTCCTCAAATCATCTGGGAGGAGTGGTTCAGAATCATTGTTATCATTTCAGGCTAAAGAAAGGAGGCTCAGAAAGGCTAAATGATTTGACTGAAACCATGTAGTTATTTAAAGTTGTTTAAGTGAGGATTTATGCCCTGA
>NW_006921595.1:11934715-11954731 GCF_000298275.1 Orycteropus afer afer | reverse complement strand
CCCGCCAGACTCTTACAAGGAGCTCTTCTCTGCCTGGCCTGTGAGCCTCGGAGCCCACAGCTCCTCATCCTGGCTCCTCAACACCGACTCTCTGTGGAGGGCATATATGAGCCAGGACAGAGCCCTACTATCCTGGGCTATTTTAATGCAGAGGGATGTTCTCTATAGACCTTTATGAACTGGTCCTTCTGTCTAATATCTTGATGAAAACTTTCAACTAATGGGAACAAAGATCCTTTCAATACTGTGGCATTAACTAAACAAGTGAGTTGCTCACTGGCCCAAGGCCAAGTATAGCTGTCAGGTGCATGTGAGCTGTGAAGAGGAGATAATGCATTTTCTTCTCCAGGGAGAAGAGAGAGAACGTGTTCCCTTCTTTCATCTGTATCAAAGTTATCAATTTAGCAGTTGTCTGAGCTTATAAAACTGAACTCAAGCTTCAGTAAGCATTTATTGCTTTTTTTTGGGGGGGGGTGCAATAATACACTTTAAAATTTTCTTCTATAAAGCTTTAGATGTCTTTGTTCAGTACTTTGCAAATATGCATTTTCTGCCCTATATGTATTATAAAATGTTTAAATAATATGAATGCAAAGTTAAGATCATACTTAGGTTTAATCATAACAGTAGTATAGACTTGGTGTTGGTGAATGAATTGTTTTACTAGCCAGTGAGAATTGAGACCCTGGAACCATCCTGACAAATATCATAAAGATTGTGACTTGGCTTCACAGATGTGGTAAAATCCTAAGGACAGGGGATATGAGGTAAAGAGAAAGGAGAGAAAAAAGGCATTTTAAACACATTTCTATTCAAAGTATTAACAAACCACAGAGCACCCTGATGACTCCACCCAACATTGGAGGTAAATAGCAGGCCCTTTTCAATTTCTTTTTGTATGCTCAACGAAGATGCACACCCTGGCACAGAAGCTTTGAGGGTTTTAAAAACAGCACTAATTATTATGCCCTCACTTATCACCAAGTAGAATCCTGTGACCTGGTTCTAATACCAGTACCTTTCCATGACGTCGGACTTGACTCTGTTTTGCTACTGAAGTGAGATGATTAGGAGTTACTGTGACAGAACTCATGGAGAGATGGATGGACATGGGGATAACTTTTAAAGTATCTCAGAACACAAGCTTCAGATATGGGTGTTAATTGCTGTCTGAAAGATGGTCACTTGGTTTTCCTGAATATAGTGAGAAAAGAATGTTTGTCTGTCTCTCTGTGGGCTGAGAGCAGGAGCAGCTTCTTTGTCAGTTTCTCAGATGCAGCCCTGCTGGGCCCACAGTTAGGAGGCTTTTCACCCTTTTAGGAAATGCTCAAAGAGATCATTGAGGCAAAGGAGAAGATAAAGGCAAATAAAACTAATTAAACTAGAGAAGGAAAATTTTCAACAAAAATGCAAATGTAAAAATGGAGTTATTATTACCTCTCATTTTATAGTTGACAGATCTTAAGTTCAAGTTGGCCCAGTGATTTCTTCTCTGGACAGACTTGCCTGATGGCTTTAGGAGCTCAGAGAAATAAGCATGGAGAACCAGGAAGTTGGGCTACCTCTCTCCTATGAACCAACAACACAGCCTCAGCTCACCTGACCAAATCTGGTCCCTAACTTCCAAAAATAGAGTTCTCCTTGTGTGATGCAGCAGAGGCCTTCACTACTCTGAGATGTATTCATGTCATTAATCCATTAAAAACAGTAAGAGATCATGGCTATTAGACCATGGTTACTAGATAAAATATGGACATCAAGTTAAATTTTAATTGCAGGCAAACAATGAATCAATTTCTAGAATAAGTATTTCTCATGTTATGTGCCGTCGAGTCAGACCCGACTCATAGCAACCCCTCCTTGGGTTCCCGAGGCAGTATCTCTACGGAAGTAGATTGCCCAACCTTCCTTCTGAGGAGTGGCTGGTGGTTTGAACCGCCAGCCTTCTGGTTAGCAGTCAAGTGCCTTAGGCACTACGCTATCAGAGCTCTGTTTGGGACATACTTATGCGAAAAGATTATTCACTGTCTATCTGATATTCAGATTTAACTGGGCTTCTTGTATTTTTATTTGCTAAATCTGGCAATTCTACATGCAACTAACATTAAAATAACAGTAGGAGACATTATCTGCTTTATTGTTGTTTTTGTCGTGTACTATTGAGTCAATATCAACTCATAGTGACCCTATTGGACAGAATAGAACTGCCCCATAGGGGTTCCTAGGCTGTAACCTTTATGGGAGCAGATCAGCAGGTCTTTGAGTTAGCAGATGAATGCTTAACCACTGTGCCTCCTTGGCTCCTGGTGATAAAATCAGATGGCTAGAGATGTTACGCACTTGTGGGAACACAATTGTCTATCTGTGAAAGAAATCAAGTGCTATTTTACCTTTTTATCAGTGAATGAACAGTAAGCATTACTAAAAATAATAAAAATTCACTTTTTGTTTGTTTATATATATATATATATATATATATAATGCATTTTATTGGAATATAATTTATGTACAGTGAAATACACAAAACTAAAGTGACATGGGTCAATGCTTTTTTTTTTTTTTTCAGTGTTCCCTTCCCTCCTCTCCAAACACTGGTAACCAACAAAGTTTCCTTCCATATATAAATCATTCCTTGACTTTTTACAGTAATGAACTACTACTATATTTGTCCTTCTGTGATTGACTTACTTTATTCAGCATAATATCCTCCAAGTTCATCCACATTATGCAGTGTTTTGCAGATTCTACATTATTCTTTAGTGTTGCATAGTATTCCATTGTGTGTATGTACCATAGTTTGGTCATCCATTCTTCTGTTGATGGGAGTGTAGGTTGTTTCCATTTTTTGCTATTGTAAATAGTGCTGCGATTAATATGGGTGTGTATATATCTGTTCTTGTCCTGGCTCTCACTTTGTTAGGATAAATTCCTAGTAATGGAATTGCTGGGTCAAATGATATTTCTAATTCCAGCTTTTTAAGGATTCGCCATACTGTATTCCACAGGGGTTGTATCATTTGACAGTCCTACCAGCAGTGTATGAGAGTCCTAATCTCTCCACATCCTCACCAGCATTTGTTATTTTCTGTCTTGTTGAACTTTGCCATTAGTGCTGGGATGAGATGGTAACTCATTGTTGTTTTGATTTGCACCTCTCTGATGGCTAGTGATCATAAGCATTTCTTCATGTATTTGCTGGCCACCTGAAAAACCTCTTTGGTGAAGTGTCTATTCATGTCTTCTGCCCATTTTTTAATTGAAATGTTAATCTTTTTGTTGTCGAGGTGTTGGAGTTTTCTATAAATTTTAGAGATAAGCCCCTTGTCAGATATGTAATTATCAACAAGTATTAATTTGTTGCTGTCATTTTGTTATGTGCTTTTTCGTGGTGTTGATTTCTTTGTTCCATATAATTTTCTGTGCTGAGCTCATTTTGTTTATGAATCGTGGTATCACTTCCTTTGTTGCTATTGCTTTAGTATTTGCTAAAAATTTGTGCTGGTCCTCTTTTTTATTTTGGTGTCAAGGTTCATCATTTTTCATTGAGGTTACCCTGTGATTTATAATTTTCTTCCCAAGTTTAGGACAATATGTTCTATCTTGTGGTTGCCTTGACTTTTCTACCATTTAGAAGTTCTTTAACTACACAATTTTTTCCCCTCTTTTTAGTTTGTAGCTGTCCTCATTTGCCAATTGATGTCTCTGGTTCCCTGTTTACAATCTTGTAGGCTTACCTACTTTGACACTTGACTGCTAACCAGAAGACTGGCGGTTCAAACCCACCAGGCACTCCTCGGAAGGAAGATGGGGCAATCTACGTCTGTAGTAATACTGCCTTGGAAACCCAAGGAGGGGTCGCTATGAGTTGGGTCCAACTTGACAGCACATAACAACAACAACAACATAACTGTGTTGGTTTCTGGATTATGTCATCATGTGTGTTAATGGTCAGTTGTTGTTAGCTGTTTTTGGTTCTCTATCCAAAGGACTCCCTTTAGCATCTCTTGTAAGGTTGGTCTGGTTTTAACAAATACCCTTAAAATCTGCTTATCTGAAAATGTCCTAATTTTACTATCATATTTGAGGAATAATTTTACTGGGTATGTAATTCTTAGTTGGAAAATTTTCTCTTTCAGGGTTTTATGTATATCATCTGTGGTGGTTAAGTTTGTTGTGGGCCTGGTTGAGTGGCTGGGTGCCTGGATGTAGTATTCCCCATAATGAGACTTGTAATCAACTCCATGGTGGAATCTACTGTGAGCAGCTGAGTAGCTGCCTTAGGGATGTGGTCTGCTTCCTGTATATAAGGAGAAGCCTTGGGGAATGGTCTCTTGCTTGTAGCATGCTTGAACCCTGAATGTAGCTGTGTCATTGTTCAGCAGCCTGCTATGCTCTGCCGATCTTGAGACTTTTAATGGACTTGAATTAATGGCCTGCTGTGTGGTTTTAATATTGGGACTGTGCTTTATTACTTGTCAACCTTGGGCTTGTCAGCCTCAGCAGCCAGCAGCTGAGTGAAGAAAAGCCTCCAGCTTCAGTGGACTGGGAGCAGGAGGCAGAGCTGAACCCCAAGGTTGAGGGGCTTTCACCCAGCCCCTAGAGCCTAGCACTCGGAACTCGGACTTAAAGCCTCCAAACTGTGAGAAAATAAACTGTTTTTTAAAGTTATCCCATTTGTGGTATATTCTTGTCAGAGTGGTACTAGGTAACCAGAATACTGTCCCACTGTCTTCTTGCCTGCATGGTTTTTTGCTGAGAAACCTGAGCTTAGCCTTGTTGGGTGTCCCTTGTAGGTAACTTTTCATGTTTTTTTTTTTTTTTTTTCTGTGCTGCTTTCAGGATTCTTTCTTTGTCTTTGCTTTTGATGAGTTTGATGATGATATGTCTTGGTGATTTTCTTTAGGGGTCTATCCTATTGGGGTTTGTTGGACTTCTTCAATAGATATATTCTTATCTATTATCATACCAGGAAAATTCTCTTCCAACAAATCTTCAACAATTTTTTTCTGTGGTTTTATCTGTCTCTTCCTTTTCTGGAATTCCAATTACACATAGGTTATTACTTTTGATGGTATCCCTTATGAACCTTAGGCTTTCTTCATTTTGTTTTTGATTGTTTTTCTGATTGATCCCTTTCCAAAGAAGTATTGAGGTATTTGCCTTCAATCTTACTAATTCTGTCTTCCATTGATTCAATTCTACTCCTTTGCCTGTTCAATGTGTTATCTATTTCTGAAAATTTAGTATTAATCTTCTGGATTTCTGTGTGTAGATTTTGTATCATTTCTAATTTTTCATTTATTTTGCCATTTTGTTCTTGTATTGTCTTTCAAAATTGTTCTAGGGTTTTCTCTTTGTTTTCCTCAATTTTGTCAGTGATCTGACTCTCAATTTGAAGGTACCTAAATATAATTCTTTTGAATTCTTTATCAGGGAGTTCCAATGCTGTGTCTTCCTCAGGGATGTGTTTTGGCTCTGTATCCTGGTCCCTTACTTCTCCTGCTTTATCTTGCTTCTTTGTGTGGACTGTGATGCTCTGTTGTTTCCAAGGCATTGTGACATTTTTGTGTTTATATTTAATGGTTTGTATGTTGGAGTGAAAATTGTTGCCCATGATTTTTGTTTTCTTTGTATGTTATCTCTGTAGGCAGTTCACTGTGCTGTACTCCTCTATTTGCTAGTTGGCAGCACTTATACACTCACAACCTGTCTCCTTTCCCATTGTCTGCCTCCCATATGTCCCTGCTGTCCTTGGCAAATGGAGCCTCTTCTTAGGTCCTGTTTTCATTCAGGTTCTTCCACTAGTTGGTGCCTAATCCACTCTGTATACTTCCTTTCAAAGCCCAGGGCTCCAGGATTATCTTCTGTATCTCTGTCAATTGGTTTATCTTTTCTTTGTTGAAGAGGGTCTGTGTAGCTTGTTTGCCTATTCTGCCATCTTCATGCCTTTGTTTTTTAATATTTTTATAATCCTTTTCTTCCATTAATCCTGGTGTCCCAGTAATCATTGATTTGGGCTTTTTGCAGGTAAATATGAATGGGACACAATTGTCCTTCTTTTGAAATGAGCCAGGCTAAGATGCATTTAAAGAGCCCTGGTGGTGCGATGGTTAAGCACTTGGCTGCTAATGGCAAGGCTGATGGTTCAGACTTGTGCAGTGGCTGTGCAGGAGAAAGACCTGGTGATCTGCTTCCCTAAAGATTAACCAAAAACCAAACCAAACTCCCTGCCATTGAGTCAGACCCCTCCTTGGGTTTCTGAGGTGGTATCACTACGAAAGTAGATTGTCCAGTCTTCCTTCTGAGGAGTGGCTGGTGGGTTTGAACTGCCAGCCTTCTGATTAGCAGTCAAATTCCTTAGGCACTACACCACCAGAGCTTCTCCCTAAAGATTATAGCCAAGGAAATCCTATGAGTGGTTCTACTTTACCACATAGGGTTACTATGAGTCAGAATCCTTGATGACACCCAACAACAAGAAAATGCATTTGCAGAGATGTGGTGTACAATAAAGGAGCCCTAGTGCCATAGTAACATTGAGAAGAATGGGAATACCAGAACACTTAATTGTACTCCTAAGGGACCTGTACATAGACCAGGAGGCTGATGTTTGAACAGAACAAGGGGATACTGCATGGTTTAAAATCAGGAAGGGAATGTGTCAGGGTTGTATCCTTTCACCATACTTATTCAATCTGTATGATGAGAAAATATCCAAGAAGTTGGACTATATGAAGAATAATGTAGCATTAGTATTGGAGGAAGGCTTATTAACAATCTGAGATATACAGATGACACAACTTTGCTTGCTGAAAGTGAGGATGACTTAGAGCACTTACTGACAAAGATTAAAGACTACAATCTATAGCATGGATTACACCTCAGTAGAAGGAAAACAAAAATCCTTACAACTGGACCAATAAGCAGCATCATGATATATGGAGAAAAGATTGAAGTTGTCAAAGACTTCATATTATTTGGTTCTACAATCAACACCAATGGAAGCAGCAGTCAAGACATCAGATGATGTATTGCATTGGGCAAATCTGTTGCAAAAGACCTTTTCCAAGCACTGAAAGCAAAGATATCTCCTTGAAGATTAAGATGCGCCTAACCTTGTTGTTGGGTGTCATCAAGGATTCCGACTCACAGTAACCCCATGTGGCAAAGTGGAATTGCCTTATAGGATTTCCTTGGCCATAATCTTTAGGGAGGAGCTCTGGTAGTATAGAGCCTAAGGCATTTGACTGCTAACCAGAAGGCTGCTGGTTCAAACCCACCAGCCTTGTTTCAATCGCTTTATGTGCATGTGAGAGCTGGACAATGAATAAAGAAGATCGAAGAAAAGTTGATGCTTTTGAGTTGTAGTGTTGGCGAAGAATGCTGAAAGTACAACGGACTGCTAAAAGAACTAACTAACTGTCCTGGAAGAAGTGCAGCTGGAATGCTCCTTGGAAGCGAGGATGGCCAGACTTCGTCTCACCTACTTTGGCCATGTTGTCAGAAGGAACCATTCTCTGGAGAAGGATGTCATGCTTGGTAAAGTGGAGGGTCAACAAAAGAGGGGAAAGCCTTTGACAAGATGGATTGACATGGTGGCTGCAGCAATGGGCTCAGGTATAATAGGGATTGTGAGGCTGGCCTAGGACTGGGCAGTGTTTCGTTCTGTTGTCTGTAGGGTTGCTATGACTCTGAGACAACTTGATGACACATAACAACAACAAATGGGGTAGTGCCTAAGACATTTGACTGCTAACCAGAAGGTTGATGGTTCAAACCTACCAGCTGCTCTGAAGAAGGAAGACTGGACAATCTACTTCTATAAAGATTTACCACCTCAGAAACCCAAATGGAGTCAATATGATGCAGCATTGACTCAATGGCAATGAGTTTTTTTAGTTTTGGTGTACAATATGCCATCAGCTAGTAATGTGGGTGGGGAAAGAGGTTGTACTGAGATCACATCTCATCTAATAAGTAGAGCTCAGTAGAGGTTTGCTTTGGCCAGCCAGGCCATTTTCTTTTCCTCTCATCCATGTTCCTCATGTACATAGATAGCATACTTTTATTTACAGGTTTTGCTGGACATTTACCATAACCTGGTTAGATTCATGTTACATATAAGTCTTGAGATCTTTGAATAAAAGTTTCACATTAGTTTTCTGTTTCCCAATATTATCACCCTCCCCACCCACCACATGTCATAATAAGGAGAAAGTATTGCATTCCATATTTTGGAGGTGGAGGAGTTAAAAATTGTTGAATTAAGACCCTTGTGGCTATTCTTCCTCTTCCATTCTTTAAATGTTGGTTCTTTCTAGAACTCAATCCTTGACCAACTTATATTACTCTTTTTTTCTTGAGTGATCCATTAGGTTTCCATAATTTTGTTTTGGAATAAAGTGGGTTAGAAATAACAACAGTCAGTAAGTGCTTAAGTAATTAAAAATAAAATTTTGCCCATTGAGTTTGCCCTGAATTGGACCAGTGTTCTGGTTACCTAGTGCTGCTCTGACAAGAATATACCACAAATGGGATGGCCTTAACAAACAGAAGTTTATTCTTACAACTTGGAGGCTTTAAGTCCAAGTTCAAAGTGCCAGGCTCTAGGGGCTGGGTGAAAGCCCCTCAACCTTGGGGTCCATCTCTGCCTCCTGCTCCCAGCCCACTGGAGCTAGAGGCTTTCCTTCATTCAGACAGCTGCTGGCTGCTGAGGCTGAGAAGCCCCAAGGTTGACAAGTAAAAAGGCACAGTCCCGATGTTACCAAACCACACGGTAGGCCATTAACTTAAGTCCATTGTAAGTCCTGAGGTCGGCAGAGCATAGCAGGCTGCTGAGCAATGACACGGCTACATGCAGGATCCAGGCATGCCATAAGCTAGAGACCATTACCAAAGCTTCTCCTTATATACAGGAAGCAGACCACATCCCAAAGGCAGCACCTCAGCTGCTTGTGGTAGATCCGACCATAGAGTTCATTGCCAGTCTCATCATGGAGAATAACTACCACCAGCTGCTCAGCCACTCAACCAGGACCAGCCAAGCTAACACACAAACATAACCACCACAACCAGTCTTTACCTTTTTTTTTTTTCTGCAGTTGCTGTCATAGTGTGTAATGTACTAGTAATAAGTGTAGTTGGTTGCTTTCATTACATCTATTAAGTGAGCTTCTTAATGCTTATTACTCTTATCTTTCCTACAACCCCCATACTCAAGTGAATTTATAGAGTTGTATAAGTGAGCTTAGTATAGAATGAGCTTAGTACAAAGCCAAATGCCAAAAATCAAAAGTTGATTGGTTCAGGATTTATTTATTAATAACCACATTTTTACAGACTGGAGACAAATTGAGGTTACTCACTTGTCTTTTACCTGAAAACCTCTTGTTCTCCTATTGTGGCAGAAACTATTACTGTCTCCTATTATCTGTTTGCCCTTCTGTCTTTTAATATTACAACCCCCTTCCATGGATTTAACAGTACACAGGGAGGGCCAGTGCCATTGAGTGGAAGTGATATACACTACTGCTGGGATATGTTCTTCAAAGGAATATAGAGGAGGCTGGAATAGAAACTATGCCAAAGGGATGGAAGCACATGTGGAGAATCGTCAAACTGCTCCACCAGCCTGAATACCTGAGAGTACTTATGGAGCAGTTGTTGTTGTTGTTATGTGCCTTCGAGTCAGCCCTGACTCATAGCGACCCCTCCTTGGGTTTCCGAGGCAGTATCACTACGGAAGTAGGATTGCCCAACCTTCCTTCCGGGGAGTGGCTGGTGGGTTTGAACCACCAGCCTGCTGGTTAGCAGTCAAGTGCCTTACCCACTACGCTACCAGAGCAGAGCTGCCTACAAACCTGGACCACCCACTTATATCTGGAATATTATATAAAAGAGAAATAAACTGCCGTCTTACTTGACTCATTTAATTTTCAGGACTGTTTGCTCTTACAGCTTAACCTAGAACCTAACTAAAATACCTAGTATTTTTTTAAAAAAAACAAATTATAGTTAGGTCAGATCATCTTTTTGGGATACAATTGAATATGGTAGGGGGGCAGGCCAGCAAACTTTATTTTTTGGGACTTCTAGCACAATTGTTTTTATTTTTGTCTAATATGAATACTTATAAATGAGATACACTTTCACTTTTCTACAATATCCACCAAGCCTTATTTTCTTACATCTGTCTGAATCCATACATTTACATTATCCTCCTGGCTCCTGTGGACATCTGAGTTTGTTATTCCTGGGAAAAATCCAAACAATTATTTTGCACATTGGAAACTCTGATTTATTATCACCATATGATAATAAGTAAGGCTTCTTTAACACTGTACAGACTGGACATAAATAGCATAGATCAGATCACATCACCTACTGACAGTTATTGGAGTCTGAGAGTCCAATAACTTGAAATAACTATACTGCTGGGATTGTCTTGATATTGGACAAACATGCCAGGTCTAACTTATTCATGTTCCTGGGGGAAGCAGATAAGAAAACAAATTTAGTGGGGATCACTCAGAGGATGGAGATGAAGTATGCCACACCCCAGAAAGCAGAAGAGCTTCCGGATTACTCTTTATCTGGTGTGACATTTAATGGGCTGGTGATTAATGAAGCCAGAGAACTCAACAACCCCTCAAACCAGCATCAAGTGAAACCAAAAGTCTATTTTAAAACTGAAGAAGAAATGACTTTTTCCTCAAAAGTTCCATATATCTTTCCTCCAGTCATAGCAGTGTAGGAAGAACTGTGGATGTGAGGAAAAGCTTAGGTAGAGGCCTTTGGGAATCCTAGGCAGAGAGTGGTCTTCAAGGACCAAGAGATCCAATAGTCTTCTTATAAGAAACTACTTGGGTAGGGGCAGAGCTGTGAATCTTAGATGGCTGATCTAGAATTGGGACTAGAAACCATGAGGTTTGGAAATGAAAAGTCAAGGTAGGAATGAATAGATGCAGGGCATAAGATCACCTAACGTGGAGTTTAATAAAATAATTGAGGCTCCAGTCTTTGTAGAAATAAAAAAAGTATCATCAAAACACCAGCACAGGAAAGCAAAGCTGTCTAGATAACCTGCTTTGTTTTATAGAGGCCAACTGTAGCCTAGATAGGGGACCAACCCAAACTGGAGTGGGTGAGAAATGGGCTGAAGATCTAAAATGTTCTAGAATAGTGTTTCTCTAAAATTTTCCCAGAATCACCAAGAATTTAAAATGTAGATTTTTTTTTTGACTCTACATTAACAACAAAAAACCCTAAAATGAATGAATTAAAATATTCTGGGGGTAAGAGACAAGAATTGAAATTTCTCTATAAGAATTCACAATGGAAGTCCAAGAGTCAGTAACAAGTACTAGCAAAGAGATTGACCAGAGAGTAGTATTCTGCTTTGAGGATCTTGGATGGTGCGAGAATTTATACAACTCTGAATATGTTCTCAGAGGAGCTCTGGGGGCATAGTGGTGAAAGCACTCACTTGTTAACCAAAAGGTAGGCGATTCAAACCCACCTGTCACTCCATGGGAGAAAGATGAGGCAGTTTACTTCTGAACATTTACAGCCTTGGAATCCCTACAGGGGAGTTCTAGTCTGTCCTTTAGGGTCACTATGAGTTGGAATTGTCTTGATGGCAGTGAGTAATATGTTCTAAGCACTCTGCTATGTATTGGGGATACAGTGGTGAATATGAACATTATGGTGGGGAAACCAGAAAAATAAACAAACTCAATACAACATGGTAAGGATTTCTATGGTAAAGATAGGTATAAAGTGCTATGGGGCCTTGCCTAAACATGATGGGGAAAGTGTCATAGAGCAGGTGATATTTGAGCAGGGTATTAAAAGAAAAATGGAAGTTTTCAGATGGAGACCAACCATTTCCAGCCTTCACTGGGTGGAAGTGGAAGGTGCATGAGGTTTGATTGGGAGCAATTGGGGACAAAGAGCCCTGGAAAGGTAGGCTTTAAAATAGTGTCAAGAGTGACATATAAAAGAAAGGATGTATTCTTACTTTCTTGGTATAATCTGAGAAGTAAGTGCCTTGATCAGTCTCTTGGAGGCTTTGTGGGGTCTCTGGTAGTGGAGATTGTTTGCAACCATGCTTGCTTCTTCTCTGTGAGGAAAGTACAATAATGAATAAGGCAGACAGACCCTGTCATCCCAGGAGGTATATCTGTGAGGGAGATGGAAAGTAAACAGAAAGACACAGAAGTTTTAGAAAGTGCTAAATGCTATGATGAAAACAAAGAATGAATTTTTCTTTCCAGGAATATGGCAGATGTATTATTTGAACAAACCCTCCATTGAAAACAAAATCTTCTTGAATGTTTGGAAAGGCTGATAAGATATAAAGCCAAGGGAAAGCAGGAACCCAGAGAAGCAAGTGGAGCAATAAAATTGCTGATTCTGGGAAACTTGACCTTTGTTTCTTTGGCTTCATATAGGAGGAAAACAGAGGCCAGAACTTCAGAGTATCCAGGTGGGGATTCTCAGAGGAGACAACAAAGGGCTACCTCCTCAGGATAAGGGTGAACCAGACTTCCTGCTGCCCAGATCCCCAGTGCTACCTGCTCTCTGTCCTCTGTGGAGCTTAGTTTTTGTTCTCATCTTCCTTCTGGCTATCCAGTCTCCTGCCAGTAAATACCTTTCCTTATTCAAGTTGGTTACAATCTCTTTATTTGCTTTCAATCAAAGATCCTTCATCAACATTCTTTTTAAACATTTTATCTTCTTATTTTGAAATCTTTTCAAATTTACAGAAATCTCACAAGAATAATACAAAGAATATTCCGCCCCCACCCCCACCCCCAAATCATTGGTAAGTTGAAGGCCTGATACCATCACCTTAGAACATTTTATATATTTGCTACAAAATTGAACATTCTCCCACATAGCTATAATTTTAAAACAAAATCAGTTGCCATCAAGAGTAGAAATGCACTCTATAGGGTTTTCAATGGCTGTGATCTTTCAGAAGTAGATCATGAGGCCTTTCTTCTGAGGCACCTCTTGGTGGATTTGAATCTTGAGCCTTTTGGTTAGTAGCTGGGCACTTACCCATTTGTGCCACCCAGGAACCCTATAGCTATAATGAAAAACTGAAAACCAAGCCCACTGCCATGGAGTCTATTCCAACTCAAAGTGACCTTATAGGACAGAGAAGAACTGCCCCCACAGGGTTTCCAAGGCTGTGAATCTTTATGAAAGCAGACTACAATATCTTTTCCACAGAGCAGCTGGAGGGTTCGAACTGTCAAACTTATGGTTAGCAGCCCAGCCCTGTAACCATTGCACCAACAACCATCAACATTAGGAAATTAACACTGATTCCTTATTACCATCTAATGTTCAGACCCTATTCATTTTCACCAATTGTCTCAAAAACATTCTTTATGCAAAACATCCAATCCAGGATCATGTCTTCAATTTTGTTTTCATGTCTCTTTAACCTCCTTCAGTCTGGAACTCTTCGCCAGTATTTCCTTGACTATCATGACCTGGACACTGTGGAAGGTTACAGAACAATTATTTTGTAGAATGTCCTTCAGTTTCATTTTGTCAGCTGTTTCCTCATGATTAGATTTGGACTATATGTTTTAGGGGGAGTGTGCTGGAATTTTGTAGAAGAGATGTGTGTTCTCCTTGCATTCTGTAAGTGGTACATGATTTTGATTTGCCCATTATAGGTGATGTTACCTTTGATTACTTAATAATGTTTACCAGATTTCTCCACTATAAAGTTATGGTTTTCCCTTTGTAATTAATAAGAATTTTGTGAGAAGGTACTTTGTTTCCAACTTTTGTATCCCAACCATTAGTAATTATTAATACATCTCATTGCATGTTTGGTCAGCTTCAGAGTGCAGAAGTGGCAAAAATCTTCCATTTCTCCATCTTTTGTTTTAGTGGTTGGTGTGTATATTTGAATAGTAGTAGTATTAACTGGACTTCTTTGTAGGCATTTGGATATTATCCTATTACTGACAGCATTGTACTTCAGGATGGATCTTGAAATGTTCTTTCTGATGATGAATGTGGTATCATTCCTCTTTAATTTGTCATTCCTGGCATAGTAGACCATATGATTGTCTGATTCAAAATGGCCAATACCAGTCCATTTCAGCTTGTTAATGCACAGGATATTGATTGTCATGCATTCTGTTTCATTTTTGACAACTTATAATTTTTCTAGATTTATACTTTGTACCTTATTAATGAGGGAGCTCTGGTAGCATAGTGCCTAAGGTACTTGAATGCTGACCAGAAGGCTGGTGGTTCAAACCCACCAGCCAGCCCTTGGAAGGAAGGTTGGGCAATCTACTTCCATAGAGATACCACCTTGGAAACCCAAGAAGGGGTTGCTATGAGTCAGGTCTGACTCAATGGCACATAACAACAACAACAACAACAACACCTTATTAATGAATGTTTGCAGCTTATCTTCTCATTTTGAGTCACGTCTCATCAGCAAATGAAGGTTCAGAAAACTTTATTCCATCTATGTCATTAAGGTTGATTATACTTGTATTCTGAATGCCTTCCAACTTTAGAGGCTCATCTTCCAGCACTGTATCAGCCATTGTTTCACTGCTAATTCATGAAGTTTTCTAGTAATATATCAGACAGCATTTCACTACTATTCATAAGGTTTTCAGTGGCCAGTTTTTTTCAGAAGTGCTTGGCCCTGTCCTTCTTTCCAGTCTGCCTCAGTCTGGGAGCTCCTCTGAAAGCTGTCCACTTTGTGTGACCCTGCTGGTATTTGAAACACCGGTGACATAGCTTTCAGTGTTACAGCAACATGCAAGCCACCATAGTATGACAAACCGGCCAATGAGTGGATGGGTAATTATCATAGCAAAAATTAATTGAGCTGAGAAACCTCAATGGATGCTAAAATTAGTGAGTGTAAATTTTGCAAGACCAGTGACTTATTCATTGCAAATTTCCTTCCTTGACAACATAAACAGTGACTATACATGTAGACCTCACTGGATGGACTACACAGGAATCAAACCAACTATATCTGAGGAAAAGAGTGATTGAGAAGCTCAATATCATCAGTCAGAACAAAGCCAAGAGCTGACTGTGGAACACACCATGAATTACTCATGTGCAAATTCAAGTTGAAGCTGAAGAAAATTAAAACAAGTCTAAGGGAGCAAAAATATCACCTTGATTATATCCCACCTGCATTTAGAGACCATCTGAAGAATATATTTGACATATTGAACACCAGTGACTGAGGACCAGATGTATTGTGGGATGACATTAAGAACATCATATTTGATGAAAGTAAAACATCATTAAAAAGACAGGAAAGGAAGGAAATGGTTGACAGAAGAGACTCTGAAATTTGCTCTTGAATGGAGGGTTGCTAAAGTGAATGAAAGAAATGATGACATGAAATAGCAGAACAGAAAATTTCAAAGGGCAGCTCAAGAAGACAAAGTAAAGCATTATGATGAAATGTACAAAGACCTGGAATTAGGAAACCAAAGTTAAAACATGCTTGTCATTTCTCAAGCTGAAAGAACTGAGAAAAAAAATCAATCCTTGAGCTGCAATATTGAAGAGTTCTATGGGTAAAATATTAAATGATAGAGGTGACATCAAAGGAAGATTGAAAGAATATACAGAGTCACTGTACCAAAAAGAATTGGTTGATGTTCAGCCCTTTCAGGAGGTAGCATATGATCAAGAACTGATGTACTGAAGGAAGAAGTCCAGCCTGCACTGAAGGAATTGGTGAAAAACAAGACTCCAGGAATTGATGGAATACCCGTTGAAATTTGGAAGACAGCTACCTGGCCAACTGATGTGTGCCCATTCCGAAGAAAGGTGATCCAACAGAATGTGGAAATTATCGAACAATATCATTAATATCACACAAGTAAAATTTTGCTGAAGAAAATTAAAAAATGCTTGCAGCACTATATTGACAGGGAACCCCCAGAAATTCAAGCTGAATTCAGCAGAGGAAGTAGAAGGAAGGATATCATTGCTCATGTCAAATGGATCTTGGCTGAAAACAAAGAAAACCAGAAAGATGTTTACTTGTGTTTTATTGACTATGCAATATGCAAATTTTATTGACTATGACTATGCAAATGCAAAGGCATTTGACTGTGTGGATCATAACAATTTATAGATAATATTGCAAAGAAAGAAAATTCCAGAACACTTAACTGTGCTCATGAGGAACCTGTACAAGAGGCAGTCTTTCAAACAGAGCAAGGGTATACTGCATGGTTTAAAATCAGGAAGGGCGTGTATTAAGGTTGTATCCTTTCACCATACTTATTCACTCTGTATGCTGAGCATATAATCCAAGAAACTGGACTATATGAAGAAATGAAGCATCAAGATCGGAGGAAGACTCATTAACAACATGTGATATGCAGATGACACAGTCTTGCTTACTGAAAGTGAAGATGACCTGAAGCACCTATTGATGAAGATCAAAGAGTACAGCCTTCAGTATGGATTATACCTCAAAATAAGCAAAACAAAAGTCCTCACAACTGGACCAGTGAGCTCAATAAGCATCATGATAAATGGAGAAAATTCTGACGTTTCCAGGGATATCATTTTACTTGGATCCACAGTCAATGCCCGTGGAAGTTGTTGTTGTTGTTGTTGTTAAGTGCCGTCGAGTCGTTTCCGACTCATAGCGACCCCATGCACAGCAGAACGAAACACTGCCTAATCCCGCGCCAGCCCCACAATCCCTGCTATACTTGAGCCCATCATCACAGCCACCGTATCAATCCATCTCCTTGAAGGCCTCCCCCTCTTTCTTCGACCCTCCACCCTACCAAGTACGACATCCTTCTCCAGGGAATGGTCCCTTCTTACAACATGACCAAAATAGGTGAGACAAAGTCTGGCCATTCTTGCTTCCAAGGAGCATTCTGGCTGCACTTCCTCCAGGACAGATCTGTTAGTTCTTTTAGCAGTCTACGGTACTTTCAGCATTCTTCGCCAGCACCACAACTCAAAAGCATCAACTCTTCTTCGGTCTTCCTTATTCATTGTCCAGCTCTCACATGCATATGAGGTGATTGGAAATATCATGGCTTGTATCAGGCGCACCTTAGTCCTCAAGGAGATATCCTTGCTCCTCAGCACTTGAAACAGTTCCTTCACAGTTGACTTTCCCAATGCTACATGTCGTCTAATGTCCTGACTGCTCCTTCCGTTGGCATCGATTGTAGAACCAAGCAACGTGAATTCCTTGACAACCTCAATCTTCTCTCCATTGATTGTGATGCTGCTCATTGGTCCAGTTGTGAGGATTTTTGTTTTCTTTATGTTGAGATGTAATCCATACTGCAGACTATATTCTTCAACCTTCATCAGTAGGTGCCTTAAGTCATCCTCACTTTCAGCAAGAAAAGTTGTATCATCTGCATATCTCAGGTTGTTAATGATTCTTCCTCCAATCCTGATACCACGTTTTTCTTCATATAGTCCAGCTTCTCGGATTATTTGCTCAGCATATAGATTGAAGTAGCACTTAAGAAATCTAGATGTATTTGCACTGGTCCAATCTGCTGCAAAAGACCTCTTTAAAGTGTTCAAGAGCAAAGATGTCACACTGAAGGCTAAGGTACCCCTGAACCAAGTCATGGTATTTTAAATAGCCTCATAGGCAAGTGAAAGCTGGACAATGAATAAGGAAGAATTAATGCACTTGAATTGTGGTTTTGGCAAAGAATACTAAAAATACCATGGACTGCCAGAAGAACTAACAAATCTGTCTTGGAAGAAGTACAGCCAGAATGCTCCTTAGAAAGGAGAATGGCTAGACTTTGTCTCTTAAACTTAGGTCATGTTGTCAGAAGGGCCCAGTTCCTGGAGAAGGATATCATGTTTGGTAAAGTAGAGGGTCAGTGAAAAAGGGGAATTCTCTCAATATGGTGGATTGACACAGTGGTTGAAATGATAAGCTGAAACATAGCAATAATTGTGAGGATGGCATAGGACCAGGCGGTGCTTCATTTTGTTGTACATAGTGTCGCTATGAGTTGGAGCCCAGTTGATAGAACCTAACAACAATGTAATAATTGCTATGTGGTAATCCTCTAATCCTATAACTTCTACGTTTATTAGTTGACATTTTACTGTACTCTCAAACTCACTACCATCAAGTGGGACCCGACTCATAGGGACCCTTCCTTGAGTTTCCAAGACAGTATCACTATGGAAGTAGACTGCCCAATCTTCCTTCTGAGAAGTGGCTGGTGGGTTTGAACTGCCAGCCTTCTGGTTAGCAGTCAAGTGCCTTAGTAAGGGATAGCATTTTCATCTCCCCATTTGTTCAGTCATTTATTTATTTACATCATGGATTTCTTTTGTACTCAGTAGATTATAATCCACTACTATCATTATTTATTTTGATGTTCAAATCATCCTATATTTGACCAGTGTAAGCCCCCTCAAGCTGGCTCATGTCATTGATATATACCCATCATTCTTTGAACTCTTCCTTATTTTCTGACATATACATTGTTCTAGGCTCATCTTGTACTTTCCCTGCTCCAGTCCCAGAGTCAGACATTTCTACAAGGAAAATGGCCTTTTTAATGGGGAATAATAATCAGAAACCAAAATCTGAACACTAGGTGTGCCCGCTGCTACACACCAAAACACACACACACACACACACATTTAGCTACATCTATTTCCATATCTCTGTTTATATACTGAAAGCTATGAGTTTATACCACATGCCTCTAATTCTAATCCAACACCATTCATTTTAGTTTTCTTCCTGTGTAACTCTAAACTCCAACAACTAGAAACTTAGCTCCAATTATCATTAAGATATCTAATTATTGGATCAATACCCTATGTATGTAATCAATCTTCCAGAGCCATTGCTCCCCTAAACCCTGTCATAATGCCCTTCTAACCTTTCTCAGGCCCCAACACTCTACTTTGGGCTATCACTGCCCTCTTCCCCCATTGCATGGGTTCCCTCTGTATCTGTTCAGCCTCCAGTGCTGCAAGCCAGGCCATGTTATGACCACCAACCTGTACAGAAGCCCTCTTCATCTTGTTTAGACATAAACATCTGCTGTTGGCCATTATTGTACCTCCCTCTCAACACACATCCTATCTTGCTTGGCCGTCAGGAAAGGTAGGAGGTGGGCAGGAAACTGATATGTTCTTGTTGAAGATAATTACAAAAGAGTAAAAGAGGGGATACCAAACCAGTAGTCAAGGTCAATGCAGATGGCTGGAAAAGAAGTGGAGATTTATGTAATGAAGCCTTGGAAGAAGTTAAGGAAGATGGCACAGACCTCAAAACTGCACACAGGGGTACCTCAGGAGAGAAGAGCTGAGTCATATATAAGGGGAATTGTGATAGATGGTTTGACATGTGGTTATCATAAAACGCATCCACTGCCATTGAGTCGGATCCGGATCTGACATATAGCGACCCCTCCTTGGATTCTAAGGCAGTATCACTATGGAAGTAGATTGCCCCATCTTCCTTCCGAGGAGTGGCTGGTGGGTTTGAACCACCAGCCTTCTGGTTAGCAGTTAAATGGCTTGGGCACTAGGCCACCAGAGCTCCTGTGGTTATCACGGGTGGAGCTAAATCTACATAACCCTGGCTGCTGAGAGATGATTGAGAGAAATCTGGCAAGTAGGTGGAATAGAGATTATCCAAGACTTCTTCTTATAAAATAGCTAGATTATTTTTGATCCTGGGGAGCATGGCAGTTTCTGGGAGGAGGATGTATGAACTCTGAGTCATAAAACCATTATTGTGCAAATTTCAGTAACAAAGCTACATTAATGCACAAATATCCCATTGAAGCTCCACGAAAAGTAAGCAATAAAGTTTTTACTATGTGAGGAATAGTAAAGGAAAATTAGTAATTCATTACCCACTGTTATCAATATTTGTTGTTGTTGTTGTTATGTGCCGTCGAGTCGGCCCCGACTCATAGCGACCCCTCCTTGGGTTTCCGAGGCAGTATCACTACGGAAGTAGGA
>NW_006921595.1:11932754-11933855 GCF_000298275.1 Orycteropus afer afer | reverse complement strand
GTAAATGTTCAACTCATATGCCTGTCTTTTGTTTGGCTGGAAACCACAGGTGTGGGTTCAATTCCAGACTGAAGGACAGCTAGGGGCCATAGTCTCAGGGGTTCCACCAGGCTCTATCAGGCCAGCAAACCTGGTCTACCCACCCCCTTTTTTTTTTCCAAATGATTTTGAGTTTTGTTCCACATTGTTCTCCCTGTCTATCCAGGATCTCCTATATAGATCCTGTTCCAAGTGGTTGACAGTAGTAGCTGGGCACCAGCTAGTTCTTCTGGTCTCATAGTCGTATAGGCCGCAGATTGGATTGTGTACCAGTTGTTAGGACTAATTGTTTCCATGAATTTTTGGTTTTCTTCATTCTTCTTGGCTCTGGACGAGGAGAGACCCATCGTCGCATCTACATGGCGGCTTCCAAGCTTTTAAGATCCCAGTCGCTACTTGCCAAAGTAGGAGGTGGAACAATGTTTTGTATAGTCTGTTATGCCAATTGAGCTTGATGTCCCCTGCAACTATGATCCCAAGTGCACATGTTCAACTACTCAGTCCTTCAGGGTAGCTGATTGTAACCAAGCTGTGACCACAACCTTGCCCCTTGTCAGCTCTACTATACACCTGGGAATTCTGATCAGTCACATAAACTTATAGGACAATTATCTGCCAACCCTATATATGTTCTTGGATACACTCCACATTTCACAGACTTAACTAATAGTTCAGCCTGTCTACCCATCTATCCACCCATATACCCATGTTAGCCTTGACTGACAATGCAGTACTGTATGTACAAAAGGGTTCATATTTGTTGTCTGTACCTCCCTTGTACCGCTCTATGTCTTTCTCATCCTCAATGCTGCCATATTGGTCACTCATATTTGGTACATTGCCCTTCTCTTCCCATAAATCAATACTTATCTCTATCTATCTAACAGCCTTCCCTCCCCTCTCCTCCCTCCCCTGGTAACCAACAAAGAAAATGTCCTTCTATAGATAAACCTTTCCTTAACTTTTACAATAACGGACTAATACCATATTTGTCCTTTTGTGATTGACTTATTTCACTCAGCATAATGTCCTCCAAGTTCATCCACATTATGCGGTGTTTTG
>NW_006921595.1:11910841-11931715 GCF_000298275.1 Orycteropus afer afer | reverse complement strand
ATTGAATGTATAGATTGCTTTGGGCAGAACTGACATTTTTACAATTTTAAATCTTCCTATCCACGAACAATGGGATGTTCTTCCATTTATGTAGACGTCTTACGGTTTCTTGACGTATTTTTTTTTAATAGTTTTCTTTGTACAGGTCTTTTGTGTCCCTGGTAAGATTTATTCCCAAGTATTTTACTTTTTTTTGGTAGCTATTGTAAACGGTATTGATTTCCTTATTCATTCTTCATCAATCTCTTTGCTGGTGTAGAGGAATCCAACTGATTTTTGGATGTTGATCTTATATCTTGCCTTACAAACTACAACCATAGTTTAGCTGCTTAACTATGCCAAGAAACTGGCTAGGAAGCAAGATTGTGTATCTCTAATTAGAAGTTGATTTATCTTCATTATTTTCCTAGAGAAAAAAATGTAGAAATATCTTACCATTTGCAAAGTAACTTTTTTAGCCAAAATTATGAGTGTTTTGTATGTGCTACATGGGCATTAAAAAATCTCTCTTCTGTGCTTCAGAGTCTGTAAATCTAAAACTGTTCTAAAACTAAAGTTTATTTTGAAAAATGCTTCAGAAGAGTCTGAATGCAAAAAAACTCCTAGTCAAAGAAAAATGTCCTATCAACATATTTAGGAGGTAATTCAGACATGGAAAAAAAGAATTGAAAGAAGGACAAAAAGGAAGGACCAAAGTTTGGAGACATGATGCTTCCTTGACTAAAAGTAAACACTGAACAGACCACACCCTTCCTTTCAAAAAAAGAATAAGATTTAAGGCAAAGGCCTGACAAATCATGTAGTTCAATCCCATGATAGGAAGGAAACTGAAGTGCAGAAAGATTGGGGAATTTGTCTGAGGTGAGGAACCCTTGGGGCAGAACTGGATCTGGAACCCAGGGCACTGCCTCCTGGGCAGCGATCTTTCTTCAGTACCTTCTGCTTCCTTAGTGAGTTTCTGCAATTTCCTTGTTACCTCAGATTATTATAGGTTTTGCCTTTTCAGATTAATAAATTACCTTTAGTTTAAAAAGATCAAGGTATAATCCTCACAGATTTTGAACTGAACTTGTTTAGATGTAAATCAGCAGCAGAAATGTATAGTAAAAGGAAGGGTGCGGTGAGTGATTGCATACACTGTGGCTGAGAGTGAATGTTCCAGAAAAAGTGAACTGATGTGTTGTTGAAGATCTATTGTTTCAGCCACTGTATAAACAGAATGAAACGCTACCCAGTCCTGTGCTGTCCTCACAATCGTTGCTATATTTGAGCTCATCATGGCAGCCACTGTGTCAGTCCATCTCATTGAGGATCTTTTTCTTTTACACTGATCCTCTCCTTTACAAAGCATGACGTCCTTTTTCCAGGGACTAGTCCCTTCTGATAACACGCTCAAAATACATGAGATGAAATCTTGCCATCCTCCAATCTGAGAAGCATTTTGGCTACACTTTTTGCAAGATAGATTTGTTTGTTTTCTGGCAGCCCATGTTATTTTGAGTATTCTTCAACACCATAATTCAAATGCATCAGTTTGTCTTCAGTTTTGTTATTCATTGTCCACCTTTCACAAGCACATGAGGCAATTGAAAATATCATGGCTTGGATCAGGAGCACCTTAGTCTTCAAAGTGATATCTTTGCTTTTTAACACTTTAAAGAGGTCTTTTGCAGCAGGTTTGCCCAATGCAATACATTGTTGAATTTCTTGACTACGGCTTCCATGGGCATAGATTGTGTATCCAAGTAAAATGAAATCCTTGACAATTTCAATATTTTCTCCATTTATCATGATACTGCTTTTGGTCCAGTTGTGAGGATTTTTGTTTTCTTTATGTTCAGTTGTAATCTATACTGAAGGCTGTAGTCTTTGACCTTCAGTAAGTGCTTCAAGTCATCTTCACTTTCAGCAAGCAAGGTTGTGTCATCTGCATGTCACGTTTCTAATGAGTCTTCCTTCAATCCTCATCCTGTGTTTTTCTTCATATAGCCCAGTTTCTCAGATTATTTGCTCAGTGTACAGATTGAATAAGTATTATGAAAGGACCCAACCCTGACACACACCCTTCCTGATCCCAGACCATGCAATATCACTTTGTTCTGTTTCAATAACTGCCTCCTGGTCTATGTATGAGTTCCTTGTGGGCACAATTTAAATATTCTGGAATTCTCATTCTTTGCAAAGTTATCCATAATTTATTATGATTCACACAGTCAAATGCCTTTGGATAGTCAATAAAACACAGATAATTCTCATTCTTGTATTCACTGATTTCAGCCAGGATCCATCTGACATCAGCAATGATATCCTTCTTTGTTCTCCCTCTTTTGAACTCAACTTGAATTTCTGGCAGTTCTTTGTCTATGTACTGCTCCAACTGTTTTTGAAGTATCTTCAGCAAAATTTTTCTTGTGTGTGATGCTGATACTGTTCAATACTTTTTACGTTCTGTCAGATCACCTTCCTTTGGAATGGCCCAAATATGGCTCTCTTCCAGTTTGTTGGCTAGGTAGATATCTTGCAAGTTTGAATGGGTACTCTATCAATTCCTGGAGCCTTTTTTTTTTTGCCAGTTCCTTCGGTGGAGCCTGGACTTCTTCCTTCAATACCATCAATTCTTGATCATATTCTACCTCCTGAAATGGTAGAAAGTCAACCAATTCTTTTTGGTACAGTGAGTCTCTGTACTCATTCTATCTTCTTTTGATGTGTCATTCAATATTTTATCCATAGAATCCTCTAATACTGCCACTAATGGCTTGAATTTTTTCTTCAGTTCTTTTGACTTGAGAAATATTGAACATGTTCTTTCCTTTTGATTTTTTTATGTCCAGGTCTTTGCACACTTCATTATAATATTTAACTTTGTTTTCTCAAGCTGCTCTTTGAAATCTTCTGTTCAACTCTTTAACTTCTTCATTGCTTCTGTTTGTTTTTTGCTACTCTGTGTTCAAGAGCAATTTTCAGAGTCTTTTCTGACATCCCTTTTAGTCTTTTCATTTTTTCTCTGTTTTCAGGGACCTTGTGCTTTCTTTCTGTATGATATCCTTGATGTCATCCCACAACTTGTCTGGTCTTTGGTCATTAGTGTTCAATGCATGAAATCTATTCTTGAGGTGGTCTCTAGATTCTGGTGGGATATACTCTTGATTGTACTTTGGTTCTTGTGGATTTGTTCTAATTTTCTTCAGCTTCTGCTTTAACTTGCATATGAGCAATTGATAGTCTGTTTCATAGTCAGCCCCTGGACTTGTTCTGACTGATAATATTGAATGTCTCTTTGTCTCTTCCCACAGATGTAGTTAATTTATGGATAGTGCTTACTAATTTTAATGCTTGTAAATCACATTTTACCTCTTTCCTTAGACTTTCATTTTTTGTGTTTTACAAAAATACTTGTCCCCCTAAAAGCAATTATAGAAAGAAATTAACGCAGCAAAGATTAAAAGTGAAGTCTACCCTTAGCTGTTGAGTCCATTCTAACTCATAGTGACCCTATAGGACAGAATAGAAATGCCCTATAGTTTCCACAAATGAAAACACCAAACTCACTGCTGTCGAGTTGATCCTGACTCATAGTCAGGATTCATAGTGACCTCTCTTTGGGTTTCTGAGGCAATATCTCTATGGAAGTAGATTGCCCAGTCTGCCTTCCAAGGAGTGGCTGGTGGGTTTGAACCACCAGCCTCCTGGTTAGCAGTCAAATGCCTTAGGCACTAAACTACCAGAGCTTATAGTATTTATAGAAGCAGACTACAATGTCTTTCTTCCACAGAGTGGCTGATGAGTTGGAACTGCCACTCTTTTGGTTAGCAGCCAAGTGCTTAACCACTGTGTCATTAAAAAAAAAACAAACCAAATTCACTGTCATCAAGTCGATTCTAACTTATAGCAACCCCCTTTGGATTTCTGAGGTGGTAGATCTTTCTGGAAGTAGATTGCCCAGCCTACCTTCTGCAGGGTGGTTGGGGGGATTAAACTGCCAATCTCTGGTTAGCAGTCAAATGCTTAGGCACTATGCCACCAGAGCTCCTTTACTGTACCATTAGAACTCCTAAAAGCTAAGTAGGACCTAGTGTCTTTCAGTTTCCTTCTGATTTTTATGTGGCTGCAACCAATGTATACATGATCTGGATTCTGCACTTAACTGCTAACCAGAAGGCTGGCAATTCAAACCCACCAGACACTCCTGGAAAGGAAGGTGAGCAATCTACTTCTGTAGTGACACCGCCTCAGAAACACAAGAAGGGGTCGCTACGAGTTGGATGCGACTCAACAGCAAATAACAACAACAACAACTTCATGTTAAGCTTCCACACCTGGATACAGTCCATGACCTTATCATATAATTGCTACAGAGATAGATGCCTATGACCATTGTATACCCTAGTTCTATCAATTGGCACTTGAATTTTTTCCAGTTTTCAGAATCTATTAATAGTCCTGCTAAGAATGTCTTTAAACAACTCCCTTTGGCCAGCTTTTAGGCTAGTAGTTCCTTAGGGTATCATCCCCATGATCAATTGTAGATTATACCATTGTGGTTTATATAAATGTCTTCTAGTAATTTCTTTCTTTTTTTTTCCATATTGCCAGATTACTTTCCAGACTGAAAGAACTTATAAGATCAACAGTAATAATTGCATTTCTTCACAGAATTATGAACATTGAGCCTTATTATTTTTCATATATTTTAATAGCTATGCAATGTCACCTGTAAGCTTCTAAAATATTCACTTCTTGAATTGCTACTGAGAAAGTGTAATTTTCTTTTTTACAGTTTGGATTTTTCAGCATGTACTTCCCTTTTCTGATTATAGCATAAGATCTTATATATGTGTGTCAATTATTTATGTATGTTGAAGCTAAACTTTAGATACGTTTATCACATTTTCCTCATTCTGTTGTATTCCTACTTATTTAAATAGACTTTTACCATATTTTGCTTTCTACATATTTACAAAAATATTCATATTTTCTATGATGATACCCTCAATATTTTCAGTCTTTAAAGCAGTTTCTGCTCTCTACAGAGATTCCATATGTTTCCTCTAATTTTATTTTAGTTTTTAATTGCTTAAGTCTTTAAGCCCAGCTGGAGGTTACTGTAGTATATTGTGAGAACTATTGGATCCATGTTACAATTTGTTTAAAACAAAGATTTACTGTGTCCCTTCTGAGTGCTGAGTTCTGTGTTAGACATTGGTGATATTAAAAGAGGTGATATTCTAAGGGAAGTTACTGCCCTCAAGGATCTTACACTCTACTCAACTATACTGGTGAGTAAACGCCTGGTCACAGAGCAGTATGATACCTGCTAGGATGTGGGTAAGTGGAGGGTATGGAGGAATGTCAAGCTGAGTTACCTAACACAGTCTTTGGGGGGGGGGCGGGTATCAGTGAAAGACTCCCCAAGAAAAACCAAAGAAACAAAACCAGTTGCTGTTGAGTTAATTCCAACTCTTGGAAACCCCATGTGTGTCAGAGTAGAACTGAGTTCTACAGGGATTTTTCAATGACTCTAATCTCTAGACTTGAAAATCAAGTAGAACTTGACCTTCCATAGAGGAATACTGTTCTGGGCATAAGAACAGCAAGTGCAGTGCCTGGGCCAGAGAGAGTATGTTGCTTCCTACAGGAGAGTTAGGAAAGAGAACAAGGGCTGCACATTGTTTTGTTTTTTTAAAAAATACTGAAAGTACTTTGAAAAGGAAGCAAATGTCACCTTGTATTCATTGGCAACTGCTGACTGATGAAATGTGTTCCTTTCTAGCATTTCTGTGTTTGAGCACAGCAGATAAATAAAGCCTTGGGCTCCTGGTACATGTAGGCTGCCTTGTATGGTAATAAGGTTGAAGAAAAGTAAGGTTCCATTTCTGGTTTAGCAAACTTAAGGAGAGCAGGAAAAGAGCAGATGTTTTGAGGCTTATCTTGATTTTTTTTTTTTTTTTTTTTAGCTTCCAGGAAAAAAGGTGATGATGTTAGGGATCTAAGATGAGTTCCTACTGCCACGATCACTTACCACTCACCCAGAGAGAAAACCTAGACCCAGGGTGAGTGATAAGGGTGGGCAGATGTTTGGTGCCAAAATTTCCTAAAAGGCTCTGAGAAATATGCCTCTTTCTCAAAAATTTGATGCTTGTTGTGAGCTGCAGTGGAGTCATCCGGCTTCGTGGTGACCTCATGCACAATGGAGCAAAACACTGCCTGGTCCCATACCATCCCTATGACCAGCACTGTACCATTGTGATCCACACAGTTTCATTCATTGATGTTTTTGAAGTAGATTGCCAGGTCTTTTTCCTAGTCCTTATTGGTCTGGAAGCTCTGCTGAAATCTATTCAGCACAAGCCTCCACTGACAGATGAGCGCATATTATGTGCATTGGCCAGGAATTGAACCGAGTCTCTCAGGTCCCACTGAACAATCACTGCCCCCTGATCTGGTGCTAAGATGCTTAATTCAGTTGACTTAAATGAGTGGGTTAGGATATTTGGAATAGGGGTTTTGGCAAACTGCAAATAAATGATCACAGACTGTGAGGTGAAGAATAGGTAACATGCTCTATCTAATTTCCTAGGATTTGCTTTTTTCATTCAACGTAGTGTGGCTAAGCTCCATCCATATTGTTGCTTATTCCTATAGCTTATCATTGCACTGCTGTATGATATTCCATGATGTGACTGTTTCATAATTTACTTATCCATTCTTCTCTTGATTGTCCTTTAGATTGTTTATATATAGCTTGCAATCTGTATTTTCATTTTCATTAAGTTATCTATAGAAAAATAGTCCTAATTTTAATATATAAAAATTTACCAATATATTCCTTCATAGTTAACATTTTTTTATGTCTTATTTAAGAAATTTTTCTCTATCTTAAGATCATAAAGCATACTTACCTTCTTGTTAGCAGTCAAATGCCTTAGGCACTATGCCAACAGAGCTCCCTATCTACTAAAGGAAGCCCCCTTTAGGGGTAGTCGGGTGATTTCCTTCCCTCATCTGAGATGTAGCTGCCAACTTTTCTAACAAAATAGAATTTTCATCCGTACAAGGTGCCTGTCTGATAGGCCCATCTGTCACTGAACCTAGAAGAAGCAACCACCTCAGCAAGAAAGGACATAGAAAGAGAAGCCCCAAAACCCAAACTCACTGCCATTGAGTTGATTCCAACTCATAGCAACCCCCACTGGGTTTCCAAGGCTGTAAATCTTTATGGAAGCACACTGCCTAATCTTTCTTCCATGGGGCAGCTAGTGAGTTTGAACCACTCACCTTTTGGTTAGCAATCAAATGCTTTAACCACTATACCACCAGATCTAATTAGAAATAGGAGAGGGACTAGCAAAACAAAATACTAGAGAGAGGCTAAATAAAATTAGAACTGAGACATTTAGTTAATGACCATGTCACTAGTGACCTGGGAGAACACAATTTCAGTAAGTTGAATCAACAGAAACTGTGCTGCAGGGAGTTTAAAAGGTAATAGGAAAATGGAGACAGCAGGAGTGTTCTTAGATTGTAGAAATTTAGTAGTGAAGAGAAATATCTATCAGCTATGCACACTGGGTGGTTAACTCTGATTTCTCTTATCTCTGATTATAGACTATCCTTGGAAGGAAGGTTGGGCAATCCTACTTCCGTAGTGATACTGCCTCGGAAACCCAAGGAGGGGTCGCTATGAGTCAGAGCCGACTTGACGGCAAATAACAACAACAACAACAACAGTGTCAATCCTAGGGAGCTCTGGTAGTGTTGTGCCTAAGGCACTGGACTCCTAACCAGAGGGCTGGTGGTTCAAACCAGCTAGGAAGATGAGGCAATCTACTTCCATAGTGATACTGCTTCGGAAACCCAAGAAAGGGTGGCTATGAGTCGGGTCTGACTCATCAGCACATAACAACAACAACAAGTGTGAATCCCATAGTATCGTGTGCACCATTTTCAGAATTGCCATTCTCCCTTGGAAATGTATATGCTAACTGGCCTTAGTCCTGCATACATCCCAGCAAGGCCTTTGGCACATGGCTCATCAGATTGTATAATATGCAGTGGCAGGAGCACTATTCATGTGATATTAATAGCATCTCCAAGACTCGTGCAGTATACAACCCACTCAACCATACAAAGCAGTCGTGATTCTAGCAATTTCTATTTTGAAGCAAAGAAGGGTGTGCTACATTGTTTGCCCTCTTTTTGTCTGCCAGTGATGGACAAATGATACATCTGTCTTCTCTCATTTATGGCCAGAGTATAAAATATGATTAAAATAAATAAATAAATAATGACAAAAAGTAAATCTTGTAAGCATACCCCTGACAGTATTAGTGGCCATCTTGAAGAGAGCTTATGGTGATTGGCTGGATATGGGATAATAAGCACACAGAGAGAAATTCAATAGAACTCAAGGTCATAAATGTAATGATTATCCATTGGACAGCAGAACACAGGTTTTTTTTTTTTTTTTCTTGCAGCCACTATTCCTTGCTTCACAGGAGTAAACAAGGCTGAATATATAAAACATCTTGTAAATTCACAACCCAGTGGATGCAGTAAGCAAGTTTGAATTTAACAGGATGAAAGCCACCTGAAAAATATAAAATTTGTTTTTAGAAAATCCATTCAGATATATATATGAACTTTCTTTTATTGTTATTATTAAATACAAGAGTTAAACTGATGAATATGCATAGAAAATCAGAGAATTAAAAATAATTTAATCCATCTTCCTCATTTTACAAAAGAAGTAACCAAACCATTAACAAGTAATTTGCAGAAAGTCAGACAACTAATTTGTATCAAAATTTGTATTAGAAAAGGGTATTCAGGAGCTCTCTTGTTGGTCCCATGGATCTGTCTCTTGCTTCAACAGCATTTGGACAGAACAGATCAAGGACTACTCACCGCCAGCCTTGGACCATCCTCTAGCCTCCTCTCCAGGCGTAACCTATAGAACTATCTTCTTGGCCATCCCATTTCCATTGCCCACTAACACTGGTTTTTTTTTTTTTTTTTTTTTGTGTGTGTGTGATTAACTCCAAATCCTCAACCAATCATGAGCTCTCACATACCTCAGAATTAATCTGCCCAAGTGGAGGCTGGTGTCAACCACCTACCTGGTCAACTTGTATCTGCAGTCCTCCTATAACTACTTCTCTATGGGCCTCTATTTCAACAATGACTATGTGGCTTTGGAAGGCATGGAATACTTCTTCTGTGAGCTGGCAAAAGAGAAGCTCAAGGGTGTGAGCATCTCTTGAAGCTGCAAAATAAATGCAGTGGCCAAGCCCTCTTCTAGGATGTGTAGAAACAGTCCCAAGAGGTAGAACTGAGTGGGGTAGAACTGAGTGGGGTAGAACTGAGTGGGGTAGAACTCTGGACACCATGGAAGCAGCCCTGGCCTTGGAGAAGAACCTGACTTGGGCTATTCCTGGATCTGCAGGCCATGAGTTCTAACCACAGAGACCCCCCATCTCTGTGATTTGACTTTCTGGAGAACCATTTCCTAGATGAGAAGGTGAAACACCTCAACAAGATGGGCGACCACCTGCCCTCTCTGTACTGGCTGGCTGGCTGCCCCCCAGGTGGGGCTGGGTGAGTATGTCTTCCAGAGGCTTAGCCTCAAGGAGATGACCAGAAATCTCAGGAGCCCGGTGACCTGGAAAGGCCCTCCACATTCCCCAGGCATCATCAGGCTTCTGCCTGAACTTCACCTTCCAGCCATCAGGTAGCATCTTAACCACCCTGGAGCCCTTTTCCCAAGCCTTGGACCAAAAGCAAAGAAGAAGGTAAAAAAAGGACATTCAGAACCCATGCTTGGTACAACTAGTAACAGTTGTTTGTTGTGTGCCAGTGAATAGATTCTGACTAATAGCAACCCTACAAGACAGTAGAACTGCCCCATAGGTTTTTCTAGGCTGTGATCTTTATGGGAGCAGATCACCAGGTCTTTTCTCCTGAGGAGTACCTGGTCAGTTGGAATTGCCAACCTTTCTGTTAGTAGCTGGGCATTTAACCATTGTGCCACCAGGGTTCCTTAACAGTTGTTTAGGCAATCACATTTTACTAATTGAAAAGTCTTCTATTAAAGGAAATTTGAATGAAATTTTTTGCAGATTAAATCCACATGTATCCCATTTCAAGGAGGTCTGGTGGCATCATTGGCTGCTAACCCGAAGGTCAGTGATTCAAACCTACTAGTTGCTCTGTGGGAGGAAGATGAGGCAATCTATTTCTGTAAAGATTTACAGCCTTAGAAACCCAATGGTGGTTCTGTAAGGAGGAATCTACTCGATGGCAGTGGGTTTTTTTTTTTGTAACCCATTTCAAACAAAGGTCATATGTGTATATAAATTAGATTCATACAATATATAAATTAGAAGATAACTGGTTTTGTAAGGTAACTATTTTTCCAGTGATAAAAAGATTTCTTTTGGATTCTTTTAAATAGCAAATGCTCTGTCCCTTTTCTAGACACATTTATTTAAAATACAATCTTATAAGAATTCAATCAGCTCACACATTTTAAAAAGAGAATCCACTCTACAAAGCAAGGCTTATCTGTAAGTTACCATCTAACTTATAATTTTTAAATCACATTTCCACATGTCTTAAAGAAAAGCAGAGCACTAATAAGGATTTATTAGTTTTCCTGAATATCTGCAGTGTTGTAAAGATTACCACTTAGGAGCTGGCAAGGACAAGGCTTCTAATTATGGCTTTTGCTGTAGTAGGATTCAGAATACATTTTCCTACATCTATTTCCCAAAACTCTTGTGTTGGAGTTTTTTCCTTAGTGATGAATGAGTATGTAGAATATAGATTTTTTTTTTCCCCTGCACATGGTCTTGATCTACGTATTAGAGACACAAATGGTTTCAGAATAAATTCCCTCATTTAAAGTTTCATGTCAGGGTTCAGCCTCTATCGAATGGAACCCTTTTTGTCTGGATAGAGAGAAGTTTGCAAAACTTGGTGGAAATAACCTCAAAAGATTTTGAATCCTATTGGTATTCAGTATGTTACAATAATGAATTTTGCTTAAGTTTCATTTCATCTTCAGGGCACCATTGAGCCAAGAGGGATTTTATTCAAGGTGTAATTCTTGCCTACTTCACAGTGTTATTGGAAGACTCCAATGAGATAGTGGGAGCCAAAGTGATTGGTAAATGGTGAAGGGCCACCTGGAGGGTGGTTATTGGCAGATTTAAGCTTCAGGTTGGCCAACCATATGGGAGTAAGCGGGAGCATTAGTAAGGAAATACCAGAGGACTTGGAGAATCATTGCAAATTGTAATGAAATGATTGTAACCCCTTTTGCTTTTAATCTTTGGAAGTGCAGGAAGGTACACTTATGGTGCACAGTTAAGGGGTGGGTTGAGGGTTGGGGAAGATGGAGGAGTTTTCTTGTTAAATGATCAGACCTCCATGAGGAACAAAAAGGATGTGCAAAACAGTTCTTTTTCTTGAGTGCCCACCAGTATTTCAACTGCCTCTTGGGCCCACATTTCTTCATCTTCTCCTCCCATGTTTTTCTTTTCTTTTTTTTTTTTTCAGTTACTTAGATTCCAATTCATGATGACCCCATGTATGTCAGAGTAGAACTGTGCTCCATAGGGTTTTCAATGACTGATTTTTTGGGGAATAGATTGTCAGCCCTTTCTTCCGAGGTGCCCCTGGGTGGACTTGAACTTCCAGTCATTCTATTAGCATATAGGTTTGCACAACCAGAGACTCCCCATCATTTTTTACTACTGTCAGTTCTCTCTCCCAGGCTGTCACCCATTCTGTTGCATTCATTTTTCCTCTCCAGGAAGAGGTTGAGTTTGGGTTGAATTGGGATGCATATGCATTCCTCACAGGAGAAGGGGAGAAGCTAAGTTGTTCTTCCTGGTCCCACCTGGGGTAGAAACACTAACAAGACAAGAGAACGCTTGAAGTGAACATTTCTACTGCTTAGATTGGTGGCCTCTCAATACAACCTAAGAGCCTAAGAGCCCTTGTCCTTTCACGAAGTCCCCTTTCATTTCCTATAGTGGCATGAGTCGGAGTTCTAGGAGGGGGTTGGACAAGGACACATGGTAAAGGGGAGGGGTGAACACCACATAATGGCCTAAGCTGCTGGGGAAAGTCTGAAAAGGACTTCTTTAAGAGGACACTTGATTTGGTTATTAAGTAACATAATAACCTCTTTGCTACCAATTTCTAAGAAAACCACTTTCTCTATCTGGCCAGATTTTAAAAGAACATTTTGATGTTGGTTCTTTACTTGAGTGCAGTACTCAGCTGGTTCAGCAATAATTGTCTATATTTTTCTTACTAGAAAGAACTCTCTCCTGCTTCTTTAAAGGTCCCATAGAGGAAATGTGGGTTACTTCATGTACTCTTTACCCTTAGCCTATTTTTAAAGAGAAAAATCAGGCTTTCTCTGCTCAGAATGACTTAACAATATTTGTAGGTATATAGGGTCAAGAGCTCACATAGGACAACTCAATCATGCCCGTAAGACAAGCAGCATTGTTTATTTCCTATAACTGATCTGGGAACAAGCCTCCCTGCTGATGGTGGTGGAGCAAGACCTGGGAAACTTACATTTGCTATTTTAAATTGACAGCCTCTTTTGGTTTAAATGTCTCCTTCGAGTAAACAAACAAACAAACAAACAAACAAAGATCTATATCATCATTTCCCCTGTCTTTTCTCAGCCAAGATAGTGGATGTCAGAGGAAGCTTGCAGGGGAAGGAAGTGCTGGTCTGTATGGTCCTCTGTGTTTCTCTATGGGAAGGTCCCTTGTCCCCTTGGTCACTGGGCATCCTGCTGGTATCTACTTTGATACTATCTGGGGTAGATGGGTGGCCTCCTATCCCCTCTCTATTCTTTCTCCTCTGATACACTCTTTTAGACAGCAGGGTTTCTATTGCCCCAACCAGTCTGGTGGAATCCTCCCACTCCCCGCTCCTAGCATAACCTCATTTTATGGTTGCAGCAGTATATTGACAGGAAACTTCCAGAAATGCAAGCTGGATTCAGAAGAGGACGTGGAATGAGGGATATCATTGCTGATGTCAGATGGATCTTGGCTCAAAGCAAAGAATACCAGAAGATGTTTACTTGTGTTTCATTGACTATGCAAAAGCATTCAGTTTTGTGGATCATAACAAATATGGATAATATTAAGAAGAATGAGAATTTCATAACACTTAATTGTGCTTATGAGGAACCTGTGTGTAGACCAGGAGACTGTCATTTGAATAGAACAAGGGGATAGTGCATGGTTTAAAATCAGTAAGGGCATGTGTCAAGGTTGTATCCTTTCACCATATTTAATCTGTTTGCTGAGCAAATAATCTGAGAAGCTGGACTATATGATGAAGACTCATTAACAACCTGCGATATGCTGATAACACAACCTTACTTGCTGAAAATGAAGATGACTTGAAGCACTTAACTGATGAAGATTAAAGACTACAGTCTGCAGTATGGATTACACCTGAACATAAAGAAAATGAAAATCCTCACAACTGGACCAATAAGCAATATCACGATAGATGGAGAAAAGATTGAAGTTGTCAAGGATTTCCTATTACTTAGATTCACAGTCAATACTAATGGAAGCAGCAGTCAAGAAATCAGACGTTGTATTGCACTGGGCAAATCTGCTGCAAAAGATCTCTTAAAGTGTTGAAGAGCAAAGATGTCTGTTTGAAGACTAAGATGCACCCAACCTAAGCCATTGTATTTTCAGTCACCTCATATGTATATGAAAGTTGGACAGTGAATAAGGAAGACTGAAGAAGAGTTGATGCTTTTGAGTTGTGGTGTTGGCACAGAATTCTGAAAGTACCATGGACGGCCAGAAGAACTAACAAATCTGTCCTGGAAGAAGTGCAGCCTGAATGCTCCTTGGAAGCGAGAATGACCAGACTTCATCTGACCTACTTTGGTTATGTTGTTAGACGGGATCATTCCCTGGAGAAGGATATCATGCTTGGTAAAGTGGAGGGTCAGCAAAGAAGGGGAAGACCTTTAGTGAGAAGGATTGACACAATGGCTGCAACAGTGGGCTCAGGTATAGCAAGGATTGTGAGTCTGGCACAGGACTGGGCAGTGTTTCATTCAGTTGTACAGAGGGTCAGTATGAGTCAGAGCAGACTTGATGGCACCTAACAACAACAACAGCATTCAACAGACATTCCTGATTTAGGTAGTTCCTGTCTTCCTCGGAACATGGAACCTTAGAGCTTAGTTTTAATGGCTGCTGGGATTCCAGAGATAAATCAGCTTCCTGATAAGAAAACTTATATTTAAAACTTTTATCACTCATGCACAAGCATTTAAATTTAGTAGAATTACTGAGAAGAAAGGCTACCTAATTTAAACTGGAAAAAGATGGTCATTAGGAAGAAGCTTTTCATTTTTGGTTTAGCCATCTTATCACTTCTTATATGAGAATGGGACTTGCCAGTATTATCTTGGGGCTTCATAGTGTTCACATGCTTGGCTACATATTAGAAAACCCCAGTGAAGGGATCTGACAATATTGATGCCCACATCTGAGCTCCACCCACGATTAATGAAATCAGAATCTCAATGCTAGGCCTGGGCTCCCAGGAGATTCTAATATGCAGTGCAGTTAAGAAACTATCCAGTGCCTCAGATCAGTAGTATTGGCTTTACCTGGGCACTCTGTTAGAAATGCCCTGCCTCAGATCTACAGACCCAGAACCAGCATTTTAATAAGATTCCCAGGCAGCTCTATGCCTGCTAAAGTTTGGGAAGCACTGGTAATTTGAAGGGACTATCCTGGAGGAGCCAGGACTCAGCACCAGCTCTGGGGACTGAAAGGCTCTGGATTGGACAAACCAAGCCACGGCCCAGCTCCCTCCACCTCTTAGCGCAATATTGTTTCATAAATGACATTAGGTTAAAATGCATACAGAGTGTGGCCTTGATTGGAAACAGTCAATGCAAGGCACAGAGAGAGTGAGCCCACATACTTGGCTTGGATTGCCTGTGATGTGAACACATGTTAGTGAACCTCTGTTTTTAATTGAGGTTTGGTTGGCTATTTGCTTGTTTAAGCCCCAGGATCAGAGCAACCTCCCTCTTGACATCTTTCTTCTCTTGGGTTTCCAGAGCAACTAGATTAGAGTAGTGAATGTTCAAACCAAGGCTTGGGGGCTATGGAGGAGAATACATGACTTCAGAGGCAGACAGTCCTGGGTGCCAATTCTAGCTTCACTGTGTGACTTTGGACAGTCACAGATTTTACCAGATTTCCTATTACTTGTCCAAACCAAAAAACTGAACCCACTGACAGACTCAAGTAGCTTCTGACTCATAGAGTCACCCCCATTGGGTTTCCAAGGCTATAAATCTTTATCTTCCTCCCATGGAGCAGCTGGTGGATTTGAACTGCTAACCTGCTGGTTAGCAGCCAAATGTCTTACCCACTACACCACCTATTACTTGTCAAAATTCTGGAAATAACATTATAAGTGTCAGAGAAAAACTGAGTCTGAACGAGGGGTTGGAGGGAGTGGGGAATGGGGAGTTGTTGCTGAAGGGGTACAGAGTTTCTGTCTGGGGTGATGAAAAAGTCTTGGAGGTAGATACTGTAGTGGTGAAGGTTGTACAACGTTATGAATGTAATCAGTGCCACTACATTGTGTACTTAAAAATGGTTCACATAGCAAATTTTATATTATATATATTTTACCACAATAAAATTTAAAAAGAATAAACTAAGCCTGACACAAAATTAACAAATCCTGTTCATTCACAAACTTGTGGCAAGAGCATCTGCTATTACCTTCCTTTCAGGAGAAGTTCAGGGGTATTAGGAAGGAGACTAAGTCTTACAGAGAAACAAGAAGAAATACTGTGGTGCTTGATTGGGAAGCACTCTATTAAGTTGGGAGTTTTGAAAGTTGAGGAAATTTTCTAATTGGTCTTCTGGTACATTTGATTATCTGCAGTATGGCTAGAGAGCAGTTTGGGGACATTTGAAAAGAGGAAGGATTGATCTTTGTTAGTGGCAGAGGGTTTTCTGTGGTCCTCTGCTGTTTTATGGAACAAGTGGGGTTGATGGGGTGGTGTCTCGGATAACAGTCCTTATGAGAAGCTGACAGCCTTGGTAGGTAATTTCTCACAGAATTGCAGGGGGTAATCCGTCACATAGTGTAGTGCCTAAGGCACTTGACTGCTAACCAGAAGGCTGGCGGTTCAAACTCACTAGCCACTCCTCCGAAAGAAGGTTGGGCAATCTACTTCTGTAGTGATATCGCCTTGGAAACCCAAGGAGGGGTTGCTATGAGTCCGGTCCGATTAGAGGGCACATAACAACAACAACAACAACAGTCCTTCACACCTCATGCCTGGACACTGTAGGCAATAATCGAAAAGTTCATTTTCTTGCTGCTGCGTCGACTAGGATCCATGTTGTTTAACATTCACAAGTCTACCTCCTTTATGCTTACTGAGAGCACAGAGGCTTAGATTTGTGGTTAAAGGTCAGATATTCGAAATTGGGGGTCTTATTTCCTGCCCACGATGGGGAAAGTAAATTTTTAACTTATTATTTTGACAACAGCTTTCTTTCCAAATACAAAAAGCCAGTTACCAGTTGCCATCGTGTAACAACCACGTGTGGGTCCGAGTGGAGTTGTGTTCTGTGGAGTTTTCAGTGGCTGATTTTTTTTGGAAGTAGGTTACCAGGCCTTTCTTCTGAGGTGCCCCTGGATGGATTCAAACTGCCAGGCTTTTTGTTAGTAATCGAGCACTTAACTGTTTACATCACCCAGGGACTCCTAAATAAAAACAAAGAAATATGAAATGAAACCCATCTAAAGTCAAGAAGGCAACACTTAAAAAAAAAAAAAAAATCTGGGGCATTAAATGACCATGCTTTTAAATTTAATAAATTAAATGTCATCCAAGTCATATAAATTACCCCAAAGATGGATGAGCCACTTGTGCCTTTCGAAGTACTAGTAGCCATCCCTGATGTTATGAAAGCAGTGAATTGCCTTTTGATGGAAATTGTGTGGTGCTTCCTGTCTTCAAGTTATCTGCTTAATCGACATTGCAGGCTAAGAATTGGGAGAGCATTTAAGGACTTCACGATAGGAAACGACCTGCCATAGTCCTTTGGAGCATAAAGGGACCATACAGTTGCATGTTTTCCAGACTCGTATTCTTCTCTTCCTTTTCTATAGTGATCCTTGCTTGCCCTTGCTAATCATGAAGGAAAGAAAAAAAAAAAAAATCTACAGACTCTTTTCATTTAATAGCACTGATTTTGGCACTGAGGGAATCTCCCCAAGCAATTTAACCACCTTCCTTCCCTGCATGATCTCCAGCATCCTCCACACATGCATCCTCTCCTGGTTGTTAGAATGTCAGAATGTCACTGCTAACTGAAAGGCTGGAGGTTCGCGGCTACCCAGAGGCACCTCCGAAGAAAGGCCTGGTGATCTACTTCCGGAAAATCAGCCACTGGACAAAAATCAGCCCCATGGAACACAGTTCTCCTCTGACACACATGAGTTAGGCGTGAGTCAGAGTCGACTCAAGTGTTTAATTTACAGTACAGGGTGTTGGAATCACATCAGGGAGAAGAGATTTCTGAAAGTGAGAAGAAGGAATTCTCTGAAGGAAATAAGACTTTTGCAGAACTCTAGTATGCCTAAGATAAGAATAAGTGACTGAGAAAATGAATCAGTAGAAAAGTGCTTGTATAGGTCAAGGGCAGGAAGGAATATGTAGGGACTCAGCTTAAGGAAAAGGCTATCTTATAAGTGTCCTCAAAATACAACTGGGGTTGTTGATGTTCATTCTTGGTGCTGGATCATATTCTTAGACACAGTGCAGTCCCTGTCTTATTTTTCTAGTGCTGCTGTAACAGAAATACTCAAAAAATACAAAACAAAACAAAACAAAAAAACACCCCACCAAACTCACAAACTCACCGTTGTCAAGTCGATTTGACTCATAAGTGACCCCTCCTTGGGTTTCCAAGGTGGTATCTCAATGGAAGTAGATTGCCTCGTTCTCCTTCTGAGGAGTGGCTGGTGGGTTTGAACCACCAGTGTTTTAGTTAGCAGTCAAATAAATGCCTTAGGCACTATGCCACCAGAGCTCCCGAGTGGGTGGCTTTAACAAACAGGTATTTATTGCCTCACAGTTCAGGAGATTAGAATCGGAATGCAGAGTGCCAGCTCTGAGGAAAGCTTAGTTTCTTTGTCAACTCTGGAGGAGGGTTCTTGTCTCTTTTCAGCTCCTTTTCCTTGGTGATCTTCATGTACCTTGGTATCTGTTTTCCCCCATCTCTGCTTACTTGCTTTCTTGTTTAATCTGCTCTTTTATATCTGAAAAGAGATTGATTTAAAACACACCCTACACTGATACGGCCTCATTTACATAACAAAGAAAAACCATTCCCAAATGGGATGATAACCACTGGATAGGATTAGGATTGACAACACATATGTTTTGGAGGACACAATCCAATCCATAACAGTCACCAAAAGAAATTCAAACCAAACTCATTGCTGTTGATTCCAACTCATGGTGACTCCATGTGTTTCTGAGTAGACCTACTCGGTAGGATTTTCTCAACTACAATCTGCATGGGAAGCAGATCACCAGGCCTTTCTTCTGCAGTGCTACTGGGTGGATTTGAACAGCCAAACCTTTAGCTAGTAGATGAGCACAAACTTTTGGTGCCCTCAGAGGTGTAAGCCATTAAAATTTTTTTTTTTCCCCTCTCTCATTCACTCTAGCTCTTTTTTCCCTCTCTTTCCCACTCTCAATTGATTCTGTGCAGACTAGTGGCTACTCTTGAAATTCTCTTTTTTTCTTCCCTAGACTCTTAAGCCCAAACTTGTAAAACCTAAAAGATTCTTCTTCCTTCTATTTTACCCAACATTTTTAGATCTGTTTTTGTTTTTTCTCTTTCTCTTTTAATTTTTTTTCTCCCTTCTTTTCCTTTCCAGTGTCCATCTTTTATACCTTCTCTTCTCCTACTGATGACTCAATGTGTGCAGTAATGTGTGTGTGTTTGTGAGGGGGCAGGATGGAGAGAGGAGAATGCCAGGCCAGCAATGCTAGGCTTTAAGTTAATTGAGGGCAGGGGAGTAGGAGGGAAAGAGGCATGGGTAATTTTTGTCCCTGTCTTATCATATTGAGAAGATGCTGTATGAATCAGTCTCTCAGAGGACCTTGGGATCCAAAAGAGTGCAGAGGGAGGAGAGAGAGTAAAGGCAGAAGTTGATGAGCTATCTCTTTGTCCTGGGCTGATTTCTGTGGGAAGAGGAATATAGTCAGGGGTGATTCTGAGGCAGGATTTGGAGAAACTAATCAACTCTGCTCTGCTCTGGTGGCGTAGTACCTAAGGCATTTGACTGCTAACCAGAAGGTTGGTGGTTCGAACCCACTAGCCACTCCCTGGAAGGAAGACTGGGCAATCTACTTCCATAAAGATTTACCACCTTGGAAACCCAAAAAGGGTCACTATGAGTTGGGATCGACTTGATGGCAGTAAGTTTTTTTTTTTTTTAAGTCACTTAAATAGTTATGAGAACAGTTCCTACTAACCAAGGACACATCAAGCATTAGAAAGCAAGATCTTTGCTTCCCTGGTGACCATGGGCTTTTAGAGAAATAGCTGTGGCCATGACACAGAAGTAGTGAGGGCAGGAAGGGCACAGGAGCCTGAAGCTTAGGGATGTGGGAAATGTTGACTAAACTGGAATGAAGCAGAAAGGACTTGGAAGAAAGTGAACAAAAATCAAACCTATTTCTATTGAGTCGATTCTGACCCATGGTGACTCATGTGTTATACAGGAGAACTGTTCTACAGGGTTTTTTTTTTTTTTTTTTTTGCTATAATCTTTATGGAAGCAGATTGGCAGGCTTTTCTTCTGCAGCACCTCTGGGTGTTTTCGAACCAGTAACCTGTAGTTTAGTAGTAGAGTACAGACCCTTCTCAGTACTGAGGGACCTGGGAAGAGACTGAAGGGAGGCATTAAACCTGGACATTGCTAACTGGAGAAGGAAGGAATATGCACCCATAATGTATCCTTCTTGTGACAGGTTTGTGCTCTGAGATGCCTCTTCCCTCCCTAACTCATTAGAGGACCATAGCTTTCTTCTGTCCCTACCTGTGGCTTACATATAACTATTGTCCCCAGGGCGATGTCCCCACCCTTCCCATGGGGAGTGAAATTAAGGTCTTGGAGTTTTAGAAGTTAGGTGAGGTGATAGGCTACATATAATTTGAAATTTGACTCAACAGTAACACTTAAGAATCATTCATTCCTTCATTTAGAAATCACTAATTGGATGTCTGTGGTGTGCCTGTCACTTTGCTGGTCTGATACCACGTAACAGATGGGCACATTGAGTCCAGGGACACCAGTGATGGACCAGAGGTCACCAGTTAGACATCAGCAGAGCAAGAACCAGATCCCAGGCCTTTCTTCCCTGGGCCAGGGAGTTTTGGTACCATATGCCAAGGCCTTCACTGACCTTAATAAAACCACTTTGTCAACTTTAGGTCATTTGCATCTTTTCTCTCCTCTGTGAGCACAGCATCAAATGGAGTGTCTTGTACTTGACAGCCCAGTAGCTTTCCATTCCTAAACATGGTGGCCATTCCCAAGATGGTGGCTATTGAAATCTCTCCTTTAATTAAATAGTTTTTCCTAGAATTAGTGTAGCCTGGGGATTTATCATAACATTAGTCACTAGACAAGTTGAAGAATGCACTTGAGGTATCTTGTAAGTTGTTGCATGTAACTTCGGTTTCTACACCAACTCTGGTCAGGGCTGCGTTTGATCATCTGTATGTTAACTCAAAACCAACTGCC
>NW_006921595.1:11908875-11910191 GCF_000298275.1 Orycteropus afer afer | reverse complement strand
AAAAATATTGTTTCAGATTTAAGCGCAACTTGCACGAGAAATGAGTCCTCAGAAATGTTCTGTATAGAGGCTGAACTATGTCAAATCTGATTTTATGAAAGCAAGCACTGGCAAGATCATAGTAGGGGAGGGGCTGAGTCCCCTCTTATCTCAGGGGGAAAGTATTTGAGAGGAAAGGGACTATGAAGGAGGAATCTGAAGCCGGCTTCCCGCATGATCAAAGATTTGAAACTCTGGGGCTCAACTACCCTGGATCCTGTGATGTTTCTGACCCATGTGCAGGGCACAGAGTGTGATACAGTCAGTGATGGCCTGAGGAGCATCTGGTATATAGCAACTGTTGCCTTTTGGTATCATTATCTTGTTTATTATACAGGTTATTTCTCACTACTATGGAACCCGTATTAATTGCCTAAAGCAGTAATAGTGTTTCGCTGTTCTGAAATTTTCTTTTGAACATTTTATTGTGGTTTGGGTGAAAGTGCACAGAGAAAATTTTTTCCGATTCAACAATTTATACACATTTTGTTTCGTGAATTAGTTGCAACCCCCTTAAATTAACAGCACTCTTCCTCTTTCCTCCCTGGCTTCCTAGTTTCAATTTGTCCTTCTTTCCCGACCTTTCCTGCCTTCTGAACTTTGTTTTGGGCAAATACTGCCCTTTTCATCTTACATGGTTGACTGCTCTGAAGAGTACATTCCTCAGGGGTGTTGTTGCTCATTTTATAGGTCTGTCTGTTGTGTGGCTGGAAAGTGATCCCAGGGGTGGTTTCAGTTCCAGTTTTAAAGGGTGTCTAAGGGTCATAGTCTAGAGGGTTCCACCAGTCTCTATCACACCAGTAAGTCTGGTCTTTTTTAAAAATGATTTTGAATTTTGTTCTACATTTTTCTTCCACTCTGTTCAAATCTTCTATTGTGCTCCCAATCAGAGTGGTTGGTAGTGATAGCTGGGCACCATCTAGTTCTTCTGGTCTCAGGCTAGTAGAGGCTGTGGTTCACATGGTCCACTAGTCCTTTGGAGGAATTGTTCCCTTGAGTTTTTGATTTTCTTCACCCTTTCTTGCTCTTAACGTTGTTGTTGTTGTTGTTAAGTGCCATCGAGTCATTTCCGACTCATAGTGACCCCATGCACTGCAGAACGAAACACTGCCTGATCCCACGCCAGCCCCACAATCCCTGCTATACGGAGCCCATCATCGCAGCCACCATGTCAATCCATCTCGTTGAAGACCTCCCCCTCTTTCGTTGACCCTCCACCCTACCAAGCATGACATCCTTCTCCAGGGAATGGTCCCTTCTGACAACATGACCAAAAT
>NW_006921595.1:11902204-11906084 GCF_000298275.1 Orycteropus afer afer | reverse complement strand
TCCTTGAGTTGTTTCTCCTCACCTGTAACCCTGGCTCTTAATGGGGAGAGAACAATTTTCTTTTCTTTTTTCTGTTTTGTAAAGAGACTATTATCTGAATAGTGATACAATGAACATTAGAAATATCATCCAACAAGCATCAAATCAGTATCTTCACACAAAAGTTAAACTTTCTTGTGTTGTCTGAATCTTCCTGGAAGGTGTTCCCTGCATCCAAGCAACTGAACAGGTGAGTCCCCCATGGTTGTACTGCATCACCCAGGTCCTCCACCAGCCCCAGCCCCAGTTCTTTTAGGCCACATGGAACTCTGTCATCTTCTCTTTTGTGTTTTCTTCTGTAGATTATTTTGAAAGATGTTGTTCAGACATCCTATGTGTCTAACAAGAAGAAAAGGGCTAATGAAATTGGAGACTGGGATGAAGCTTAGTACCTTGCTCTGTGGGATGGCCTCTTTACTTCTCTTCATACCTCCTCTGGGTCTCTCCTTTGTAACTCTGTAGCTCTGCTGGTGCAATGCCTAAGGCATTTGACTGCTAACCAGAAGGCTGGCAGTTCAAACCCATCAGCCACTCCACAAAAGAAAGATGGGGCAGTCTACTTCCTAAAGATTTACTGCCTTAAAAACCTAATGGGGGTCACTGTGAGTCAGAATTGACTCAATGACAGTGAGCTTGGTTTTTTGGTTTAGCCTTTCCTTAATTGTCTGGAGAACTGTTTCTTGCCCTCCCGGATCCTGTTCTTAAAGTCTCTCAGCCTCTCTTCCCAAGTTGTTGTCAGATACCCTTCTCACTTTTATAGGGTGTGGTTCTTATATTTTAACCATGTTGCTTCAGGTATGTAAATCATTACCCTTAGGGAGATTACAATCGGGTATATGATTGAGAGGATGGGAAAAAAGATAATACAGCATCCAGTTGTTAAAACATTGGTAGCTTAAAATCATCCATAGTAGGAGTATTTACATCCTGGAATTGGGCAAATACAGCTCTCTCCCTCTTTTTATGGCAACTCTGCATAAATTACAAGTAAGAGAAAGCTTGGAGGGAGTCAGCTGCCAATGAAAGGTTGGAGGCTCAAGTCCACCCAGAGAAAGACCTATCAATCCCAGCAAGTCCTTCCAAGGACTGGCTGGTGGGTTCAAACCACCAGCCTTCTGGTTAGCAGTCAAATGCCTTAGGCACTATGCCACCAGAGCGCTCCCTCTAAAAAATCAGCCATTGAAAATCTAATGGAGCAGAGTTCTGTTCTGACACACACAGGGTCACCATGAATTAGAGTTCACACACTGGTAACTGTTTTTTTTGTGTGTGTCTGTTTCAAACAATGGCATCAGAGGACCTTTAGATGATGAGATTTAAACAAAACAGAATGTTTCTGATTCAAATTCTTCCCTTTATTGCCTTGTTAAAGTAGCTTCCCAAGAACTCCAGCCAGATAAATGAGAACAACAGAGGAGTGAGGTCTCCTAGGGCCCATAGAAGCGGAGATATTCATTAAAGAACCCAGTGTGGGGTGGTGAATGACATTATAATCAAGCAGGTCTACCTAGATAGAGTTAACAGGCCCCAGCACAGAGCTGAAGATAATATCCTTTCCAGAGGCTTGGGGCAGCTTGAAGGATGCCTGCTTCCAAGCCAGAGTCTGCATCTCTCTATTTCTCTGGCCAAGCAGTATACGTGTGACTCTCCATGTTCCTTTTCATAGTGTTTCCTGGAGAAGATGAACCAGGGGCTGTGTCACTTAGCAGTCAGCATCTCACTGATCCATGTATCACTTGGCAGGCAGGGGACCTAGTGCAGGATAGTCTAGTGGACATCAGATCCCAGTGAGAGGGAGCCTGGTACACTCAATGGAACATAAGCTCTGACTCAGAGGCAGCTTCTTTGGCTCGAGTTGTCAGCCTATATATATACCTAGGCAGAAGAAATGCTGCCCCAAGTTTGCCATTGCAGGGAGAACCCTAGATGTGGGGATTCAGCCCCATGAAGTTGATGTTTGCTGCACATTAGAGTCACCTGGTGCAGTTTTTAAACTCCCAATGTCTAGGCTGCAATTTAGATCAATAATATCAGAATCTAAGTATCCCCAGGTGATTCCATTATGCAGCCAAGATTGATAACTACTGCACTAGAGAATGTGGACAAGTATACAACTTCAGCTAGTGGGTCTCATCCCAGGGTGGTGCAGGTCCCTCTCTCCTAGGCCATTTGGAAATATGGAGGGTATTATTTGTAGCAATTGGGGTGGCTACAGGCATTTACTGGGGCCCAGGAATGTTAAAAACCTTTTGCAATTTTTTTTTTTTTTTAAAGACCGTTCTTCACAATGATGAGCTCCAAATCTCTTGAGTATTTTAGTGTATGGCATGTATGTTGAATGTGAGAGATACTGAATATACGTTTTCATCCTCGGTGTCTGGGGGAGGCAGCCTGGTTACCTTTTGTTTGAGATATTGACAAGATGGAGAGATTTGTCCTGGAAAATTGATTTTAGGCTTGTAGAAGTCTCTCTATAATGTTCCATCTAGAGTGAGAACATTGGCTGCATGTGTTTGTTTAAACCAAACAGCAAAATCCTTTACTATTATCTACCATTCTCTTCCTTTCCCCCAGAATTTTCTTGAGTACTAATGCAAATCATACTGGGATGCTGGGGAGGGGAGGTAGGGGAAGGAGTATTTGTGGAAATGGCATTGACCAGGATTGACTAAGAAGACAACAACTTCTCTGTTTCTTAATTTGGCAGATCACATCCAGTCCACTTGGCACCCAAAACAAACTCAGGTGAAATGAACTGGCCATCGTCATGCCAAGCATGTAATACTTATGTGATCTGCTATTTCAGGCAGGAATCAATTGATTTTAACCCTAGTGGTGTTTTGTCCAAATTTAATCACTGCTGAAGAGAGAGGCTATATGGATCTGCTGGTGTTTCTGTGACATTTCCAGCATCTCGCTTTCCTATACAGACTCACCTTGCACATTGCACAGACTTACCACATCATTGCTTGCTGTAGGTTGTCACCTCAGCACCTGGAGGAGACTGCAGCAAAAAGAATGAAGTATTGAGCTAGACAAAGAACTGAAGGTTTCAAGTGGACATGTTTCAAGCTGCCACATCATGGGCTGCAGTCAGTCCTAGAATTTCAGAGTTCTCTTCAAGAGAAGAAATAGATCTTGTTTAAATCACCATCAGCTGTTGTTGAATATGTGTTTATGAGACACTTGCCTCAGGTCAGCAGACTGGAAAGGTCTCTAGGTCTTGGAGTCTGGTGATATGAGAGGGTGGACTAGACTAGGATTTGTTTTCCCAGCTACATTAGAATCAGCTGAGAGAGCTATAGAAAACAGGACAAAAAAACTAGTGCTGAGTTTCTACCTAGACCAATTTCTGCCAGGAGTCTAGGTATTATGTTTTTAGACTCTCAAACTATGGCTGACACACTCTACAATGATCCCTAATGAGACACCTTTGTATCCTTCCCTTGATTGTGTATGGAACCTGTGACCTGCTTCCAACAAGTAGAATATAATAAAGGTGACAGGATGTTGTCATGTGTGTGATTAGGTCACAATGTGTGTGATGGCAAAGGTGAACAGATTGTGTGATGTAGTTAAGTTCCTAATCAGTTGATTTTGAGTTAATATAAAAGCAGGTTGTTCTGAGTAATCAGAGAGCTCCTGAAGACTTAGGCTTTCCAAAATATCATAAATATGAAGCAACAGAGAGTCTCTCTCCATTGCTGGCTTTGAAGAAGCAGATTGCTCTGAATTCTACCGTCACAAGGAAATGAGTCGTGCCAACAAATTGATGGAACTTGGAAGCAGACCCATTCCATAGTCATGCTTCCACATGAGAATGTGTCCTGGCTGACATTTT
>NW_006921595.1:11893062-11898266 GCF_000298275.1 Orycteropus afer afer | reverse complement strand
GCAAATTCTTCTGCTAGTTGGGGTTTAGTCCACCTCTGCATCCTTCCCTTTAAGGCTCAGGGGTCCAGGATTATCTTCTGTGTCTGTGTTAATTGGTTTCCCTTTTCTTTGTTGAAGAGGGTCTGTGCCGTCTGTCTGCCTAGTCCGCCATCTTGCTGGAAGTCTTGGTTATGTGTTTTCTAAGGATCCATTCAGCTTGGGAATTCTCTGATTAATCATGAGGTTTTACTCTATTAAGAAACATTATCCAAATTTCAGCAATAAAGCTAATGGTTGCATTTCCTTTCAATGTCATTGTTTAACAGGCTCACTAAAGGCTTATTTAATTATGTAGGGGAAGGAATCAGTATTTGACTTTGTTGTTGTTATGTGCCATTGAGTCATTTTTTACTCATATTCATTCACTCCATGTGTTAGAGTAGAACTGATCCCATAGGATTTTCTTTTGTATTCTTTCTTTTCAACCAAGATCCATCTAACAATCAGCATATCCCTCATTCCATACCCTCTTCTGAATCCAACTTGAATTTCTGGCAGTTCCTTATCAATATACTGCTGCAAACATTTTTAAATTATCTTCAGCAAAATTTTACTTGCATATGATATTAATGATATGGTTCAATAATTTCCACATTCTATTGGATCAGCTTTCTTTGGAATGGGCACAAATAATCAATTTTTTCCAGTTGGTTGGCCAAACTTCCAAATTTCTTGGCATAAACAAGTGACAACTCCAGCACTGCATCCATTTGTTGAAACATTTCAATGGGTATTCCATCAATTCCTGGAGCCCTTTTTTTTTTTGGCCAATTTCTTCACTGCAGCTTGGACTTCTTCCTTCAATACCATTTATTCTTAATCAGTTGCTGCCTCCTGAAATGATTGCCTTAGCCAAATCTTCTTGGTACAGTGACTCTCTGTATTTCTTCCATCTTCTTTTGATGCTTCCTGCACCATTCAGTATTTTGTCCACAGAATCATTCAATATTGCAATTCAAGGCTTGAATTTTTTCCTTCAGTTCATTCAACTTGAGAAATGCCAAGCATGTTCTTCCTTTTGGGTTTACCAATTCCAGGTCTTTATACATTTCATTATAATACTTTGTCTTTTCAAGCAACCCTTTGAAATCTGCTCAACTCATTTCTTCCATTCGTTTTAGTGACTCTGTTCAAGAGCAAGTTTCATCATCTCTTCTGACATCCATTTTGGTCTTTTTTTCCTTTCCTTTCTTTTCTTAGTGACTACCACTTTGTCGTACTGTGGTGGCTTGCATTTTGCTGGAATCTGTGCCCCTGTATAGGAGCTCTGGTGGCATAGTACCTAAGGCATTTGACTGCCAACCAGAAGGCTGGCGGTTCAAACCCACCAGGCACTCCTTGGAAGGAAGATTGGGCAATCTACTTCCGTAGTGATACCGCCTCAGAAACCCAAGGAAGGGTTGCCATGAATCTGATCCAACTTGAAGGCAATGAGTTTGGTTTGGTTTAGTTTTTGCCTCTTTATACCAGCAGGGTCACTCATGGTGGCTGGTTTTCAGTGGAACTTCCAGACTAAGACTAGGAAGAAGGATGGGGCCATCGATTTTCTGAAAAACTTGACCACTGAAAACCTTATAAATAGTAGTGTCTCTTGGAGGTAGGTACTCTATATCCTCATTTATAAAGATTAGGAAACTGAATGCAAGAGTTCACATAATTTGTCTAAGATCACACAGTGACAGAGTCAGGAGTCAATCTAGGTAGTCTGCCTTCAGCACCTACTCTCTTAATCCTTATCAGTGGTTCAGAGAGGAGAACTTTGGGTCAAACATTTTCTTACTGGTGCAGAGTCCCTCCCTAACCTGAGATGTCAGGTTAAGTGACTCTGGGAAGTTGGAATTGTTCTCTTGGGAGATCATCTGTTTTGAACCAATTGAATAGCCCACCTATACCCAGCCCAGCCAGCCCAGAACCAGAGAGAGATCCTTCAGCTCCCTTAGCCTAACTCTCATTTCCTTTGCTTTCCGCAATGGACAGCCCATATTGTGTATGTGCAAGTTGATTAAATCAGGTAGCTGCAATGATCTGCAAGTGTGATGAATTAACACCACATGCAGGGGCTGACCAGAGCTCAGCTGTTCGCTTTGATTCCTTAATTACAAGTGAAAGAAAACTATTCTCTCCACTAAGAGAAGGACGTTTACACCAATTTACAAAGTGTAGTGTGAGTTCACCCAAGCAAACAGAACAGTAGTTGAATTGCAATGTTTTTCAGAGACAACAGTGAAGATTTAGGTTACTGAAGAGTGTAAAATGCCCAAACTGTACATAATGGTTGGATCTCAAACTCACTAGTTTTTCTGGAGCAAATAAAATTTTATCTCATCCAAATTATTTCTTCACTCAGCCAGTCTTGATATATCTATTGTGTGGTTAGTATCATGCTTTCTTTTATCTGTTTGGAAAAAATTCTCTGGAGCATCAAGGAATATCACTTGATTCCACAGTTCAAAGACCAGAACTAACCTGTGGCCGTCCATCACCCATTCATATTATTCATGATTTTATGCACTCCTCCCTGTGACTACCCCTTCCCTGTGTCCTTCTTATCTGTGCATTCCTGTCTGTCCAGCTTTCCTTCTATGTGAATGCTGCCCCTCTGATGTCTCATGGCTGATTGATCTAAGGGGTACATTTCCTTAGGGGAGTTGGGTATATCTCCCTGGGGTAGGTGTTCTGCTTGTAGGTCTTTCTACTGTTGGGCTGAGAACCAGTCCGTGTAAGTGAGCCCATTTCCAGGCCTGAAGGATAACGCAGGGTCATAGTCTCAGGGGTTTCACCAGTCTCTATCCGACCAGTAATTCTGGTCATTTTTGTGTTTTTGAGTTTTGTTTCACATTTTTCCTCTGACTCTATCCAGAATCTCCAATTTTGATCCCTTTCTAAGTGACTGGCATTGGTAGCTGAGTACCATCTCTAGTTCTGGTCTCAGGGCAGTGAAGGCTGAAGTCCTTGTGGTCCATCACATCTTTGGACTAATTTTTTCCAAATGACTTTCATTTTCTTCACTTTTCTTTGCTCCAGATGAGAGGGGACCAATAGCTGCATCTTAGATGACTACTCCAAAGCTTTTAAGACCCCAGTTGCTACTCACCAAAGTAGGAAGTAGAACAAGATTTTGTACTATATTGTACAAGATTATGTACTATATTGTGTCAATTGAGTATGATGTCACCCAAGACTATGGTCCCAAGGCCTCAGGCTTGATGATTCTCTGCCTCAAGGTATTTGGTTGTCTCTGAGAAGCTACTCCAACCTTGTCCTCTGTTACCTCTGTAATGTGTGTGGGTAATTTTGTAGAACAAGTACATATATAAGACTGCTTTCAACCAAATCCATCCTTGGTCTTGAGTATATTCCTGTTCACCTACCACAACCTGATCTCACCTGTCTATGCATTTACCCATAGGCTAGTGCTTGGTGCCACTGGTAATGCAGTATTATACATGTAATAGTATTTGCCTCTGTTGTCTATATGTTTTGTGCACATTTCTGTGTCCTCTCTTTCCTCATTGTCACCTGCTAGTCACAGACCCTTTCCATACTGCCCCACCCCTCATCCAAGTCAACACGTGACCCCCAACTAGTCCAAAATTATCTCTCCCCTTCCCTCCCATCCCTAGTACCAACAAACTGAATTTCCTACCCTGAGTAAACCTTTCCTTGACTTTTTACAATAATGGATTCATACAGTATTTGTCCTTCTGTGACTGACTTACTTCACTCAGCATAAACCAAACCAAACTCACTGCTGTCAAGCCACTTCGACTCATACTGACCCCTCCTTGGGTTTCTGAGGCAGTATCTCTACAGAAGTAGATTGCCCAGTCTTCCTTTCGAGGAGTGGCTTGTGGGTTTGAACTGCCAGCCTTCTGGTTAGCAGTCAAGTGCCTTAGGCACGACACCACCGGAGGTCCCTCATAATGTCCTCCAAATTCATCCACATTGTGAGATGATTCATGTATTCTTCATTATTCTTCAATGATTCATAGTATTCCATTGTGTGAAGGTACCATAGTTTGGTTATCCATTCATCTGTTGATGGGCATTTATTTCCATCTTTTTGCTATAGTGAATTGTGCTGCGATGAACATGGGTGTGCATTATGTCTATTTGTGTCCTGGCTCTCACCTTTTTTAGGATATATTCCTAAAATGGAATTTCTATTTTCAATTTTTTAAGGAAATGCCAAACACAGAGGCTGTACCATTTTACAGTCCCACCATCATTGTATGAGAGTTCCAATCTCTCCGCACTCTTGCCAGCATTTGTTATTTTCTGTCTTGTTGAACTTTGCTATTATTGCTGGGGTGAGATGATATCTCATTGTTGTTTTGATATGCATCTCTCTAACAGCTAATTATCTTGAGCATTTCTTCATGTGTTTGTTTGCTGTCTGTATATCTTCTTTAGTGAAGTTCCTGTTTATGTCCTTTGCCCATTTTTGAATTAGATTGTTTGTCTTTTTGGTGCTGAAGTATTAAAGTTTTCTATAAATTTTAGAGATAAGTCCCTTGTCAGATATGTCATAGCCAAATATTTTTTCCCAGTCTGTAGGTTCTCTTTTTATCTTTTTTGGAGAATTTCATTTTTAAAAGGGCACAGTCATCTAGTTTCTTTTCCTGTGTTTGTACGTTTTGGGTTTTGCTTAATAGTCTATTTATGCCATAAATTAGGGCTCCTAGATTTGCCCCTATTTTGTCTTTGATGAACTTCAAAGTTTTAGTTTTACATTTAAATATTTGATCCAACTTGAGTTCGTCTTTGTGTATGGGGTGAGGTATGGGTCTTGTTTCATTTTTCTACAAGTGGATATCCAGTTTTGCCAGCACCATTTGTTAAAGAGGCTGTCTCTCCCCCATATAATGGGCTTTGCCCCTTGTCAAAGATCAGCTATCCATAGATGGATAGGTCTATTTCTGGGTTTTTGGTTCTGTGCCATTGGTCTCTTTGTCTATCATTGCAGTGTAGTAAATTACTTAGTGTGGCTTTTCTACCCATAAATCTTTGTAAACTCCAAGGTGGGATTTTCTATGAGCAACTGAGGAGCTCCTGATTGCTGAAGTTGTCCACCTGGAGTATTTCTGTTGGGAGTGGCACAAAACAATGTTCTGGGAGGTGCCCACTCTCTCAGGGGCTTAGAGTTCTGATGCTATGATTGGCTA
>NW_006921595.1:11891549-11892734 GCF_000298275.1 Orycteropus afer afer | reverse complement strand
GAGGGAGGCAGCATGTCTGGCCTGGCAGGAATAGGCCTTGGGTTACTGCTGGTAATCCTGTCTTCCTCTTGTGGGATTAGAAGAGGTCAGAACATGTGGCCTCCTTGCCGTTTTTGCAATCATTGTACCAATACCATGCTGTTTTGACTACTGTGGCTGTATAGTAGGTTTTGAGATCCAGGAGTGTTAGACCTCCTACTTTGTTTTTCTTCTTCAGCAGTGCTTTGCTTATCTGAGGTCTCTTTGCTTTCCATATAAAGTTAGGGATTTGTTTTTCCATGTCTTTAAAGAATGCTGATGGAATCTGTATTGAGATTGCATTGAATGTATAGATTGCTTTGGGGAGTATTGACATATCACAATATTCAGTCTTCCTATCCATGAACATGACATGTGCTTCCATTTATGCAGATCCCTTGTAGTTTCTTGTAGTAGTGTTTTATAGTTTTCTTTGTACAGGTCTTTTGTGTCCTTGGTAAGATTTATTCCTAAGTATTTTATTTTATTTTCTGGGTAGCTATTGTAAGTGGTGGGAGCTCTGGTAGCATAGTGCCTAAGGCACTTGACTGCTAACCAAAAGGCTGGTGGTTCAAACCCACCAGCCACTCCTCCGAAGGAAGATAGGGCAATCTACTTCCGTAGTGATACTGCCTTGGAAACCAAGGAGGGTCCGACTCGATGGCACATAACAACAACAACATTATAAATGGTATTGATTTCCTTATTTCTTTTCAGCAATCTCTTGTTTTTTTTCTTTTTATTGTGATTTGGGTGAAAATTTATAGAATAAATACACTTTCCATACAGCAGTTCACATACACTTTGTCTCATGACATTGACCACAATTTACCACAATGCAGCATCTCCCCTTCTACTTCCTTCCGATAGTTACCTCTTTCCTGTGTCCATCCCTCCATGCATTCCTGCCCCCTGAGCTGTCTTCCTGTGCATAAGTGACCCTTCTTTCTCCCATGATTGTTCTCTCCAAGGAATGTATCTACCAGAGGTAAATGTTCAACTCATATGTCTGTCTTTTGTTTGGCTGGATGCCACAGGTGTGGGTTCAATTCCAGACTGAAGGACAGGTAGGCGCCATAGTCTCAGGGGTTCCACCAGGCTCTATCAGGCCAGCAAACCTGGTCCAACCCCCCTGTGATGGTTGGAGCTGTGTGTCAACTTGGCTGG
>NW_006921595.1:11890227-11891313 GCF_000298275.1 Orycteropus afer afer | reverse complement strand
TGTGTGTGTTTCTCTAGAGAACCCAATCTAACACACCCCTTTTTTTTTTTTTTCAAATGATTTTATGTTTTGGTCCACATTGTTCTCCATGTCTATCCAGGAACTCCTACATAGATCCTCTTCCAAGTGGTAGACAGTAGTAGCCAGACACCGCCTAGTTCTTCTGGTCTCATAGTTGTATAGGCTGCAGATCGGATGGTGTATCAGTCACTAGGACTAATTATTTCTATGAATTTTTGGTTTTCTTCATTCTTCTTGGCTCTGGACGAGGAGAGACCCATCGTTGCATGTACATGGCAGCTTGCAAGCGTTTAAGATCCCAGTTGCTACTCGCCACAGTAGGAGCTGGAACAATGTTTTGTGTATTATGTTATGCTAATTGAGCTTGATGTCCTCTGTGACTATGGTCTTGAGCCCACAGATTCAACTGCTCAGTCCCTCTGGGTAGCTGGCTGTGACCCAGCAGTGACTACAACCTTGTCCCTTGTCAGCTCCATTATACACCTGGGAATTCAGATCATACACATAAAGTTATAGGACCACTGTCTGCCAACTCTATACATGTTCTTGGGTGCACTCCCCACTTCATAGACATAGCTAATAGTTCAGCCTGTCCACCCATCTATCCACCCATATACCCATGTTTGCCTTCACTGACCACACCATACTGTATGCGCAAAAGGGTTCATCTTTGTTGTCTGTACCTCCCATGTACCTCTCTGTATGTCTTTCTCTTCCTCTATGCCACTATATTGATCACTCACATTTGGTACATTGCCCTTCTCTTCAACCAACTCAAAACTTATCTCTATCTATCTAACAGTATTCCCTCCACTCCCCTCCCACCCCTGGTAACCAATAAAGAAAATGTCTTTCCATAGATAAATGTTTCCTTGACTTTTACAATAATGGACTAATACAGTATTTGTCCTTTTGTGATTAACTTATTTCACTCAGCATAATGTCCTCCAAGTTCATCCACATTATGCAGTGTTTTGCAGATTCTACATTATCCTTTAGGATCGCATAGTATTCCATTGTGTGTATGTACCATAGTTTGGATATCCATTCCTTAGTTGATGGACA
>NW_006921595.1:11868926-11873850 GCF_000298275.1 Orycteropus afer afer | reverse complement strand
TCTTTCTTAAATAATCTCCCTGTGCCTTTCCTCTAATTCTGCTCTTCTGTGTTTGGTGCACTCTGATTCAGTGAGCTGTTCAGAGCACCAAAATCCCTAATTCAAACTGCTGTACCTAGTTTTTCAAGCACTTAGATGCTAGAGAGAAATAGCATGGTGCTTACTGATGAGACTCCAAGTTGAATCTCAGCAATCTCTTTGTTGATGTAGAGGAATCTAACTGATTTTTGCATGTTAACCTTGTATCCTGCCACTTTGCTGAATCTTTCTGTTTGTTCCAGTAATTTTTTTTTTCCTAAGTCTCTTGGGTTTTCTAAGTATAGGATCATGTCATCTGCAAATAGAGATAGCTTTACTTCTTTGCCAATTTGTATGCCTTTTATTTCTCTTTCTTGCTTTGTTGCCCTGGGTAGGACTTCCGATACAATGTTAAATAGAAGTGGTGCTAGAGGGCATCTTTGTCTGGTTCACATTCACAAGGGGAATGCTTTGAGTCTTTCTCCATTGACAATAATGTTGGCTGTTGGTTTTGAGTATATATTATTATAATTATTTTGTTGAGGATTTTTCCTTCTATTCCTATTTTGTTGAGAATTTTGAACAGAAATGGGGTTGGATTTTATCAAATGCCTTTTCTCCATCAATTGATATGATCATATGGTTCTTTTGTTTTATTTATGTGATAGATTACATTGATTGTTTTTCTGATGTTGAACCATCCTTGCATAGCTGGTATGAATCCCACTTGGTCATGGTGTATTATTTTTTTCATATGTTGTGGATTCTGTTGGTTAAGATTTTGTTGAAGATTTTTGTGTCTATATTCATGAAGGTTATTGGTCTGTAGTTTTCCTTTTTAGTGGTGTCTTTCCCTGGTTTTGGTATTAGTGTTATGTTTGCTTCATAGAATGAATTTGGGAGTATTCCATTGTTTTCTATATTCTGGAAGAGTTGAGTAGTATAGGTATCAGCTCTTCCCTGAAGGTTTGATAGAATTCTCCAGGGAAGCCTTCTGGGCCAGGATATTTTTTTGTGGGGAGTTGTTTTTATGACCTGCTCAATTTCTTCTTTTGTTAATGGTATGTTCAAGCATTCTGTCTCAGACTAGGTTAGTTTAAGTAGGTCTTGTGTGTCTAGAAATTTATCCATTTCTCGAATCTGTTGGAGTACAGTTCTTCATAATCTGTTATTATCTTTTTTTATTTCAGCTTGTTCTGTTGTGATGTTGCTCTTTTCATTTATTATTTGTGTATTTGCATCTTCTCTGTCTTTTCCTTTGTTAAATTTGCCAGTGGTTTGTTGATTTTGTTAATATTTCCAAAGAACCAGCTTCTTGTCTTGTTGATTTCTCTATTTTTTTTTATTTTTATTTTCTGCTTCATTTATTTCTGCCCTGATCTTTATTATTTACTTACTTCTGGATACTATAAGTTTATTTTTATTTATTTATTTATTTGTTGCTCTTTTTGTAATTGTTGGAGTTGTTGAGTTAAAGTGTTGATTTTGAGTCTTTCTTCTTTTTTCATGTGTGTATTTGTGGTAGTTAAGGTTGTTGTCAACTTGGCTATGCCTGGATGAGTGGCTGGGCAGCTGGAGGTAGTTATTCCCCATAATGAGACTGACAATCAACTGCATGGTGGAATCTGCTGTGAGTAGCTGAGTAGAGCTGCTTTAGGGATGTGGTCTGCTTTCCATATATAAAAAGAAGCTTTGGGATTGGTCTCTAGCCTTTTGGAATGCTTGAACCCTACATGTAACCAAGTTGTTCAAGGGCCTGCCATGCCCTGCTGATTTTGGGAGTTCATCTGAACTTGAATTAGTGGCCTGCCATGTTGTTTGGTAACATTGGGACTGTGCCTTTTTACTTGTCAACCTTGGGCTTGTCACCCTCAGCAGCCAGCAGCTGTCAGAGTGAAGAAAAGCCTCCACTTCAGTGGGCCAAGAGCAGGAAGCAGAACTGAAGCCCAAGGCTGAGAGGTTTTCACCCAGCCCCTAGAGCCTGGCACTTTGAACTCAGACTTAAAGTCTCCAGAATTGTAAGAGAATAAACTGCTGTTTGTTCAAGCCATCCCATTTCTGTTAGAGCAGCAGAGAGGTAACCAAAACAGCATTTGTTGCTATAAATTGACCTCTGAGTACTGCTTTCACTGTATCCCAAAGGTTTTGGTAAACTGCATTTTCATTCTCATTTGTTTCTAGAAATTTTTTTTTTTTTAATTTTACACTTTATTTCTTCCATTACCCAGTAGTTTTTGAGCAGTGTATTATTCAGTTTCCACATATTTGATTTTTTTTTCCCTTGGCCTTCCTATTATTGATTTCTAATTTTATAGCCTTGTGATCTGAGAAGGTGCTTTGTGGTATTTTGGTGTTTTTAAATTTACTGAGGCTTGTTTTGTGGCCTAACATATGGTCTATTCTGGAGAATGATTCATGTGCAGTGGAGAAGAATGGATATTGTGCTTTTGTTGGGTGGAGTACTCTGTATATGTCTATCAAGTTTGTTGATTGTGTTGTTGAGTTCTGTATCTTTATTGAGTTGTTTTCTAGTTGGTCTGTCTTTCCTTGAAAGTAGTGTGTTAAATTCTCCTACTGCTATTGTAGAGTTGTCTATTTTTCCCTTCGATTCAGTTAATATTTGCTTTATGTATTTTGGTGCTCTTTCATTGGGTACATTTATTATGGTAATGTCCTCTTGGTCAGTTGACCCTTTTAACATCATCTAGTGTCTTTCTTTGTCTTTTATGCTGGTTTCCACTGCGAAGCCTATTTTATCAGCAAGTAATATTGCTACTCCTGATCTTTTTTGGTTGCCATTAGCTCGGCATATAATTTTTTCCACCCCTTGATTTTAAATTTATTTTTATCTTTGTGTCTAAAGTATGTCTCTTGTAGGCAGCAAATCGATAGGTCTTCTTTTCTTATCCAATCTGCCATTCTCTTTCTATTGACTGATGCATTTAATCCATTCACATTGAGTGTAATTAGTGATAGGTATGAATTTATTGCTGTCATTCTATAGTGTTTTTTGTTGTGTTGTTGGTGATTTCTTTGTTCTAAATATTTTTCTGTGCTGAGTTCATTTTGTTATCAAGTGCTTTTTCTCTTTTCTTCATTATTGTTCGTTTTGTACTTACTAAGCCCTTGTGATTTTCTTCTTTCTTAGTTTGGTTAGAAGGATTGTTAATTTTCTTTGTGGTTGCCCTGAAGTAAATTCTTATTACCCTAAGTTTGGAACAGTCTGTTCTGTAAGGACATTGTCCTGTTTTCGTCTCCATTTGGAAGTTTTGTAATTAAAACTTTTATTCCCTCTATTTGCTTTGTTGCTGGTGTCATTTGCAGATTGACTCCGCTATTTCTTTATGTAAATTTTTTTGTGAGCTTATTTTGAGACTTTTTTTCTGGTATGGTTTCTAGGTGGTGGTGTCAAGTGTCTTGATTTTAATTTGTCATTCTCTGTAGTGGGTTCTGTATTGGAAGGACTCCCTTTAGCATTTCTTGTAGGCTTGGTCCAGTTTTCACAAATTCCCTTAATTTCTGTTTGTCAGTGAATGTCTTGATTTTACCCTCATACTTGAGGAACAGTATAGCTGGATATATAATTCTTGGTTGGCAGTTCTTTTCCTTCAAGGTTTTGTATATGTCATCCCATTACCTTCTTGCCTGCATGATTTCTGCTGAGAAATGAGAGCTTAGTGTTATTGGTTGCTATTTATAGGTGACATTTTATTTTTCCCAAGCTGTTCCCAAGATTCTTTCTTTGTTTTTGGTTTTGGAAAAACCAGTTTGATTATGATATGTCTTGACTTTCTCTTGAGGTCTATCCTCTGTGGGGTTTGTTGAACTTCTTGGATGGATATCTTTTCTTTCATGATATGGGAGAAATTTTCTGTTAGCAAGTCTTTGACAATTTTCTCTCTCTTTTTTTTCCTCCCTCCTCTTATTCTGGGATTCCAATCAGGTATATGTTGTTTCTTTGCATGTTATCCCATATAACTCTTAGGTTTTCTTCATTTCTCTTTAATCTTTGCCCTCATACAGACTGGCCTCAAGGGATTTGTCTTCTATCTGGGAAATGCATTCTTCAGCCAATTATAGTCTACTATTTTATCCTTCCACTGTGTTATCTATCTCTGTAATTGTAGTGTTCAACTTCTGGATTTGTAATTGCTGTTTTTGTATGATTTCTAATTGTGAAATTATTTTGTTATTTTGCTCTTCAATGATTTTCCTGAATTCTTCCAGGGTACTGTCTATCTTCTTATTGCTTCTATTTGTGGTTTCCTTGAGCCCTTTGAGGGTACTAGATATATATCTTCTGAATTCCTTATCAGATAGTTCTATTGCTTTTTCTTCCTTGGGGAGTTTCCCTAATTCTTTAGCTTGCTTGTTTCTACTATCTTGTCCTTTTTCTTGTTGTTGTTCTTGTTTGATTTGAAGTTCTCTGTTGTTTCCTAGACATTCTGAAGTTGTTATCTTCATTTGTTGGGAGCTCCGGTGGCATAGTGCCTAAGGCATTTGCTGCTAACCAGAAGGCTGGTGTTCAAACCCACCAGCCACTCCTTGGAAGGAAGATTAGGTAATCTCCTTCCATATGAAACCCAAGGAGGGGTCTTTATGAATGGAGACCGACTTGATGGCAGTGAGGTTTTTTTTTTTTTTTGGTCTTCATTTTAGTTATCTACATATTTGTTTCACCCTGGTTTTGTTTTACCATATCTGGAAGTGTGAAGCAGGTGTACTTCTTTGGTTGTTAACTTGGCCATACTGGGTTGCTTGCCAGCTTTCTCTGCATTGGTGGAATCACTGATAGGGATGTGGGTGCAGGTCTTTGTTCATTGTGAAGAGGATTTGCATTGAGTCAAGCAGGTGTTGTCCACCATCTGTTGTTGATCCTTGAAAAACTCCTGGTGTGACTATTCTG
>NW_006921595.1:11861800-11868710 GCF_000298275.1 Orycteropus afer afer | reverse complement strand
TTTTTTTTTTTTTTAATGACCAAATCACAAGTGAATGTTTAAAGAAAGCACTTTGAATGTCTCTCAGCATGTGTTAGAAATATGATACAGGAAATTGTGTCAATATATGTATTTTTCCATTAAAACTTAATATTTTCTAGACGACATTTTCATCGTAAAAACTGCCTTCTAAGCTTTGATAATTCTCATGTATGCATCAGTGAATTTCATTTTAATCTTAGTCATATATTTTAGATGAGAAAGCTGTGATCTTCTAACTATTAGTTATAAATTATGTCCAAGAAATTATATAACATCCAAAGCAAAAAGCCAGTATTTAAAAATGATTGAGCATTGTAGAAATTGACTTTCTTATTGCTAAAATAGCCTCCCCAAATAATGTTAAGGTAAGGTAACATTTAATAGTTGTTGGAAAGATGTTGCCTTAAAAAGCATCGTTCCCTGAATGAATTTCCTTTTTAAAAAAGTAAATAGATTTGTGAATTGATCTCCAATCTAAAAAATAAACTCTTCTTTCATCTTTTTTCCTAACAGATGTACAAGCCAAAAATGTTATCACTCCATATCTCAATCCATAAAGTCAGATTTATTGAGGTGTAACTTGATACATTAGCTCAAACTTCTTAAAAGTATAGTTCAATGGATTTTCTCAAATGCATATAGTCATGTAATGACTACCACAATCAAGGTATAGCACAGTTATACTTCTCCAAAAAATCTCCCATTTTGGAACACGAAAGTCAATTGGCAAAACATAGTCCACAAAGACAATGTTCTACAAACTACTTTGGTGAGTGGCAACTGAGGTCTTAAAAGCTTGTGAGCAGCCATGTAAGGTTAAACACCGTATCCAGAGTGAATAAAAGTAAAAAAAAATCAATGACACCAGGAAATAATTAATCCAAAGGACTAATGGGCCGTGTAAACCACAGCCTCCATAACCCTGAGACCAGAAGAACTAGATGTTGCCCAGCTACCACTACTGACCCTCTGAAAGGAATCACATTAGAAAGTCCCAGATAGAGAGGGAGAAAAATGTGGACCAATACTCAAAATCATAAAAAAGAACAGACTTGCTGGTCTGACAGAGACTGGTAGAACTCTTGAGCCTATGGCCTTTAGACATCCATCAAGCCTGGAACTGAACTCACCATCCTGGCTCAATTTTCAGCCAAACTATAGGCCTATAATTTGAACAGTAATACCAGAGTGGCACATACTCATCAGAACAATAAACCATAGGAGATCAAAAGGGAAACATTTGCCCAGGGATACAGCTGAGAAGGCAGGAAGGGATAGGAAAGAAGAACAAAGGAAAATGGTAAACACAGGGAGGAAGTGGGAAGAATGCTGTTACATTGTGGAGATTCCAGTCAGTGTCACAAACAAAACATGTATAAATTGTTGACTGGATAACCAATTTGCTCTGTAAACTTTACCCAAATCACACAACCACACACAAAAGTTTAAAAAAAAAACCTCTCTATTTTGTAATCAACCTCTCATCCCACCTTCAACCCATGGTAATCGCTGATATTATTACTAATCTTACTGTATTGCCCATTCTGTTTTTTGTTCCTTTAGCTTAACTTTTCTAACTCACTGCTGTCAGGTCTGATCTGACTCACAGTGACCCCTCCTTGGGTTTCCGAGGCAGTATCACTACAGAAGTAGATTGCCCAACCTTCCTTTTGAGGAGTGGCTGGTGGGTTTGAACTGCCAGCCTTCTGGTTAGTAGTCAAGTGCCTGAGGCACTACACCACCAGAGCTCCTTAACTTTTCTAAAGTGTCATATAAATGAAGTCATACAAATGTAGCTTTTTGAGTCTGACTTTTTTATTTACCATAATGCATTTGAGATTTAGCCATATTGTTGCATGCATCCATAGTTTGTTCCTTTTTGTTGCTGAGTAGTATTCCATTGTATGGATACACAGCAGTTTCAATGTCTGTGGTTAGCAAAGTCTCAGCTAAAAATCTGAAAAATAAATTAACAATAAATTAGGGATTTCCTATCCCTGATGTTCATAGTCAGTCTGTGGACCAGCAGTATCCCCTTGGAACTTGATAGGAATGTAGACTCTCAGGCCTACTCCAGAACTTCTCAAGCAGAATCTCCAAGGTGGGTCCACCATCCTGTGTTTTAGCAAGTGCCCAGGTGCCTCACAAACTTTGGCATGTATCAGAATCACCTGGAGGGCTTGTTAAAAACAAGGCCCTGGCTCCCATCCCTAGATTCTGATTCTGATTCACTAGGTGATGCTGAAGTGACAGTGGCTGGTCTACAGGCCAGATTTTCAGAAGCAAGGATCTTTAGAGCAGTGATTCTCAACCCTCAGGCTCAACCCTGCAATCTTTTGGGGGAGCTTTAAAAAGGGCTGATTCTGACTAGGGTGGCTCATCCACAAAAAGACCTATACCACTATCACCTTCACACAGGTGAACTTGCAAAAGGTTTGTGTTTGGTGCAAAGAATTAAGTAATTTCTGCTTTCTAGAGGAGTAATTGAGAGACTAGCCGGTGGCCCACAATTGTCCCTTCTTTTTAGGGAAGACAAGAGAGCTCTGGCTAAGCTGGTGGAAGCTATCAGGATCAATTACAATGACAGATACAATGAGATCAGCTGTCACTGGAGAGGCAACGTCCTTGGTCCCAAATCTGTGGCTCACGTTGCCAAGCTGGAAAAGGCAAAAAAAAAAAAAAAGTCGCCACCAAACTGGGCTAATGTTCACAGCTGACTTTTCTGTACATAAAAATAGAACTACTTCAGCCTGTGTCCATTTGGCATTGTGGGTTGAAGGCATGCATATTTGTGGGTGTCATAGCAAGTGTGTTCCAACCCATGGGGCTTTTCCCTATAAGGGTGGTAAAAGCTGAATGTTCATTATCATGAACTTAACGTTCAGCAGATGACTCTACTCTGTAAAGTGTATTGCTTGTTAGTCAAGTCTGGAAAATCTCAAAATTGTTTAGTCATGTGTAGAAGAACTTGAACACTCTGAGCCAAACCAGGATTTTCTACATACCAGTTATAAGTTAATAGAAAGAAATAGAAACGGCTGATACCTGGGCCACACCCAAGGTTAATGATACCAGTTTTTGTTGGACGTTCCAGGGCCTAGACATAAGAATTGTTTATTAAAGCTCCACAGGTCAGTTAAATGTATATTCCCAATGGCTGAAGACCAGTGGTCTAGAAATGTAGTTAATATTTTATGATCCCCAAAGATTATTTGCAAAGTAAAGGAGAATAAGTAACACGGGACAAGAGCTGCTAAGAGGATATCATTTGAGGCCGCTGTGTGAAACTGATAGGGAAGAAACCTGGGAACTTGGGGCATTTCTACTGTGTGCCTAGGTATCCCTAGAAAAATAAGCCCAGGCTGAGAGGGGAAAAGGACTCTCTCACCGGAAAAATGAGGAGAGACCAGGCAATGCTGATCCAACATTAGCACAAGTCCCCTCCCAGAGGCAGAGATGAGTTAAGACAAGCCCATCTCAAGGGCAGCAGGCATTTTACAGGCTGATTTTCAAACACATGGAGACATTGCTAGCTAAATAAATCAGATGCCACATCATCCATTTCCATTTAGGAGTTCAATGGCATAGTATGAGGAAAAAAAAATCTGGAAAGGAATTCCTCTCCTATTGGCATTTGCTGGTGCTGTTAAACAAGGTGTTCTTATATACAGTGCCTCGAATGTATACATAAGAAAAACCTCCCCAGGTTTTCTGTAAGAATTACCTGGGGATCTTACTCAACTATAGATTCTGACGCAGTGTATTTGGGGTGGAAACATAAATTCTCAGCAGAGGATCAAACCAGAATGAACCAATTTGAAGTCCTTCTTTGGGAGCCCCTGGGTGGTGGAAATGAATAGATGCACTAGGCTGCTAACCAAAGGTTGAAAGTTCAAGTTCACTGAGAGGAACTTTGGAAGAAAGTCCTAGTGATCTACTTCTGAAAAATCAGCATTAAAAACCCTCTGGAAGAATCGACTGGACAGCAACTTTTTATTGTTGTGATTGTTGTTTATCAGTACTTTAAAAAGCCAAATTGCCCTAACAAATGTTTCCCCCTTTCATTCCTTGATGTGGGATTTTAGATTCCATAAAAAAGAAAGAAAGAAAGAAACCTCACTGCTGTTGAGTCGGGTCTGACTCACAGCAACCCCTCCTTGGGTTTCTGAGGCAGCATCACTACAGAAGTAGATTGCCCAGCCTTCCTTCTGAGGAGTGGCTGGTGGGTTTGAACTGCCAGTCTTCTGGTTAGCAGTCAAGTGCCTTAGGCACTATGCCACCAGAGCTCTGTAGTGATGCTAATATGCATTTGAAAAAAAAAAAAATAATGATAACCCAACCATGAATCTCAAGAATAAGAGAATCAAGGACCTAGAAAAGCTGCAAACTAACAAGTGAGTAATGGAAAATTTAGTGGGCTCTAAAAAAAGTCCTCTGTGTTGTGTTAGGTGAAGTCTTGTGCTGAATGTGCAGCAGAATGGAGATTACACCATCTCCATAATTATGTGGTAGGACAGATACTACACAGCTTTCTCCATTCCAACTTTCTTTTTTTTTTTTTCCCTCCTGCTGCCCCTGGCTTAATGCAATGTCACAGTTGTTGGGAGGAAATTCACAGGACTCTGGAGACTTGCTATTATGATGACACTCTTACCTGCCAGGCTTTGAAAGATCATAGATTGTTCTGTGTGAGGCATTCTCACTCAAACTCACTGCCATGGAGTCTATTCTACTCATGTGACCCCTCTTTGGGTTTTCTGAGGCAGTGATATCTCCACAGAAGTAGATTACCTCTTCACAGAAGTAAATTACCCAATCTTCCTTCTGAGGAGTGGCTGGTGGTTTTGAACCACCAGCCTTCTGGTTAGCAGTCAAATGCCTTAGGCACTATCTCTGTTAAAAAACCAAGCCAAACTCACTGCTGTTGAGTTGGTTCTAACTCATAGCAACCCTGAATACGGAAGGAGTGTGATGCCTCCTCAGGGGAGAGCCTCTGGAAGAAGGAGGGAGAGGAAACAGGTCAAACCTAACCTGGAAAAGGGTGAACAAGCAGGGAGAGTATGCCTGCTTTAGAGACAGCAGATAATTTCCTTAAGTTGCATATTGCTGTTAGTTGCACTGAGTAGATTCTGACTCATGGTGACCCCACGCATACAGAGTAGAACTGCTCTAGAGGGTTTTCAAGGCTCTGACCTCTCAGAAGATCTCTAGTCTGGGCTTGTTTTTCAAGGTGCCTCTTAGTAGGTTTGAACCACCAACTTTTCAGCTAGTAGTTGAGCAGTTAACCGTTTGTACCACCCAAAGATTCCTTGGAACTCCATTGTTGTTGTTGTTGTTATGTGCCATTGAATCAGACCTGACTCATAGTGACCCCTCCTTGGGTTTCTGAGGCAGTATCACTACGGAAGTAAATTGCCCCATCTTCCTTTTGAGGAGTGGCTGGTGGGCTTGAACCACCAGCCTTCTGGTTAGCAGTCAAGGGCCTTAGGCACTACGCTACCAGAGCTCCCATAGGAGGGTCAAATGATGTTACAGATTCTTTCATACTTGCGTTCTTTATTCAAAAATCTTTGGTGACATTGTGTGTGATGTATCATGGGCAGGTCACAGGGCTAGGGTGGTGTGAGAAGATACTGAAATACGAAGATACATTTGGTACAATTTTGGAGGAAAGTCATACATTTAAATAACAAAAAAAACCTCACCTAATCAAGGCAGAGTGGCAGGGACTGTAAGGAAGATACAACCGACATGTTTACATTTGGAGGATCCAGGCTCAATTCGAGAAGTGGAGGGAAGTGGAGGTTTGTGAGGCTTCCTGAGGAGGCAGCGATTTAATGGCTTTCTCATTACCATTGCAACCAGATCTGAACTAATCTAGACATGTTAAATTCAACCCTCTGGTTCTTTCTAGGGTAATAATGGCAGACACCAAAGAAATAGGAGGTGGGTGAGGGCTAGTAACTTCCCCACAAGCTTGACTGCTGTGTTATATGAAGAGAGTCAAACCAAATCCTGCCACACATACAGAGATTTATTCAAGAAACATCCATTAACAAGCAGGCCCCCAACAGTTCCCAACCTGTTCTGTAAGGTCAGTGAAGTCCTTCATCTCTCAAAAAAACAGAATCCTCCTAATCGAGGTCTGGACCTAGGACGATTTATTTAGGGATGGAAACTCAAGCATCATTACTAAGGGTGTGGATGACAGCCTCACTAGACTTCAGGCAATTAGGAGATGTGTCTTTAAAGCAATGGCCTTTCGGTCAAACTATATATTTTAAATATCTTTAATTTTTACCAGTAAAGACCCATTTCTAACATTTATCACACTCATTAACAAGTCATTATTTTCATATATTAAAGCCCATTTCTAACATCCTCTTCTCTAATTAACAAAGCCTCAGCTATTGATTGTTATATGGTTTGCCTCTTCTGAAGTGTGGCATTTCTGATATATTGCTGGCTGGCTTCTTTTGGAGTGGGGTCCTCTATCAGGGTAGTTGATTGCTCTCAGAGTTGAAGCTTAAGCTAATTAGCACTTACATAATGTTACAATATCTATGCTGGAAGTATTTTTTTAAATGCATTTTCTTGAAATATAATTTATGTACAGTGAAATACACAAAACTAAAATGACATGGGTCAATGCATTTTTTTTTGCAGTGTTCCCTCCCCTCCCCTCCCACTCCTAGCAACCAACAAAGAAAGTTTCCCTCCATATATAAACGTTTCCTTGACCCTCCATAACAATGAGCTAATACTGTATTTGTCCTTCTGTGACTGACTTATGTCACTCAGCATAATGTCCTCCAAGTTCATCCATGTTATGTGGTGTTTTGCAGACTCTACATTATTCTTTAGTGCTGCATAGCATTCCATTGCGTGT
>NW_006921595.1:11857011-11858532 GCF_000298275.1 Orycteropus afer afer | reverse complement strand
ACTTGCCCATGATTTCCATTTTCTTTGTTTTGTTTGTATGTTTTCTATGTAAGGAGGGTACTTTGCTGTGCTCCTCTGTTCATTAGCTGGCAGCACTTATACACTCACCACCTGTTTCCTTTCCCGTTGTCAGCCTCCTGTATGTCCCTGCCATCCTTGGCAAATGGAGCCTATTCTTAGGTCCCTGGAATCTGAATGAGAATGCTGTCACTTTAAAATCCAAAATAGCCACCACTTGTAAACATTCAAAGTGGTTGTGCCCTCAGTCACTTTAAATATCCAAAATGGCCACTGCTTGTAAACAATCAAAATGGCTGCACCCTCTGGACAGTGGAAGTCTACAGCTCAGGTTGTCTCCTTCCTTGTTATTTCCTTTTGTAGTCATAGGCCACCAGTGCAGTCGTCCCTGCAGCCTTTGGTGACCAGGGCTGATTTTTAGGTCAATTCTCAGGTCCCAGCCCCACTTGGAAATATTCAGGCTGTTGGTCCCATCAGAGTAGCTGACAGTTCACTGCTCTGACCATCTCCATACTCACTGTTTTCATTCAGGTTTTTTCACTAGTTGATGCCTAATCCACTTCTGTATAGTTCCTTTCAAAGCTCAGGGCTCCAGGATTATCTTCTGTATCTCTGTCAATTGGCTTCTCCTTTCTTTGTTGAAGAGGCTCTGTGTAGCTTGTGTGCCTATTTCTCCCTTCTTACTGGAAGTCTGAGAACCCATGATCTTGCTAAGGAGACACAGATCAGACATTCTGGAAGTGTCTTAATGTGACACCATGAACAAAGGGCTGAAATCCATTAAATGGGGAAGAAAATGTTGGTTTAATAAATGGTGCTGGCAGAACTGGATATCCATTTGCAGAAAAGTGAAACAAGATCTATACCTCACACCATACAGAAAAACTAACTCCAGATGGATTAAAGACTTAAACGTGAAACCTAAAACTATAAAGTTCCTCAAGGAAAAACTAGGGGCAAATTTATGGGCCCTAATATATGGCATAAATAGATTGTCAAGCATAACCCAAAATGCACAAATAGCAGAAGAGAAACTAGATGAATGAGACCTTCTAAAAATTACATTTTTATGTTCTTCCAAAGACTTCTCCAAAATAGACAAAAGAGAACCCTACAGATTGGGAAAAAAATATTCAGCAATGACATATCTGACAGGGGACTTATCTCTAGAATTTGTAGAAATATCCAACACCTCAGCAACAAAAAGACAAATAATCCAATTAAAAAATGAGCAGAAGACATGAATAGACACTTCACCAAGGAGGATATTCAAGCGACCAACAAACATATGAAGAAATGCTCATGATCATTAGCCATTAGAGAGATACAAATCAAAACAACAATGAGATATCATCTGGCCCCAGCACTAGAAGCAAAGTTCAACAAGAAAGAAAATAACAAATGTTGGCAAGGATGTGGAGAGATTGGGACTCTCATACACTGCTGGTGGACCATAAAATGGTACAACCATTGTGGAAAGCAGTATGGTGATTCCTTAAAAAG
>NW_006921595.1:11854610-11855840 GCF_000298275.1 Orycteropus afer afer | reverse complement strand
CAGGGACATAGCTTAGGGGCCAGGAGTACGTGGAGGGAAGTACACAGAGAAGAGGTAACTATGGGGAGGAAGTAAGAGGGGAGCTGTTGCATTGGGGTAAATTGTAGTCAATGTCATGAGACAAAGTATATGTGAACTGCTGTATGGAAAGTGAATTTGCTCTGTAAACTTTCACTCAAATCACGATTAAAAATAAATAAATAAATAAAGTGACACCATGAGTAATATTGTTACCTTTTGTTGAATATTTGACTATTGGATTGTTGGTTTAATCAGTTTCTACCCCTACTCCCTCTTTTCTGGAAATTAGTGGTAGTGATGATTAATTGCTGTTGATTTTTACTCATGATGACTCCATATGTTATAAAATTGAACTGCTCCATAGGATTTTCTTGGTTGTAATCTTTATGGAAGCAATTGCTAGATCTTTCTTCAGCATTGCTGCTGGGTGGGTTCAAAACACCAACCTTTAGTTTAGTAGATGACTGTAGACCATTTGTGCTACCCAGGAACCTTTTCTGGAAATTACTCCTCTACTCCCTATCCCCATCATTTAAAGCATTTGGCTGCTAACCAAAAGGGTAGTGGTTTGAACCCACCAACCACTCCATGGGAGAAAGATGAGATAGTCTGCTTTAGTAAAGATTTACAGCCTTGGAGACCCTATGGGAAAGTTCTAGTGTGTCCTATAGGGTTGCTGTAAGTCAAAATAGACTTGATGGCAGTGGGTTTTGGGTTTTATCCCCCTGGTAATTCCCATGACCTTGACCTCCCTGAATATAGTTGATGGGTTCAGGTATGGGCATGATCTATTGTTGTTATATGCTGTCAAATTGAACCCAACTCATAGCAACCCCTCCTTGGGTTTCTGAGGCTATATCACTATGGAAGTAGATTGCCCAAACTTCCTTCTGAGGAGAGGCTGGTGGGTTTGAACTGCCAGCCTCCTGGTTAGCAGTCTAGTGCCTTATACACTACGCTACCATATACACAATATAAGTGTGGCCAATTAACCTCTTTTCCCAAGGAACTGGGAATTGGGGCTCAGAGGGAGAGTTACTTTTCAACTGTCTGGGCATAGTGCCTAAGGCACTTGACTGCTAACCAGAAGGCTGGTGGTTCAAACCCACCAGCCACTTCTTGGAAGGAAGGTTGGGCAATCTACTTCCGTAGATACTGCCTCAAAAACCCAAGGAGGGGTCGCTATGAATCGGGGCCAACTCCACGGCA
>NW_006921595.1:11838325-11854395 GCF_000298275.1 Orycteropus afer afer | reverse complement strand
CAGCCTTTGATTCCTGCTTTTGTTGGCTGTGAGATCACCTACTGTGAGGAGCAAAATTGGCTGATGGCTCCAATCGCTGCCCTTCTGGATCCTCTGCTCCAAAGCCCTACAGCTATGACCTTCCCCCAGATGATGACTGCACTCAGCAGGCCTGAAGTGCAGGCTCAGTTCTGCAAGAGACCCAGGAGTCAGCCTGGGGACTTTGGCTCACGTGGTCCTCACTGGCCTGGTTCATGCTTTCTTAGAGTTGCATTATAGCTTAAGACTCTTCCTGCCCAACTCTGCTGTCTTCCTCCTCCCCTTCACAGATATCAGACCTGAATCATTGTTTAAAGGATCTTCCTGTCTTCTCCGGCTTCTTCTCCTATTTACATTATAACTTTCTTACAGTTAAGTTCTAGTACATCTAGTCCTCTCTCACCATCTGATCTCCCTGAAGTCCTGCTGTATTCCTCTTTTTGGGCTTTTTCAGCCTCCTTTTAGCCTAGGAGTCCCTGGATGGTGCAAACAATTAAGCACTTGGCTGCTAATTGAAAGACTTGTGGTTCGAGTCCACACAGAGGTGTCTCAGAAGAAAAGGCCTGGCAGTCTACTTCTGAAAAATCAGCCATTGAAAACCTGAAGGAGCACAGTTCTACTTTGACACACATGAGGTCACCATGAGTTGAAATTGACTGGAGGGCAACTGGTTTTGTTTTGTTTTGTGTAATGTAATATTAAAATTCCACTTATAATGCTTAAGTCACATAGGTGATTTGTTTTTATCTGCAACCAAAAGAACAAATAGAGTCACCAGGGACCCATTATTTTGCTAAGCTATTCACATACATTTTCTCACTTAATTCTTGAGTTAACCTTGTGAGGTGTATTATTATCACAGTTTTCCAGATGAAGAATGCATTTCAGAGACTGAGTAACTTGCTGGTGAGTGGGAAGAGCAAGATTTGAAACTACAGCTATTAGGTTTCAAAGCTCATGCTGCAAACCTTTCTATTCTGTTTGGTGCTACATGCTGAGTTAGTTCAAGAGTCAAAACTACTGAACTTGATACTTAAATTTTGCTTCCTAAAACCAAACACCCAAATAAGTCACTAAATCTGTATTTCTTGGGGAATTTTCCTGGACCCACAAGCAGGAGCCCAAACTGCCCTGTGTCTTCTTTCCCCAACCACTCACTGCCCTTTCCTTCTTGCCTTCCAAGCAACATTGAAATGTTCAAGTCCCTTCATCTTCTGCATTTGAAGCATGTGCCATCTGCAGGCTAGAAGATAATCGGCTTCATTCCTACTGCAAATAATCCTTAGATTTCATGGTTACTCTGTCTGCCATCTGCACAAATAGGCTTCATTTACGTTGATGTCAGAGTTAGAGGAGGCAGAACAAATTATACCTTGTGAGAGGCCAGACGTAATGCAAAATGCAAAAGGAATTACAAAGAGACTTTTATGTTTTGTATAATTCTTCAAGCCAAGAGAGACTTGGTGACTGTCTCTATAATTTTTTTAAATAGAGATTAAAAAAATAACCGAGTAAATAGTTGGGAAATTACTGAGAAATGTTATATTCTTGAACCACTGAAGCATGATTTTCACTCCCTTTGAATGGCTCAAACTGAATGATAAAAAGGAAACTCTGTCTGGGAACAAAGTATAGGATTGATACTACTATGGTAGTGGAAAACAGACAAGCCAGTGGTTTCCCTCTCTTGGAAGAAATGGTCTAGGACGAACATAGGCTACTTACCTGGGAGGTTATGTGCCCCCCACACCACACACCCTGCCCCTCAGTCCATAACCAGATTAAATAAGATGGGGGACAAATGACTGTTCCCTTCCCCAAGAGGAAACTGACTCTATGGTACATTATGTGCTCCAGAGCTCACCATGGGATCAGGCTGCAGAAGGACACCTGCTGAAACCGCACACTTGCTTAGCTCCTTCCTGTACCCCATCTTGCTTATATCCCTCCCCTAATAAACCTCATCCACAAGAATCCTCTTCTCAGGCTCTGCTTCTAGGGAACCTGACATAGGACAGTGGCTTTTAGAAGTTTTATTTTGGAAGAACTAGAGTACAGGCTGGAGTCCCTGGGTAGCGCAAACATTTAACATGTTCAGCTGCTAACTGAAAGGTCACCCAGAGGCACTTTAGAAGAAAGTTCTAATCGACTTCTGAAAAATCAGTCATTGAAAACTCTATAGAGAAAAGTTTTACTCGGATACATATTGCCATGCATCAGAGTCAATTGGATGGCAGCTAGCTTAGAATGCAGGCTACCATCTTGATATTTTGTTGGGCCCTTTGGGAATTTTGGAGAGCAAATGTGAATGTAGCAGGATATCTTATGGGCAAATGGGAAGAAGAAAAAAGATGAATACTGAAAGATGGAAGAAGGCAACAAATGAAATAAATATATGAAGAAAAGATTCCTGTCAATTAAAGCTTTGCTCCCTAGAGCAGACCAAATTCCTAAAAATATATGAACATGAATACTTCTTCTCCAGTGTTACCCCAAACCTTGAATTTTTAATATAATAGGCTTTACAGGGGTTTGAACTACGGATGTTTATGTGGTTAGATGTCACCTATACAGAAATTATGCAGCGTATGACTGTATTCTTCTTAAGTCAACTTTTCCCATGCTTTACATGCTTTGCCTTCTTGTCAAACACCAAAAATATTTCCCTGAGGATCTATGTATGAGATCCTGGACACAGTGGGAGAACAATATGGAACAAAACTCAAATTCATTTAAAAAAATAATGATAAATAAAGGACCAGGTATGCTGATCTGATAGACCCTGATAGAACCACTGAGACTATGGCCCCTAGCTGCCCTTCAGGTCTGAAATTGAACCCACTCCTGTGGCTTCCAGCCAAACAAAAGACGGGCATATGAGATGAACATTTACACTAGGTAGATACACTCCTTGGAGAGAACAATCATGGGAGAATAGAAGGGTTGTGTATGCACAGGGAGACAGCTCAAGGGGCAGGAATGCATGAAGGGAAGGAGACAGAGAAGAGGTAACTATGGGGAGGAAGTGGGAGGGGAGCTGTTGAATTGTGGGAAATTGTAGTCAATGTCATGAGACAAAGTAAGAGTTGCTGTATGGAAAGTGAATTTGCTCTGTAAACTTTCACCCAAATCACAATTAAAAGAAATAAATACATAAATTTCCCTGAACTTACTTCTTGTCAGATTCAGTGGGGATTTTTGATTACACGTGAGATTTTACTTTCCCCTAGCAAGCAGCTGGCAGTGATTATTCTTCTACAGGAAAAAATGAGTACTGGCTCCAGTGCAGAGCACAGCATCTGTAAAATGATTTGCTGTGATAGCTAAAGGAGGTTCTAGGATTAGTCAGTTCTTCTATGCAGAAGAGTCTGAGAGCTACCATTTAAGAAGGACATGTCCTATACTCAGGGAGGGATTCATTTCTTTAGGTGACAGTAGAGTCAAGTGGTTCAAAGCTTGGGCTCTGTGGTCAGCTTCCCCTTATGGGATTAAAAACCAAAAAACCAAGCTCACTACCATTGTGTCAAATCTGACTCATAGCAACCCCCATTGAGTTTCCGAGGCTGTAAATCTTTATGGAAGTAGATCGCCCCATCTTCCTTCCACAGAACAGCTGGTGGGTTTAAAACGCTGGCCTTCTGGTTAATAGCCAAATGCTGCTAACACCAAAGATATTTCCCTGAATTTACTTCTAGTCAGATTATGGGATTGGTGATGATTAAATAAGATGACGCTTGCAGAGCATTTAGCACAGGGTTGGTGTGAAGTAAATATTCAGTTTGCGTCATCCAACATCATGTCATTATCATGACAACTTATGAGCCTACCCAGCACTGATTCCCTGAACTCTCTCACGTAGCCTCTTCTCTTTGTCTCTGTATTTGCTGGTGCTTTAGGGACATCAAAGAGCAGCTCCTGTTCCTCAAGATGACCCAAACTCTTCCTGTTGATTCTCAAGCTCTTTGATCTTTATGTTTACATTATTGACTCCATATAACCTGACCTAGGAGTTCTGATTGTGTAGTACCTACGGCATTTGCCTGGTAACCAGAAGGCTGGGGGTTCAAACCAGCTACTCCTCAAAATGAAGGTTGGGCAATCTACTTCCATAGTGATACTGCCTCGAAAACCAAAGGAGGGGTTGCTATGAGTTGAAATTGACTTGATGGCAGTTAGTTTAGTGAGTATAACCTGATTTCAGCTTCCTTCCCCTTTCTTACCAGTCTTTGCTTTTGGAAACTTATGCCTTGGCCTCCCATTTACCTCTTTTTGCCTCTCAGGTTTTGGCACTTACAGTGATCTTGGGTGAAAAGCCCCCCCCCCCATGCCCATTAATGTAGCAGGAGCTCTGGTGGTGGAGTGCCTAAGGTATTTGACTGCTAACCAGAAGGCTGGCAGTTCAAACCCACCAGCCACTCCTCGAATGGAAGGTTGGACAATCTACTTCCATGGTGATACCACCTCAGAAACCCAAGGAGGGGTCGCTATGAGTCGGATCCAACTCCATGGCAGTGAGTTTGGTTTTTATTAATGTAGCCATAAGCAATAAGCAACATCATAATAAATGGAGAAAATATTGATATTGTCAAGGGTTTCATTTTATCTGTATCCACAATCAATCCCCATGGAAGCAGCAGTCAAGAAATCAGATGATATATAGCATTGGACGAATCTGCTGCAAAAGACCTCTTTAAAGCGTTGAAGAGCAAAGATATCATTTTGAGGACTAAGATGTGCCTGACTCAATCCACAGTATTTTCAATCACCTCATATGCATGTGAAAGCTGAACAATGAATAAAGAAGACTGAAGAAGAATTCATGACTTTGAATTATGGTGTTGGTGAAGAATATTGAATATACCATGGACTGCCAGAAGAATGAACAAATCTGTCTTGGAAGAAGTACAGCCAGAATGCTCCTAAGAAGTGAAGTGGTGAGACTTCGCCTCTAGTGCTTTGGTCATGTCAGGAGGACCAGTCCCTGGAGAAGGACATTATAGAGGGTCAGTGAAAAAAAGGAAGACCCTCAATGAGATGGATTGACCCAAGGGCTGCATCAATGGGTTTAAACATAGCAATGATTGTGAGGATGGTGCAGGACTGGACAGTGTTTTGTTCTGTTGTACATTTGGCTCATAGTGACCCCTCCTTGCTTTCCAAGGTGGTATCTCTACTGAAGTAGATTGTCTAATCTTCCTTCTGAGGAGTGGCTAGTGGGTTTGAACTGCCAGCCTTCTGGTTAGCAGTCAAATGCCCTAGGCACTACACCACCAGAGATCCCCTGTTGTACATAAGGTCCTATAAGTTGTAACCTGCTCTATGGCACCTAACAGTGGCAACAGTGTAGCTAAAAACTTACATGAACCCTATCAGCTACACTCATCTTCCTACACCCTGAGTAGAAGGAATACAACTATCTCCTTCTTCTTTGAGGCATAGAAAAGAAAGGACTTGAAAAGAAATAACACCATCCCAGTCTTCTTTCTTGTATCTTAAACTCTGGATACCAAGACAGGGTCTGTGTTACCAAGTGAGATGTGCATTAGAAACTTGTTTGGTATTAACTTTGTTGTTGTTGTTACTTGCCATCAAGTCAACTGTGACTCATGGCAACCTTATGAGTAACAGCACCAAACATTGCCTAGTCCTGTCCCACCTTCATTATCATTGGTATGTTAGAGTCTGTTACTGTGGCTATTGTGTCAGTCTTTCTCTTTGAGGGTTCCCTTGTACTTGCTGACCCTCTACTTTACCACACATGATGTCCTTTTCTAGTGATTGGTCTTTCCTGAGGACATGTCCAAAGTAAGCAAGTTGAAGTCTTGCTATCCTCATTTCTAAGGAACATTTTGGTTGTATTTTTTCTAAGACTGATTTATTTGTTCATTCTTTTGGTAGTCCACAGTATATTTAATACCCTTTGCCCGAATCATAATTTGAATGTATCACTTCTTATTTAATTGGACTTAGTTATTAATTTTTAGTTCCACTTGACTAGGAGAATCACGTTTTATTACGGTTTTACTATAACTATGTTATCATCTTGTCACAACTCAATATTCTCCATTCTTTTAGAGACCAAATGTATCTCTGATGAAGACATGAGTACAAAATTTATATGAAACAAATTTCTTGTACTTTTCAGAACATTAACAGCATGCTAGCACTTTATGGCTTGAAGATATCTGTGTTTGGGGAGTGGAAGATAGTGGGGTGGTTTCTATTTAAACTTTATGCCTAGAATGCTACACTCTACATTCCTTACCTTTGAATTTCTCAAAATTTCCTACCTCAGAGTCCACAATAAGGTCTTCTCCCACTGCCAGTTCCCCATAAAAGCTACCTTTTTTTTTTTTGTGGGATGTCAGGATCACCACCCAAGGCAGTTACATCCTGAATACTCAACCCTACCTGATGGGAATTTAGTCATGGAGCCTAAGGCAAATAAAAACTTTACAAAGTCTAGTAACTTACTTGTTTATGTGTGTGATATATATACCAAAAAACAAACAAACTCATTGCCATGGAGTAGGATCCAACTCATAGCGACACCTCCTTGGGTTTTCAAGGCAGTATCACTATGGAAGTAGACTGCCCAACCTTCCTTCCGAGGAGTGGCTGGTGGGTTTGAACCACCAACCTTATGGTTAGCAGTCAAATGCCTTAGGCACCATGCTACCCAAGCTCATATATGTATATTTGGACATACTTTGGAGTTTTACTCTCTTTAGTTAGTTTGCTGAAAAACAAGGGGCTGGATTCTAGCCCAGCCTCCTCCATTTAGTAGCTGTGACCATGGACATGGTATTTGACCTAGTTAAGTCTTGGGTTCTACTTCCTTAAAATGTGAACAGTAACTTTGATGAAATTGCTGTAAGGATAAGTATGAGGGCCCTTTGGTCATGGCCTGGCACATGGTAACCATCTAATAAATAGCAGATATAATCATTCAGACTGCAAAGATTAGTCACAGAATGTCACAACTGGATTGAGAATTTCATTATTTAGAAGGTTGAGGTTTTTATGAAGAAAACGAATGCACCGGATGCTGCATTATCTTTCCTACAACTTTCCATAAGGAAAAGATATTGATTGTTATATGAAACCAGTATACAGGCAGAGGAAAAAGGACTGCAGATTTAATGTCTAAGGAAACTTTATTCATCTTTTCTTAAAGTTATAACAGATATAACTATATTGCTCACACTTATTTCTTATGAACCCAGAATTTATTTCTAAATATCTTTTTGAGGTAGAGGATAAGAAAGGGATAGAGACATTGGCATTGAGGGTCAGAAAGAAAGTTTATTTAACTCTACCCACCTATTGCTTTCGAGTTGATTTCATCCAACTGGAGCAACCCTATAGGACAGAGTACAATTGCCCTGTAGGATTTCCAAGACTATAATCTTTACAGGAGCATACTGCTAGATCTTTCTCCAGTGGAGTAACTAGTGGGTTTGAACCAGTGAGCACTTTAACTACTGAGCCATCACAATCATTGCAGTACGCCACCAGAGCTCCCTATTTAACTCTAGGTATATTTGATTCCTGTTTGTGAATTATTGACACAATAAATGCTGATTTCATTCATAATCAAGTGGGGCTATTTATATTTAAATGAGGAGCACATACATTTACTCCCACAAAGCTCTATTGTGAAATTAAAAAAATCAGTTTTTATTGTTCAAACAATTGTGAAGAACCGAAGGCCCAAAATAAGAGTTCTGAGACTTGAGAGCATAAATTAAGAATATTAATGTGTTATTATTTTTATTATGGTTTTATTTATAGTATGAATTAGGTTTAATAGAAGTTTAACAGGCTCAAGAACATTTTCCAGTGCTCTTGATGCTGCCCAGTTTAGCTATATTATTTTCCATTGGTGGTCCTATCCATGCAGAAGGATGAGCCTTTGATTTCTTCACAGCTTAGAGAATGAGAGATGAACAATGCCCACAGATGCAGCAGCTGTGTTTGCAGACGTGCATTTCACTCATAGGTTTGAGAAACAAACAAGAAGTGCCACATGTACAGGGCCAACAGAGCCTTTGGAACTTACCACAAGATTGAAGCTCTAGGGTAGTTTAATAGAGACCACAACAAATCTTGACTTCCTCATTGGTTTAGTGCCTTCTTCACAAGGTCAGTTTATATATATATTATATATATATGTGTGTATATATATATACACACACACACACATACACATTATATATATTTTGTACTTCTATATGTTATAAGATCTCCATAGGCAAAGAGCAGGGTGGACAAGATACAGTTTCTTGCCCTTAAGGATCTCACAATTTTGGTGGGAGAGAAAGATAAATAAATGGGCCATTTAGATGTGATATGGGGTGGTGGGGAGTACAGTGGCAGTTGGGGGGTGGGTGGGTGGTTGGCTAGGGTAAGTGCTATGTGGTGACCAGTAGGAGCTCTTTAACCTTAGCTGAGGGCTATCTGGAGAAACTGACATCCATTCTCAAGCCTGAAGGATGAGCAAGAATTATTTAGTTAAAGGAGTGGACATGAGGAGATGTTCTCCTCAGAGAAAATAGCCCACGCTAAGATCCACCTCATATGCATGTGAAAACTGGACAATGAATAAGGAATACTGAAGAAGAATTGATGCATTTGAATTATGGTGTTGGCGAAGAATATTGAATATACCATGGACTGCCAGAATAACAAAAAATCTGTCTTGGATGAGTACAGCTTGAACATACCTTAGAAAGGAAAGGATGATGAGACTTCGCCTCTAGTACTTTGGTCATGTTGTCAGGAGGGACTGGTCCCTGGAGGAGGATATCATGCTGGGTAAAGTAGATGGTCACTGGAAAAGAGGAAGCCTCTTAATGAAGTGAATTGACACAGTGACTGCAAAAATGAGCTCAAGTAGAGCCACGGTTGTGAGAATGGTGCAGGACCATGCAATATTTCTTTCTGTTTTACATAGGGTCATTATGAGTATAAACCTACTCAACAGCACCTAACAACAAGATCCCAAAGCAAGATAGAGCACAACACAGTCATGAAATGAAATTCTATGTGGCTGCAGAGTATGCAATTAGGATTAGGTGAGATGGTAGAGGGCTGGTGCATGGAATAGGGTGAGAGTGAGAGTGGATAGGAGTTGGTGATGATGTGGACACTGGAAAAGTAAACAGGGCTGATACTGTGATTTTTTCTGAGATGCCAGTTAGAACCAGGAAAACTTTAGAGGAAGCAATCAGCTTCTCTGGAATCAGTAATCCCTAGAGCCTTGGTTGATAATTTTGGGACATCTAAAGCCAGAGACAACTTCAGACCTGGAGTCCTGCAGCCCTGCTCTAACCCAGGACCCATTTCTCCCGCACAGTGCAAATGAGAGTCATTCAAGGAAAAAGCTGCACCTGGTGTAAAGAAAACAGAGATTTTAAACAGGGCTTGCCATTTCCCTAGTGCTGCTTTTGCTTCCTGACAGCTAATTTATCCAGATTATCGGCCCTAGACCTGTAAAACCTCTTGTTCAGCCTGGTCATTTGTTAAAACACAGACAGTCTGCTGGATTTTACTCTGACAGATGTGAGAACCGATTATTCCAAGCAGGGCTTGGTGTACATTGGAAGCATCTGTCTGAACCACATGGGCCCCTTCACCTTATAGGATGTGTCTAACTTGAAGTCATTTGCTTTAAAGGTTCCATTTGTATGATCAGCAAAGAATATGGAAAACAGCTCAATTTTAGCTGATTACCCACTAAAGTGCCTGGTAGCTGCTCTGTAATTTTCATTGCTGCTGTTGGGCTCTTCAGCAGAGTTTGCAGGCAAATTTAATGGAATGTATTTAGGCTTGCTGAATGGAAGCCAGAAAAGGCACCAGCTTCCTGTTCCCTTTGTTTGGAAGCATCTGTTACCATAACATAGTAAACATTTTTTTAAAACCATTCTGAAAGCATTTATCTGTGAGATGCCTCTACAATGTAATCTGAGGCCCAGACTTTAGTTTTTCTACAATCTCACTCAGGGAAGAACTATCTCTACTACCCCAGGCCAATAAGGTGCTCTGGTGGCACAAAGGTTAAACAATCGGCTACTAACCAAAAAGTCAGCTGTTTGAATCCACCAGTCACTCTTCAAGAGAAAAGACCTGGTGATCTGCTTTCATAAAGATTTAAGGCTAGAAAACCTATGGGGCAGATCTACTCTGTTTTATAGGGTTGCTATGAGTCAGAATCAACTCGATGGCACACAGCAACAACCCAAGGCCAATGAAATTGGATCTAACAATTTGAATTTCTGGTACGTGGTTTCTAGATATCCAGATGGATAAACTCTAACATTAGTTAAAATGGAATTATTACATTTTAGACTCTGTGGTGCAATCATACAACAACATACTTGTCCACTACTAAAAATAATACTGTAGACCAGCACTTCTTAAACCTTAATAGGTATATGAACCACTTGAAGGTCTTGTAAAATTAAGATTGTGATTCAGTAGGTCTGGGGTAGGGCTTTAGGTTCTGCAATTCCAACAAGTTCCCAGTTAATACCAAGGCTCTTAGTCATTTTGAGTATCAAGTTTGTAGAGGTTTTATCATTGCATGAATAGGTGTTCATAGATCTAGTAAGTAAGACAGAAAAGACTACAAACTACAGAATATGATCTTGTGAGGTGCCTCAGAAAAAAAGGCCTAGCAATCTGCTCCCAAAAACCAGCCACTGAGAGTCGTATAGGAGCTCTGGTGGCGTAGTACCTAAGGCATTTGACTGCTAACCAGAAGGCTGGTGGTTCAAACCCACCAGCCACTCAGTGGAAGGAAGGTTGGGCAATTTACTTCTGTAGAGATACCGCCTCAGCAACCCAAGGAGGGGTCGCTATGAGTCAGATCCAACTCTATGGCAGTGAGTTAGTTTTTTTTTTTTTTTTTTTAGTGAGTCCTATGGAGTATGCTCTGGTTACCTAGTGCCACTCTGACAAGAATATACCACAAATGGGATGGCCTTAACAAACAGGAGTTTATTCTTAAAATTTGGAGGCTTTAAGTCCAAGTTCAAAGTGCCAGGCTCTAGGAGCTGGGTGAAAGCCCCTCAACCTTGGGGTCCAGCTCTGTCTCCTGCTCCTGGCCCACTGGAGCTAGAGGTGTTTTTTCACTCAGACAGCTGCTGGCTGCTGAGGCTGAGAATTCCCAGGGTTGACAAGTAAAAAGGCACAGTCCCAATGTTACCAAACCACACGGCAGGCCGTTAGCTTAAGTCCATTGTAAGTCCCAAGGTCGGCAAAGCATAGCAGGCTGCTGAGCAACTACACGGCAACATGCAGGATCTAGAGACCATTCCCAAGGCTTCTTCTTATATACAGGAAGCAGACCACACACCCAAAGGCAGCTACCCGGCTGCTCATAGTAGATTCCACCATGGAGTTAATTACCAGTCTCATCATGGGATATACAACATCCAGCTGCCCACCCACTCAACCTGGCCTAGCCAAGTTGACATACAAATGTAACCATCACAGAGTACAAGTCTACTCAGACACACATGGGGTCACCAAGAGATTTAACTTGAAGATAACTGATTTTTAGTCTCTAAAATGAAATATATGTATATAATATATATGCACAGAAAAAAAATGGAAGGAACTGTAACAAAAGTTAGTGTTCTCACTTAGTACTGAGATTGAAGATGATTATTATCTTCATTCTGATAATTACAGGCAGTTCCCGGATCATGAAAGTGTTTCATTCTGAAGTCTGTCTTTAAGTCAAATTTATACGTAAGTCAGAACAGGTATGCTTTGTATCTAATGTCAGTTAGTCAAATGTTTGCTTTCATATAATACATAGTATACCTTTCTATGCATAAAAATACTAAAGAGAAACTTGCAGATACACTAAAATATCTTTAACATAATAATATAGTAGTAATAGTAGTATTCTGATGTGTGTCACAAAGTAGTGCCCATTGTTGTTACAAACAATGTATGGACCTTGAATTTTTAATATAATAAACTTTACAGGAATTAGTTCATAACTATGGGTTGTACGTAAGTTGGGCATTCGTAACCTGGGGATGGCCTGTGTCTGTCTTTTCTATATTTTCTACAATAAATAGTATTGGTTTATATTAAAAACATTATAAAAATTATCTTTAAAATACCTGCCAACAGAACAATACAGTAATCTTTCTAATGTATCTGTTCTAGAACTATAACTAGACCTAAATCCCAGTGTGCCCCTAAAGGTGAAGTATAAAGTGTGGTACAGGAGGAGGTGCACTTCACTCTAAAAGAATGGCTTGATTTTTCTAATATGTACAAACAGAAACCTGGAGAATATGTATAGAATAGCAATAAAAGGTGTGCGATAATGATGCAAGGAACATAAAGTTGGATCTGAGTTTATTGATTTGATTCCACTAAGCACATATGTTTCGTTTAATGTTTCAGCTCAAGAGGTTAGAAAAGGGTCTAATAGTTCATATGGTTGGTTTACTGAAACACAGATTTTGTGGTGGCCTACTCTCAGTCAAGTTAAAATACCTGCTTTAGTATATTAGAAGAAGGTATCTAAAGGCTTAGAGACATTGACATATTAGAGTGGATTTGTCATGTTAGACCCATAGACTCACACAGGCAGTACTCTGAGGACACACCTTTTACCACAACAGTAAGGCACAAACTTGTGAAGGAAGCCCCAGGATCCTTGAAGACTGCTATGATTGCCATTTTATGTAAGTCAGATTTGACAGTGGGAACTGCCCTAATTGAATTAAGACACCTAACTATTTGGAATCTTTGGCAGGCCTCAATTGGTGAATCACAGCACAGACCCTTGGGATTTTAGAGCAAAGCCCTGCCATCCTCTGCAAATAACTACGTACCTTTTGAGAAATAGCTTTTGGCTTGTTACTGGGTCTTAGTAGAGACTGAATTTCTAACCATGGGTCACCAAGCCACCATGCAGTCTGAGCTGCCCATCATGAACTGGGTGTTGTCTGACCCACAGAATCATAAAGTTGGACTTGCACAAGCATTGTCCATCATTAAATGGAAGTGGTATATAAGAGATTAGATTTGAGCAGGACCAAAAAAAAAAACCCAAACTCACTGCCGTGGAGTAGATTTTGACTCACATCAACCCCTCCTTGGGTTTCCGAGGCAGTATTACTATGGAAGTAGATTGCCCAAACTTCCTTCCAAAGAGTGGCTGGTCGGTTTGAACCACTAGCCTTCTGGTTAGCAGTCAAATGCCTTAGGCGTTACGCCACCAGAGCTCCTTGAGCAGGACCTGAAAGTGCAAATAAGTTTCGTGAGGAAATGGCTCAAAAGTCTATGGTTTCCACTCCAGGCACATTACCTTTCATCTCCTAGCCTGTACCTGTGGCCTCATAGGGAGTTTCTTCTGATCAGTTGACCAAGGAAGAGAAAATTCGTGCCTGGTTTACAGATGATACTGCATGATATTCAGGCACCATTTGAAAGTGAACAGAAGCAGCATGGCAGCCCCTTTCTGGGACCTTCCTGAAGGACAGTGGTGAAGGGCAGTCCTCCAAATTGGCAGAACTTCAAGAATTGCCTCTGGTTGTTCACTTTGTTTGAAAGGAGAGATAGCTAGATATAAGACTGGGTGGTGGCAAGTGGTTTGGCTGGATAGTCAGGGACTAGAAGGAACATGATGGGAAAACTGATGACAGGAAGTATGGGGATGAGGTATGTGGATAGAACTTGCTAAATTGGCCAAAGAAGCAAAGATATTTGTGTTTCATGTGACTGCTCAGCAGAGAAGGAGTTTAACAATCAAGTGGATAGGAAGACATGTTTTATGGAAAGCAGTCATCTTCTTGCCCTAGTCACTCTTGTCATTGCCCAATGTGCTCAGGAACAAAGTGGCAATGATAGCAGGGATGTAGGTTGTGAATGGGCTGAGCAACATGATTTCCACTCACCAAGGCTGATTTGGCTGCAGCCACTGCTGACTGCCCAGTCTGCCAGCAGCAGAGACCAACCCAGAGTTCATGATATGTACCATTCCTCAGGGTGATCAGCAACAACCTACTGGCAGATTGATTACATTGGGTCACTTCCATCATGGAGAGGTCAGAATTTTTTTCTTAATTGGAATAGATACTCTGGACACAGATTTGCCTTCCTTGGGCGCTCTGGTGGCATAGTGAGGGAGCTCTGGTGGCGTAGTGCCTAAGGCATTTGACTGCTAACCAGAAGGCTGGCAGTTCAAACCCACCAGCCACTCCTCGGAAGGAAGATTGGGCAATCTACTTCCATAGTGATACTGCCTCGGAAACCCAAGGTGGGGTTGCTATGAATCAGATCCAACTTGATGGTGGTGAGTTTGGTTTGGTTTGGCATGCAATGATTCTGTCAAAACTACAATTTTAAGGATTGGGATTATTGCCTTTGCAGCTGTGAGCCAGCAGCTGGCCAGCTTATCTGCTGATCTGGGATTCATCAGCCTCCACAGCCAGCAGCCTGCTGTATTGTCTGTGATCTTGGGTTCATCAGCCCCTGCAGCTAATCTAAGAGATTAGATTTGAGCAGGACTTGAATGCAAATAAGTTTCATGAGGAAGTGGCTCAGTGGCCAGCCTGATGTCTGACCCATGGTGTGTATGTATATATATATATACTTTGCTTGTTTTGCTTCTCTAGAGAACCCAGCCTAAGACAGAGACTAAACAAAACAAAACAAAATACTCACTGCTATTAAGTCAATTCTTACTTATAGCAACCCTATGGATCTCCTCCCATAAATATTACAGCCTTGGAAACCCTATGGGACAGTTCTACTCTGTCTAAATGGGAACTCTGGTAGCATAGTGGCTAAGGCACTTGACTGCTAACCAGAAGGCTGGTGGTTCAAACCCATGACCCACTCCTCGGAAGGAAGATGGGGCAATCTACTTCCATAGTGATACTGCCTCGGAAACCCAAGGAGGGGTCTCTATGAGTCGGGTCCAACTCGATGGCACATAACAACAACAAATGAGCCAGAATAGGCAAGACTACTCAAGGCCAGTTGGAGGCCTGGGTTTTCCACATGTTCCTCACCTAAAAGAAAACTGAAGGAAAAGCCAAAAAGGAGAATTTTGCTATTTACAAGTGAGTATTTCAAGTGTGGGTGTTGGTGATGAAGTATTCACTTTCAGTTTATGGGGCAATGATGAGACAGCTCAAAAGAAGCAAATCTTTGAGACATGACAGTTTAGTCCTAAAGACCATTAGCAGAGGGTCAGCTTGTCAAACACACCTGCAGAAATAGAACGGAGCAGCCTTCTGTACAATCCCACATATCAAGGTAATGGCAGCACTATTCTATTTAATCTAGAGCTAGTGCAAATTGGAAACCTAAAAGAGTTCACTCCCCAAAGCCACAAGCCTCAAAGCATGTCCTTTGTCTCAAGTTAAATAGCTCAAGGAGACAGAACCTGGATGAAAACTTATCAGAGTGAATGTTTTGCCTTATCAATTTTAAGTTTAAATGTGTGGGTTTTTTTTTTTTTTTTGGTAAGAATAATGAATGAAGTTATTAATTACTTTTTGCAATGCTAAAAAAAGCTTCATTTTTAATTATGGTCAATTGTCATGTGGCTTAAATATAATTACAAGCTATTAATGAATTTTGACTATTTCTCCCTGCTTTTCTGACATAAACACATCTGTCTTTTCTTTTAACTTATAAAAGTAATCTATGTTCATATAAGTTATATTTATATGTATGTACAACTGGATACATATATGTATATTGTTGTTCTTGTTAGTTGTTATCAAGTCAATTTCTACATGTATAAAACCAAAAATGCCATGGAGTTGGATCTGACACATAGTGACCCTCCTTGGGTTTCCGAGGCAGTATCACTATGGAAGTAGATTGCCCCATCTTCTTTCCGAGGAGTGGCTGGTGAGTTTGAACCACCACCCTTCTGGTTAGCAGTAAAATGCCTTAGGCACTAGGCCACCAGAGCTCTCAATGAAACACTGTTGTTGTTGTTATGTGCTGCCTAGTTGGACCCGACTCATAGAGACCCCTCCTTGGGTTTCTGAGGCAGTGTCACT
>NW_006921595.1:11835571-11836085 GCF_000298275.1 Orycteropus afer afer | reverse complement strand
ACACACACACACACACCCTTTTCTTCATGTGCAGCCAGAAGAGCTACCTAATTTCTCTTCCACACCCTCCAAGGACCACAGGGGACTGTGGTGAAGGGTTCTCTTTAATCCACCATAATATACAATGATCATTTCTTACTGCTAACACCAGCTTCTCCAGTAGATTCTGACCCTCAGAAATCTCTAGCCAAGATGCTGGCCCCAAAGTAGGTCTGCAGACATTATAACTTCATAACTGCTCCTTCTGTCTCTTCTTCCATGTAGGCACCTTCAACCTCCATGAGTTATTCTCTTAAAAAAAAAACCAAAAAACAAAAAACAAAACTCACTGCCATCGAGTCAATTCTGACTCACAGAGACCCCCTTTGGGTTTCTGAGGCAGTAAATCTTTGCAGAAGTAGATTGCCCAGTTTTCCTTCTGCAGAGTGGCTGGTGGGTTTGAACTGCCAGCCTTCTGGTTAGCAGTCAAATGCCTTAGGCACTATGCCACCAGAGCTCATTTGAGTTATTCTCT
>NW_006921595.1:11804461-11834946 GCF_000298275.1 Orycteropus afer afer | reverse complement strand
CCCAACCTTCCTTCCGAGGAGTGGCTGGTGGGTTTGAACCGCCAGCCTTCTGGTTAGCAGTCAAGTGCTTTAGCCACTATGCTACCAGAGCTCCTTAGGAGGGACCAGTCCCCTGGAGAAGGATATTATGCTCGGTAAAGTAGAGGGTCAGCAAAAAAGAGGAAGCCCTTCAACAAAATGGAATGACAGTGGCTGTACCAATGTACTTAAGCATAGCAACAACTGTGAAGATGGTGTGGGACTGTTGCATTCTATTGTGCATAAGGAGACTCTATGACACCTAACAATAACAGCCACAAAAATGTTGGGGGATGATTTTGCTCATTATCTTGATTATGGTAATAGTGTCATGGATTTATATATACTATATATCAAAACTTATCAAATTGTATACTTTATATGTAGTTTATTGTGTGTTAATAATTAATTGTGCCACCATAAAGCTATTAAAAATGTTGGGGGGATATTTATTACTTGTTAGTTCTCCCCAACAATTAATTATAGTATTGTAAATAATGCTTCATTAACATTTTCATACTTAGTTTTTTGTGTGTTTCTTTTGATGTTTCCTTAAGACAAATTCCTCGCAATTGGGTTACTGATTATAAAAAAAAATTGTTTTCTATAGCTCCTGATGCATGCTGCTGTATTATTTTTCAAAAAGAATTATGCCAATTTCTGATGTAGTAGCAAGTATGAATGTACTTGTTTAATATTATCTTTATAACTATTATTTTAAAAATATTCCTAGATGTAAAATCTACATTATATTTAATGTTTTTGATTAACATAAAAGATAAAACATATGTTTGGCCAATTTGTATTTCCTCTTAGGAGAGCTGTCTGTTCTTATTCTTCATGTATTTAACTACTGGGGTTTGATGTTCTATTATTATTTCTGTGGATAGTGGCAGGAAATTGTGAAGTAAAACAAATCTTTTTGCTATATTTATTCCCATGATCAGAATTTGAGAACAAACTGACCAGTGTAGGGGGCACCTGTTTGTAGACTGTGGAGGTCCTCAGCTGCCTTTCCTGGTTTCTGGAATAAGGTTACTCCCCCTGTGCAGGCAAGTCAAGTTGATTTTCCCAGACTGTCCTGTCTGTGAGTAGTCACAGTTTTCTTATTGTTAATACTTCTGTTCTCTAAATTTTCTGAAGTTAAACTGAGCTGCATTTCTCTCTAGGATAAATCTAGGATTTTTAACCCAGGGGAATGGTAGATATAGGAAGTGGGAAAGAGTGTGGTAGTGGTGGCATGTATAATTTTTTTAAAAAAACAAACCTATGGGAAAACTTTAACCTCCCAATTAAGGCATTCATTATGTTTTATTTACAATATTTAAAAATTTTAATATTGTAACAGGATGTATGCACAAAAATAGTATAATAAGGTTTTTATACATATCAAAAACGAGGAGAGCCTAAAAAAGATTGAGAAACACTGCTCTACTGTTCTTGTCAAGGTGGTGGTATGAGTTCATGCTTTAAATTGCTGCATAACAATGCTGGATTTAAACACATACAGGCACACTCAAAGACATTCCATGCTCAAAAACAGGCTTAACATCTACATAGACAAAAAATAAATGGGAAGCATCCAGCCATAATTGGGGGCTGAAGCTAAAAGCCTGCTGGATTCTCAATCAAGAAATGGCCAAAATTGGCCAGAACTGGGTTCCTCTGGGGTGGCCTGGCCAAGAGTACCCAAGTGCAGAGGCATGGAAATCAGTCTCACAGTGTGACACCAGGGGCAGAGGTGGGGTTTCATACCCATGAGAGGAGGCTAAAAAGTATATATCTAATTTAATACAGTTGTTTTTGTAAGTGTGTGTTTTTTTGTTTGTTGTTTGTTTCTTTAAAAGAGTAGAAAGTAAAGCTATAAACTTGTGCTGGCCAGAGGAAGCAGAGAAGGCAGTGAACACAGAATCTATGCCCGGACATCTACTGATTCAAGGACTAAATCTGTGATAACCTCCTAAGATGGAGCCCTCAGCTAATGACTTAAGACTTGCTCTGGAGTGGGGGATACTAGGTGTTGGGGAGGCACTGCAAAACCCACTAGAAATAAGGGAGTTAATGATGAGAGAAGGATAATATGCGACTGTCTTAATGAAAATAACAAAGCACATAAAGAAAATTGACTCTAATAAGGCTAGTTAATAAAGAAAGAACCATAAGATGAATTAATCTTTAAAAACTGAAAACAAACACTCTCAAAATGAGTTTATAATAAGTATGTTTTTAGATATTCGAGATAAAGGAAGGAATAATAACCATAAAATGTTTTTGCAGGATGAAAACTGGCAATAATAAATGAAGGACAAAAAAATGTAAAAAACTAATTGAGAAACCTAGAATTAAAAATATAATAATTGAGATTAAAACTCAAGAAATGAGAGGAATTTAAGACTCAAAACATTCAAAGCTGATTACTAAATTTGAAAATAGTTCTGAGGAATTCACCAAGAAAGAAGCACAGAGAAACACAGAAAAATATTATAGGAAATAGTAGATAGATTGAGAGGCCTCCCATTGCTTGTTTTGTTTCTTCCAAAAATACAGCACACTTACAAACTCTGTTGAAAAAACTACTAAAGGATATACTTCATCAAGGAAAAAAGAAAACCCAGAATAAATAAATGTGATACAACAAATAGCAATGAACAGAATACTAAATGAAAATATATTGTAAATCAAATTGCTGACAATTCAAAAATAACATTTTTGTTTGTTTTAAAGAGAGCTGAAAATAAAATTTCCAAATATGAGGGGGATGAAATAGTAGAATTCAATGGGTTAAAGCATACTAAGATCATTGCCTTGTTTAGAGGGAGGGGGTTATTGAATTACTTGAGACCTTGTTAGAAAATATGTCATTTAATATCTGTTAGAAGTACTCACCAAAAATAATAGAAGTGCAGTCTACAGGTTCCACACCATTAGAGGAGAACAAAAGGAAATAGAGGTGTCTTTTAACTCATACAGCTGCTGGCTGCTGAGGCTGACGAACCCAAGTCTGACAGTTAAAATGGCATAATCTCAAGATTGGCAGGTAACCAAGCAGGCCACTGGTTCAAGTTCAGGAATTGGAGATGAAGACTTAGCCAAACACAGGAACCAAATGGGCCAAAAGTTAGACACCTTTTCCAAAGCTTCTCCATATGTACTGGAAGCAGGCCACACCCCTAAGTTTACTCCCCTTCAGTTACTTAGCTGCTCATAGCAGATTCCACCATGCAGGTGATTATAATTTCATCATGGGGAATAACTACATCCAGCTGCCAAGCACTCAAAACCACAGCCCAGCCAAGATGACACACAACCTTAACTTATTGAAAGAAGAAGTCAAAGCTGCACTGAAGACATTGGTGAAAAACAAGGCTCCAGGATTGATGGAATACCAGTTGAGATGTTTCAACAAACTGATGCAATACTGGGGGTGCTCAATTTACTCCAAGAAATTTGGGAGATAGCTGACCAACTGTGGTGTAGTAAATTACATAGTGTGGCTTTTCTAGTCATAATTCTTCATAAACTCTGTGGTGGAATTTGCCGTGAGCAACTGAGTATCTCTTGATTGCTAAAGTTATCCACCTGGGGTATTTCTGTTGGTAGCCGCACAAAGCAGTCTTCTGGGAAGTTCACTCTCTCTCAGGTGTATAGAAGTCAGATGTTTGGATTGTTAGTGGTCACTCTGCCAGCCTCAAAAAGGAGCCCTTCTAGAGGCAGAAGGAGTCTCTCTGATTGCTGGCTGAGAAAGGCGTTCTGCTGAGAGAAATGTGCTCCTAAGAGGCATGCACTTGCTGAGAATGAGATGCAAGAGACACACATTGCTAAGAGAGAGACATGCATTGCTGAGAGAGACACCAAGAGACATGCACTGCTGGGAGAGAGATTGTTGGCTGAGAGACAGCAGGCTGAGAGAGACTGAGCATATTGTTGAACTTGAATTGTAGCCTATTGCTTCCCTAATAAACCCCATAATCTGTGAGTTCTGTGTGGCCACTGCAGTGAATTATTGAACCCAGCAGAGAGGTGGTGGGTGCTGGGAGGAGGAGTTGGTGTCAGGGTTGGTGAAAGGGCTGGAGAGAGGCAGCATGTCTGGCCTCACAGGAATAGGCCTTGGGCTACTGATGGTGATTCTGTCTTCCTCTTGTGGGGTTAGAGTAGGTTAGAAGGTGTGGCCTCCCTGCCCCTTTGGCACCAACTGACTGAAAGATCCATATATGTGCCAATTCCAAACAAAGATGATTCAACAGTATGTGGAAATTATTGAACAATATAATTAATCTCACATGCAAGTAAGATTTTGCTGGAAATAATTGAAAAATGGTTGCAGCAGTACTTAGGCAGGGAACTGCCAGAAATTCAACCCAGATTCGGAAAAGAACGTGGACATAGGATATCATTGCTGATATCAGATGCATCTTGGCTGAAGGCAGAGAATACCAGAAGGACTTTTACCTGTGTTATATGGATGATGAAAGGCATATGACTCTGTGGATCATAACAAGTTATGGGTAACATTGTGAAGAATAGGAGTTCCAGAACACTTAATTGTGCTCATGGGGAACTGTACATAGACCAAGAGGCAGTTGTTCAAACGGAACATGTGTATACTGCATCGACTGTGATCAAGAAGGTTGTGTGTCAGGGTTGTTTCTTTTCACCATATTTATTCAATCTGTGTGCTGAACAAATAATCCAAGAAGCTGGACTATATAAAGAATAATGTGGCATCAGCATTGGAGGAAGACTCATTAACAACCTGCAATGTGCAAATAATAGAACCTTGCTTCCTGAAAGTTAAGAGGACTTGAAGCATTTACTGATGAAGATCAAAGACTATGGCCTTCAGTATGTATTACACTTCAACAAAAAGAAAACAAAAATCCTCACAACTAGACCAATAAGCACCATCCTGATAAATGGAGAAAAGATTGAGTTTGTCAAGGGATTCATTTTACTTTTATCTACAATTAACACCCATGGAAACAGCAGTCAAGAAATCAAAGACGTATTACACCATGAAAATCTGCTGTAAAAGACCTCTTTAAAGTGTTAAAGAGCAAATATGTCACTTTGAACACTAAGGTGCACCTGACCCAAGCCATGGTACTTTCAATTGCCGCATATGCATGTGAAAGCTGGACAATGAATTAGAAAGACTGAAGAAGAATTGTTGCATTTGAAATATGGTGCTGGTGAAGAATATTGAATAAACCATGGACCGCCAGAAGAACAAACAAATCTTTCTTGGATGAAGTACAGTCAGAATGCTCCTTATAAGTGAGTATGGAGAGACTTTGCCTCTTGTACTTTGGCCATGTTGTCAGGAGAAGGATATCCTGGAGAAGGATATCATGTTTGATCAAGTAGAGGTCAGCAAAATGAGATGGATTGACACAGTGACTGCAATAATAGGCTCAAGGATAGCATAGTTATGAGGATGGGAGAGGGTCGGGTAGTGCTTTGTTCTGTTGTCAATAAGGTTTTGCTATGAGTCAATACTGACTCAACAGCACCTAACAACAACATATCTTTCATGTCTTTAATTAACATGTTGAACGTATTCAATGCAGTAATAATACCTTTAGGAGCTCTGGTGGTGCAGTGCCTAAGGCACTTGACTGCTAACCAGAAGGCTGGCGGTTCAAACCCACCAGCCACTCCTCGGAAGGAAGGTTGGGCATTCCTACTTCCGTAGTGATACTGCCTCGGAAACCCAAGGAGGGGTCGCTATGAGTTGGGGTCGACTCGATGGCAAATAACAACAACAACAACAATAATACCTTTATTACTCTCTTTGTCTTCTAATTCTGATATCTGTGTCATCTATTTGAACTGATTGATGTTTTCCTCCTTCTTTGCATACCTAGTAATTTTTGATTGAATACCAGATATTGTGAATTTTACCTTGTTGGGTGATGCGCATAGGGTCACTGTAAGTCAGAATTGACGCCATAGAATACAACAGCAACAACATAAATATTCTTGGAAGTCCTTGGATTGCAAATGGATAAGCACTTGACTACAAGCTGAGAGTAGTCATATTATAAAGAGTAGTCATATTGTAAATTACAAATATTACAAAGATTTCATAGTACTTGGTTACACCATCAGCACCAATGGAAGCAGCAGTCAATAAATCAGATGACTTATTGCACTGGCAAATCTGCTGCAAAAGACCCCTTTAAAGTACTGAAGAGCAAAGATGTCTCTTTGAAGACTAGGGTGGTACCAAGCCATGGTGGTTTCAGTCACCTCATATGCATGTGAAAGCTGGACAATGAATAAGGAAGACCGAAGAAGAGTTGATGCTTTTGAGTTGTGTTGGTGAAGAATACTGAAAGAACTTCCAGAAGAATTTACAAATCTGTCCTGGACGAAGTGCATCTGGAATGCTTCTTGGAAGTGAGAGTGGTCAGACTTTGTCTCACCTACTTTGGTCATGTTGTCAGAAGAGACCATTCACTGGTTAAGGATATCATGCTTGGTAAAGTGGAGGGTCAGTGAAAAAGAAGAAGGCCCTCAATGGGATGGATTGACACAGTGGCTGCCGTGGTGGGCTCAGGTATAGCAAGGATTGTGAGGCTGGCGCAGGACCGGACAGTGTTTTGTTCTGTACATGAGGTTGCTATGAGTTGGAGCCAACTCAATGGCACCTAACAACAACAACAACAACTAGCTGAGAGTTGGCAGTTCAAACCCACCTATTGGTGCCTGGAAGACAGGCCTGATAAAGGATCAGAGCCTTGAAAACCCTATGGAGTAGTTCTACTCTGCATACATTGGGTCACCATGAGTCAGAGTCAGCTCAGTGGAAACTAAAAACAACTCACATATTCTTGATCTTTGTTTTAGGAAGCAGACAAGTTACTTGCAAACAGTTTTATCTTTTTGAGCCTTGCTTTTAAGACTTTTAGGTAGGATCAGACAGCACTGAGTCTAGGATGGGGAGCTCTGGTGGTGTAGTGCCTAAGGCATTTGACTGCTGACCAGAAGGCTAGTGGTTCAAACCCAGCAACCACTCATGGAAGGAAGATTGGGCAATCTACTTCCATGGAGATACCACCTCTGAAACCCAAGGAGGGGTCAATATTAGTTGAATCAACTCAATGACAGGAGTTTGGTTTTGTTTGGATTAATAAGGCATGACCCTCTGAGTACTCTACCCAGTGCACTGTGAATTATGAGGTTTTCCAGGTGGCTGGTGGGAGCAGGCACTTCTCCCGGCCTAGTATGAGCCCTGGAGTAGAGTTCTCTTTAATCCTTTAGGGTGTTTTCCTCCTCCCCAGCTTTGGGTGCTTTCCTCAGATGCGTACACTGATCAGCACTCTGCTCAATACTCAGAGGGGACCCTCTGCAGATCCCTGAAATTCTCATTTTGTGCAGCTGTCTCCTCCCCATCTGTCAGGCTTTCCTGCATTCCTCTCCCTGTACTGCTGCCTGGAAACTCTCTGAGGCAGTATACTGGGACAATCGTAGGGTTCACCTCATTTGTTTTCCATCTCTCAGGGATTTCCGTCTTTCGTCATAAGATGTCATTTCATTTAAGATGTCTTAAAAATCAGTTTCTTATATTTTGTCCATCTTTTGGTTTTTTTTTTTTTTGGTAGGAGGATAAATCTAGTCTCTGCTACTCCATCGTGGCTGGAAGTGGGACTCATTTAATTGTTTATTAATGATATGTATACGGAATTTTTTCTATCATTTTATTTTGTGCTATTTTTCCCTCCTACTGATGACAATAGGAGCTCTGGTAGCATAGTGAAACTGCCTCGGAAACCCAAGGAGGGGTCGCTATGAGTCAGGTCTGACTCAACGGCACATAACAACAACAACAACAACTGATGACAATAGTCAGATATCCCATTTACTGTTTATGTGTGCCAGGCACTAGGCTATGCTTTCTGCATAATTCCCTCCTTGAATATTCACAATATCTCAGGGAGGTAGCTATTACCTACATGCTTCTTTTACATATGATGAAACTGAGTCATAGAGCTTTTAATTACCTCTCCCGAGGTTACCTTTGGAGTTTAAATCCATGTCTTTTCTAAGGGCTGTGCTTTTTCTGTACAGTATTATCACATACCTTAGATATGTGCTTAAAATTAATGAAGCTAGATTCTGTATATGCTAATTCATGTCTTCCTTAAGCTAATAAGACATTTCCTTTGGACTGCATTGTCATGACTTATTGCCTTACTTGTTTTTATTTTCATTACCTGTAGAGCTAATTCAGAGTAAACTCTAGCTTATGTGTCAAATAACTAATATTACCAGAGTAAGTCATAATGTTGTTGATAGGAATATGAAAATACTGTAGATGGTTAGCCACGAGGTCCCTGAAACTATTAATTTAGGGGGAGAGTGGATTATCATAGTAACTTGCTTAAAGATATTATTTTCTATCTCTTTGTATGGAAGCCAGTCCCTAGGTGGTAATTTGTACCCACTTGGTGGCACCACAGAAGAAAGGCTTGGCAATTTGCTTCTGTGAAGATTATAGGGAAGAAAACCTGATGAAACAGTTCTACTTTGTAACACATGGGGTCACCATGTGTCATAATCAACCCAATAGCAGTTTTTTTATATATGGAAGCCAAACACTGGATGTCTAGTAACAGTTTTCTCTCTCTGAATTTTAATTGTCTTTTCATTACCTGACTCCTTGAAGGCTTATCCTGACTTATTTGTAGTCCTTTCTTTGGAGTCTAGCACAGGCCTAGCACATACTAGACAGTGAACAAGTAATCGTGTTTTAAGAAGGTGCTGCTCTTTCAGTGTTGTTGTTGTTAGGTGCAGTTGAATCTATTTCCACTCATAATGACCCCATGTGACAGAGGAGAATTGCCCCATAGGGTTTTCTAGGCTGTAATATTTACCAGAGCAGATTGCCAAAGTCACTGGGAGAGGTAGAATAGTCAAGTCCTTAACTGGTATGCCACTAGAGCTCCTTAAACATTTTCATTCTGCACACTATGTCTGACTTCTTCCATGGAGAGAAGAGAAGCCACAGCCTATGCTCTAGGAATTTCTCTTGGCTACTCACTGCCCTGCTCTTTGTAATTGTCATAATTGCAGGATAATTTAGCCTTTTAGGGGTGTCCTCTGTCAGTTTCCTGCACCTGCCACAGGAGCTGCACAATGTTGGAACAGGCGTTTCTGAATTCATGTCATTAACCATTTATCTGGTGATCCTTAAATGTACCTGAGGCTGGTAATGTGACAAAACTATTTACTCAGTGTAAAACCAGTGGAATCACTTTCAAAATAGGCAGTACAATGGGATGGTATGTGATGCACTTCATTATTGAACTCTGAGTGTGTTCAAATCTTTGGATTTTACAATATAATTAACCTTTCAGAGCAAGGGAGAGATGGAAGGCTCTAAGAGCCTTCAAGTCTCTTAAGATCACTGCTGTGCACTCTTTGGGGCAGACAAAGCCTTCAAGACAAGGAGGGAAACTTGGAGCAAGCCTATAGGCCTACGGCTGCTTCCCACTAGAGCTGTCATGAGAACAAATGAAGAGAAGCAGGAAGTCCATACCACATGGTAGAACTAATGCCAGAAAATCAAAGGGTTAGAATCTATTTATTCCAGCTTCACAAATGGCATGTTAGAAATGTGTTGTGCAAAATGGCCTTTGGACACGAAACATTTGAAGAAAGGAAAGTTTTTTGAGACAGATTACAATGAAAAAATTGAATGCAAATTGTTTTCTAGTATAAGCAGCAGATTTGTAGAAACTGTATTCCTACAACAATCCAGGGAAATGAGTGACAAAGAAAAGCATCTCTATACTCAGTATGTATTTATGGAGAACCTAGTGTGGCAAAGTGCCTAAGGCATCTGACTGCTAACCAGAAGGCTGGTGGTTCAAACTCACCAGCCACTCCTCAGAAGGAAGGTTGGGCAATCTACTTCCATAGTGATACTGCCTCGGCAACCCAAGGAGGGGTCTCTATCAGTCAGATCCAACTCGACCGCAGTGAGAGAGAGAGTGAGTGTATATCAAGGGCTTCTGGGTGGTGTAAAAGGATAAACACTTCTCTGCTAACTGAAAAGTTGGAGTTCTGAGTTTACCCAGAGGCACCTCAGAAGGAAGTCCTGGTGATCTACTTCCCAAAACTCAGCCATTGAAAACCCTATGCAGCACAGTTCTATCCCAACACACATAGGGTCGCCATGACTCAGAATCAACTTGATGGCAACTGGCAGTGTGTGTCAGGAATTGTGTGTGGTGCTAAGGGGTAAGGGTAAGATTGAAGGAAATACAAAGATGACTCTGAGATATGGAGAGATATATAAAGTTTATTATTATAGTTGAGCAATGTGTAATGTGTTATGGGTGCCGAAGAGTATAATATTTCTTGGGAGAGTGAGAGGATGAGGCTTCACAGAGGAAGTGAGGTTATAACTGAGCCTTGAAAGATGTTTAGACACCCTCTGGGAAGAGAAGGGCACTCTGGGACAAGGTAGGAGTTCATACACAAGCCTAAAGGCCTGAACATAGCCATCCCCTTTACAAGAGAGTGAGTAGTCTGACCTCACTTACTTAAGAATAATTGGAGATAATACAAGAGACAAATGTTGGAGTGGGATTGGGAGGGACATTATCTGCTGAGCAAAAGAAACTGGGCAATATTCTGTGGGACTCAGAGTAGAGATATAGCCAGATTAGATTTGTGTAAGTCACCCACTAGGAGGAAAAATACTGCTGGCTTTAGACAGCTGTAGACAGCATGGAAGATGAATTGAAATCAAGAGAAAGAAAACGTGCCAAGATATTGAGAAAGCATTGCAATACTGTGAGTGGAATATGATGCATACTTGAACTATGGCTGAGGTTGTGTTTAGGTCTTTGCTGTTATTTGATGATGCAATTTGCTAAAAGATATGGTGTTCATCATCACCTGCCTGGAGGCTATTATTGGAGATATGTTCTGGTCTCCTCTCACCTTTTGTGTTTTTGCCATCAGGTAAAGTAGTGCTCTGGTTGAGTGTCAGACAGGCCTGCATATGAGTCCCACCCCCTCCTTGTTTCAGCTGTGTGACTCTCCAGCTGAACTTCTTTCATCTGTAAAATGGTATAATGGTGCCTACTGAAGTGCCTTCAAGAAATGTTGGCTGCTTAGTAGTGTAGATCCACTTGTCTTCATGACCACCTCAGGTTATGTGAACAGGAAACGTATAAACATTGGTTTCGTTCAGTTTTACATTGGGTCACTATGAGTCGGAATCAACTCAACAGCACCTAACGACAACAGTCTTGCGAGTCCTTAAAGAAGCAACTGTGCACAGTGGTGCTGCCGCTGCTGTTGTTAGTTACCAAGTCGGTTCCAACTCACAGTAACTCCATGTGTGCAGAGCTCAATGCATTGTTGCTAATTCATTTGTTTTGATTCAAAAAATTGAATTCAAATGAGAGATTCAGTCTCTGGATACCTTAACTTTTCTGCTGTAGTCTGCTGTCCTTCATCTTTCCATGTCAGTGTGGTATGAAAAATTGCTTATGTTGACTTTCCTGTGCATTGCTAGATTACATGATTAAATTTTGGTGCCAGAGTTGTCCCTAGAGAATATTCTGTTAAATGTAGCTTCTAGAAGACACTTCCTGTCTTATATAAGGATGCTTTTTGGATTTTTAGGTTTGCATTTAACATGAGAGGTTTAAGCAATGTATGTGTTGTTGTAACAACTGATTACCCATTATACTTATGGAATATCTCCATTTTATACTCATCAATAAGACAGTTCATGTGATATTCTCTAGCCAGTCATGCCCCCATAAATCCATAAATCTCAGGGTTATTTAAAATAAGCAATCTAGACAAAGAATATCATATTAAAAACAATTTATAGATAAAGAGTCTCTGTTTTCTTTCTGCAAGTATATTATTGTTAGTGTGTTTACCAGGAGATCTAGTTATTACCACACAGGGGATTGGACCAAAGGCATTCCTTTTTCCTAGGAATCGCTAGGATAGAGGAGGAATAGATTATAAATCTTCTGTTAATCCTTTCTTTTCAAAAACTAATACTTATTTAGTGATATCAAGGAGTTGATTAGACATGAATGTAAATAAAATATCAAACATAGAGGAAAGACTTGAAATAATGACAAAAAATGCAGTGACAAAAGACAATTACAGGAAAGACTATAAAAAGTAGTCCTTATAAGGATAATTTGGGGACCTCTGGTGGCATAGTGTCTCAGGCATTTGACTGCTAACCAGACAGCTGGCTGTTTAAGCCCACCAGCCACTCCTCAGAAGGAAGACTGGACAATCTACTTCTGTAGAGATACCACCTCAGAAACCCAAGGAGGGGGTGCTGTGAGTCAGGATCAACTTAATGGCAGTGCATTTGGATTTTGGTTTGGGTTTAAGGATAATTTGTTTCTCTAGGAGAAAGTCTAGCAAATGGAAGAGATACTATATTGAATTACCTGATACAAAAAATAAATCCCCTGAAATAGACAAAAAACTGAATCTATAGAATAAATAATTTCTTTTTCTCCCCAGGAAAAATTGATGGAAAATATCCAACACGGAGGCATATTGTGTTATGTGATTAAAGTCAAAGGATAAGGAAGAATTTTTAAAACATTGAGCCAGGAAAAACTAAGTCACCCACTAGGAGGAAAATAGTTCTGACTTTAGACTTCCCCACAGTCACAATATCAGGAGACAATGTACCAATGTCTACAAAATTCTGAGGGGAAAAACAGCTAGAATATTTAATTCTGCCAGTGTTTGGAATATATAAAGGCATCAGGCAAATATTCTTAAGTGTACAAGAATCTAGAGATTTCAACATTTATAAAGTCGTGGTGTAGTGCCCAAGACATTTGACTGCTAACCAGAAGGCTGGCGGTTCAAACTCACAAGCCACTCCTCAGAAGGAAGACTGGGCAATCTACTTCCAATAGAGATACCACCTCAGAAACCCAAGGAGGGGTCACTATGAGTCAGAACCAACTCGACAGCAGTGAGTTTGGTTTTGGTTTGGTTCTTAATAAAACTTGTTGGTAGCAAACTCCAGCCAACCAAAACATGAATCAAATAGAAGTATTTGAGAATGGAAAAAAATATTGCATCGGTGTCCAATAAATCCATTTAAATTTAAACCGGAGACCATAAATCCTGGAAACAGCATAAATGTTAAAAATATTGATGAGGTAAAAAATAAATAAATAACATAAAAATCAGAAGTGAGAATAAGTGCTAATTTTTGTACCTTTCATAATAGTGAGTTAGTTAATACTGTCTAAATTTGAAATATGCAGTTAATAAAAGTAGGACTCTGGTTTCTAAAAATCTTATATTCTTAACCCAAGAGAGCTTCTTTAGGAATTATTTCCAGCAGAAGATTTGTCCAAAGATCAATAGTTCCTTCATACTCAGTTTTCATTTTTTATGTTTTATTTATTTTGTTGTTGTTGAAAATATACATAGCAAAACATATACCAATTTGTTTCTATGTATGCAATTTAGTGCACTAATTACATTTTTTGAAGTATGCAACCATTCTCACCCTCCTTTTCTGAGTTATTCTTCCCTCCTTAACATAAACTCACTGTCCCCTAACATTCCTATCTGATCTTTTGAGTTGCTGTTGTCAATTTTATCCCATATAGATAGTTCTTAAAATAGCATAATGCTCAAGGCAGACTTCTTTTCTTTTCTTTTCTTTTTACTAGTTAACTACTGTTTGGTTTTAAGAAGACTTCAGGAGATATTTTTGTTTAAAAGGTTATCCCATGGCAACAGTTTCAGGATTTCATCCAGCCACCATAGCTCTAGAAATCTGGATTCCATGAGAATTTGAAATTCTCTTCTGCATTTTCCTTCTTTTGATCAGAATTCCTCTGTTGAATCCTTGATCAAAATGTTCAGTAATGGTAGCGAGGGACCATCCAGTTCCGGTCTCATGGAAAAGGTGGCAGTTTTTCATGGAGGCAATTAGCCATACATTCTATATCCTCTTCTTATCCCTGACTCTTCTTTCTCTGCTGCTACAGGTAAATAGAGATCAATTGTGTCTTGTATAGCTGCTTGCAAGATTTTACCCCAGGCACTACTCAGTGAACTAGGAGGTAGAACAGAAGCACTAAACATGTTATTAGGCCAATTAACTGGCATAGCATTTTCATTTTTTATAATTTAATTTACTATATATATATATAACTTTTTATTGTGATTTGGGTGAAAGTTTACAGAGCAATTAGTATCCCATTCAACAATTTCATACAGGTATTGTTTCATGACATTGATTGCAATCCCTACAATGTAACAGCACTCTTCTCACTTCCTCCCTGTGTTTCCTGTTCCCATTCATCCTCTTTCCTGCCCCTTACTGCTTTCTGAACTTTGTTCCTGGGCAAATGATGCCCTTTTGGTCTTGAATGGTTGATTGGTTGAAGGAGTGCGTATTTCCCTGGTGGTATTGCTCACTTTAGAGGCCTACATATTGTTTGGCTGAAAGTTGATCCAAGGGGGTGAGTACAGTCCAGGCTTGAAGGATGTCTAAGGGCCATAGTCTTTGGGTTATACCAGTCTCTATCACACCAGTAAGCCTGGTCTTTTCTATGTTTTGAGTTTTGTTCCATGTTTTTCTTCATTTAATACACTTCCTATTTAGAAATAATTCCATAATTTTTTTCTATTTTTTGTCTTTGTGTCTGTCCAGCTTTAGCTAGGTGTGTATGTATATAGTGAGGTGGCTAGACTAATGCTCATATTTTACTAATTTTTTTCTGAATGAAAATGTCAATTATTTTTGCTTTATTCTTTCTGCTCTTCTGTATTAATTGATTTTTAAGTAATGAGCAAATAGTATTTTCATAAAATAATATTATTATTGCTAAAGGAAAAAGGAGAAATAAAAGAAAGAAGAATAAAATACCACCTATTGACTAATTACTACATGCACATGGCAGACATGGTGGTGGAATATGAGAATCAGAGCTTGTTGTTTGAGGGTTAACTCATCTCTCCAGCTCTCAGTGTCCTTGTCTGTAAATGAGGTGAATAATGGTGTCTGCTTCTAAGGGCAATTGTGAGGAGAAAATAAGAGAATGCTTGTAAAGCACATAGCACAACGTCTTTTAAAAAGAATAAAATCATGTTAGAAGAGAAGGAATTTACTGATTAACTTTTTAAATTTTACTCATGAGAAAACTGAAGCCCAGAGAGGTGTATGCAAGATCACACAGCTAGTTATGGCAGAACTTGGTTTTCTGAAAGCTGGCTCTTTGTGCATGCCTGTTCATGGGAGTGAAAACATTGTTGTTGTTGTTATGTGCTGTCGAGTCAGACCTGACTCACAGCGACCCCTCCTTGGGTTTCTGAGGTGGTTATCACTACGGACTACGGAAGTAGATTGCCCAACCTTCCTTTCAAGGAGTGGCTGGTGGGTTTGAACAGCCAGCCTTCTGGTTAGCAGTCAAGTGCCTTATTAGGCACTACACTACCAGAACTCCCCAGAGTGAGAACAGGGGCATATATAACATATAAGGACCGAGTGCTCTGACTAATGCTTAAATTATTCTTGAGTATTCTCAGAGCACACACCAATGGATACATAATAGGGGGGGTGCCTTTGTTCGTGTTGGACTAGGAAAAAAACAGCTTGCAGTTAAAATTTTGCTCTAGAAAATGCCACAGAGTGCATCACACTTGTTGGGTGATTAAGAAGCAAATGCAGTTTGAAATCAAGCTTTGGCCTTTGGCCCTTTTATGCATATCTAGCAAGAATTATTTGTGTCTTCTTTTTATTTATCTTCTGCCTTCAGGTAATAAGCTCAATAACTGAGTTCCCAATTGTTCAATTAAACTTCTTTTCTGTTGCCATTTTGTGGCAATAAACATGGGCATCATGATAGAACTTGCCTCTCAAGTTTTTCTCTGAGTTGTTGGTAAAAGCCTATTCTACCATTAATATTCATGAGAAGGTGGAAATCAAAACAAGAGACCTCCTGGTGGAAATTCACATGACATTTATACAATTAACAAAGATTAGTGATTCTTGGCATAGGTGGGTTTTTGCAAATGGTGGGAAAGAAGAGAAGGGGAAAAGTAGAAGAGCATTTCATGAACAATTGTAACTAAAAGTACACCGTCCTGAATCAGCCTCCCAGGGAGAGGTGCAATTGAGTGTCAATGTGAAATATATTGAAAAAGATAGTTGAGAGTTGCCAGCTTCAAAGTCAGAGCAGTGATGTTATTGCTTCCAGTTCTATTCTATGCACAACTGAGCCATTAGACCAGTACAAACTGGGGTAGGTTAACGTGGTATTCTAAGTAACAGGCCCAGACCATCCAGCTGCCTATGTTGATTAATAACATGTGAATGAATATACAGTCTAGAGTCATCCAATTCATTCCTTTAGACTCTCTTTTTCTAACGTTACTATCTTTTTAGCCAAAAGGAAGAGAAACTATTATGAACATGACTTAGGCAGTAAGTTGCTTTCTCCTTTTCAATCTCAGCTTTCTAAGCTATGACTCACACCATCAAAAGTCTCTCTCCAACCTATAGAAAACTGACATATTCATTGTAGTGTGTCACTACTCAAATGCTGCTGCCGTCATTTCAACTAACCTTAATTTAAAATACTGTCGGCATCAGCTAGAATCCTTAACAAATGGAGCGCCTCATCACCATACTAATTGAACGAAAAATGTTCCATGATTTAAATACCTATTGCTTCATCATTTCCCTAGTCTTCGGCTTCCATTTTGTCAGGCATGAAGTTGGTGATTAAACCCAGGCATAATTATTAGCAACAGAGGCACTGTTGTCCCATCTTGCAGTTTCCTGACCAGGTGCAAACTCTCGGCTCCATATTGAGCATGTCTGTCAGTCTTATGAACAATCCCAGCAGAATAAGTGACTGATTTTCTCTTTATAATCACAGAGGCGCTTTATAGCAAATTGTCACACTAGACCTCTACTTCTGAATGGCATAATGAATGTTTCAGTGTGATGAGAAGTTTATGTATTGAAAAGGGGTGTCACAGTTGGAACTAGGACGCTGACATCTTCTATTAAGACACCTACTAGGGCTGCCTCCCTGCACATTGGCCTCTGTCACTTCTGACAATTGTGTAAAATGAGCAAAGGGTTACGAAGCAGAGCACGAGAAACAAGCATTTACAAGTTCTGGCTTTGAGTGAAAGTTATAAAGAAGCTTGCATGTGGTTCAAGTTCTGTCTAAAGGAGGGGAGTTGTAGTGGAGAGCGGTTTGCGTGGGAGAAGGTATGAAGGATGTGTTTAAGAGCCGGAGAATGAACACTTTTATAAGCACACATCAGAGACTAACAAAGCCAGGCTGATTTATTTCAGAGTAGAGTTATTTGAATTTGCTGCATTTAAACAGGTGAACTTGTTTGTCTGCCAAGCTATCAAAGAGAGAAGATTACCTGTTTGAGTTTGATGAACGGTACCCTCAAAGTGCTTGTCTTTATCCACTGCTACATTTTGAAATTGTAGCTGGTTCCTCTCACTTGCCCAGAAATAGAAGCCCTGCATTTTTCAAGTCTCATATTTTGGAACTCAACCTACATATCCACGAACTCATGACAGGCTCCTAGTGTACATCGTGTATCCTGGGAATTTGCCTTCACAAATATGAGGTACAGCTTGAAGAGTGCTTTCCATTACATCTTCTTCTTCCAGAAGTTCTAGCATCATTGATATCCATTTATATTAAAGTTAAATTTAAAAATGTAGAAATTTTTGAAAACCTCAATTTTGATCATCTGCTATTTTCTTGGACCCATTGGCAAATCCATGGATTCTGGGGCTACATTCGTGATCCATTACTAAAATTATTTTCTTTCTTCTCAACTGCAGTGTTTGCAGATATCTATAGGTTAAGTGCTTGACTACTAACCAAAAGGTTGGTGGTTAAACCAACTTCAGAAGTAAGGCTTGGTGAAGCAGAACCTTCCAACAGTCACAGCCTTGAAAAACCTAATGCAGTAAGTCTGCTCTACCCTTGGAGGTTGCTATGAGTTGGAACTGACTTGATGGCAAGTAGGTTTTTGTTTGTTTGGTAGATTATTTACAGATATGGATGTATCTGGTATATATTTACAAACAATAAACCACATAACAAGTTTGTCTTCCTGATTTATGTTTTTGAAACTTAAGTTCGTGACAACATTAACATTCATAAGTAGAATCATTGTAATTAGCTTTCTGAAAGAATGAATCTCTGGTGACTAATTTTTTATTGTTTTAAATACTGGGAATACTTCATTTCATCTAGAGAAGTATAGAATATCCATAGATGAATAGATCATTGCTAGGTGATTTTGAAAAAAAACTACTTCCTTAATAAAAATTCAAATACATTAAGTTATGGATTTTCCTGCCCTGGAAATTTAAGGAAGCATTTTTAATGCCATGTTAAAAATATAATATAAAGTAGTATATGTAATGCCATCCAAATTTTGAAAAGTATTGTTTTGCATCAGATTTGAAGGCAATTAGGTGTAATGCCCAGAAAACTGGGCATAAAGATGAAAAAGCCCTAATTTGACCACTAATTGCTTGAACTTGGATAAGTCACTAAACATTTTCATTAATCATCTGTAGAATGAAAGGTTATGATTCTAAGCTTCCTCAGCTTTGAAAATCCTTTGAACAGACTCATTTAGTACTTTACACAATATAAGACGCCTGCCCTGGATGGGCTTAAAATATGTTTGCCAATCACATATTGCAAAATATCACTAGGGTGAGGATTTCATTGTCACACAAATACTGATTTTCACTTGGAAATTGCAAGACAATTCTCTTGATACAGGAAAAAGATTCACTACAAGGCAGGCTTAACTGAAAAAGCATACATTGTTCTCATGTGACAAACTCAGAATACAGAATCTACCTCTTCATCTAAAAGGCTACACTTCTTGTAAAGGAAAAAGCAATGTCTTCAAAACTGAACCTTGTTAGAGTCTGGGATATATTAAACCTCACTGTAGTTTCTCAAAAATTTTTGGTGACTGTGATCAGTAAATATTGAATGAATGAATGATGTTAAAAATAGTGCCACCAAATGCAAAAACTCCTTGCTATCCATTTGGTTCTGACTCATAGCAACCTTATAGAACTGAATATACCATAGGGTTTCCAAGGCTATAATCTTTACAGAAGCAGACTGCCACATCTTTTAGAGTGGCTGGTGGGTGTTTTTCTGCTGACCTTTTGGTTAGCAGCTGAGCACCACTGCATCACTAAGGCTCCTTCAAAATAATGGCACAAAGACTGTATATTTTAAATAGGGTACATTATGAGTATTTGTGCCTTCACATTTATTAAAATGAACCAAGCCCCTAATTTGACACAGCATTCACTGCAGGGCCACACACGTGTGAATTTAGCAGCTTTTAGGAATTCTAACCTTGGTGACACAGTGGTTAAGCACTCAACTGCTAACTAAAAGGTGGGTAGCTGGAACCCACCAGCTGCTCCATGGGGGAAAAGATGTGGCACTCTGCTTCCATAAAGATTTACAGCCTTGAAAACCTTATGGGGCAGTAGTGCCCAAGGCATTTGACTGCCAACCAAAAGTCTGGCGGGTCAAATCCACCAGCCACTCCTTGGAAGGAAGATTGGGCAATCTACTTCCACAGGGATACTGCCTAGGAAACTCAAGGAGGGGTCGCTATGAGTCAAATCAACTTGACGGCAGTGAGTCTGGTTTTGGTGGATAGGGTTGTTATATGTTGAATAGATTCAACAGCAATGAATGGATTTTGTTTTTTGATTAACTGAGTAACAAAGCTGATTACACTTGATCTCTGCTTCTACTTACTGCGATGGCATTAAAGTCATTCCAAACCCTAACAGCCATGTTATACTATGACACATACTTTGACTCCTGTTTATCACGTGGAGAAAAGAAATTTTGGTCAGTTGCTGAGAGTGAGGGCCCTCTGAGGAACCTCCTTCCTTAATCCATCCATTAAACATCAACAGTATGAGCCAGAGATGTGGGGAATCTTCCACTTGCCTTGTTTATTTGAGTCAGTTCTAATTGGCCACTTACGATAGCATCATTTACCAGCCAATATTATGGAGCCCTGGTGGTACAAACGCTCAAGTGCTCATCTGCTAACTGAATGGTTGGTGGTTCAAACCCTCCTAGTGGCTCTCTCAATATCTGCTTCTGAAAATATTACAGCCAGGAAAACTCTACGGAGTAGTTCTACCTCTGTAACACATGGGGTTGCTATGAGTTGGAATCAACTCAATGGCACCTAACAACAAAATTGTGGTAGCATCACTTTCTTGGAAGTAGCCATAAGAGGAGCTATAGGAAGTGTCCCTGACTACTCAAATTGGGCAGTTGCCACTTTCTTTTCTGGTAGCTTGAGCCTCAGTGTTCCTGCAGGGTTCAGGCTTTGACCCCTCTCTGCTGTCTTCAGTGGGCAGACCCCACCTTGCTGAGTCTTTATCTCTGTCCCATCCTCCACCCCCCATCAGGGCAAGGGAAAGTCAGACACAACACCCTGACATCTCTCCCTCTCTGGTACCTCCCCACAGGGCTCACGGTCTCAGCTCACCTGAGCTGCCTGTTTTCCTGTTCTGCCATTTCTCAGAATCACAGCACGGCGATGTGTACATAAATCAGAAGATGCTGGTACAGGTAGGATGTGAAAACATGGAGAGACTGCAAAACAGTCTGAGGGATAGTGCAGCAACAAAAGCTCAACCATGAAAAAATGAATGAATCTACCCAGTGCTTACAGTCTATTCTGGTCCTGGCTGTTTATATTGAAGGGTGAATGAAAGGCTCTTAGAGAGCTAGAGTTCATTACCTTGCCACTGTGCCATATAATAAATCTTTGTGAAAGAGACAAGCCTCCTAACAGTAAGAGAGAGTGAGAGAGAGAAGGAGGAAGCCAATCTCTTAGGCACAAGGAGGTGTGTGCAGGAGGACACTAGAATGCAAGCAGCCCTTTCCCACTCTATCTCTGGGTGGGCAGGGGGTCCTTGTTCTGACATTTCCAAAGGACACAGAATTGAGGATTGTTGTTGTTGTTGTTATGTGCCGTCGAGTCGGCCCCGACTCATAGCGACCCCTCCTTGGGTTTCCGAGGCAGTATCACTACGGAAGTAGAATTGCCCAACCTTCCTTCCGAGGATTAGAACTGCCTTAAGAGAGCTACTGGGAGTACCTGGATGGTGCCAACAGTTAACATGCTTGGGTGCTCATCACAAGATTGGAGGTTACAGTCCAACCAGAGGTGCCTCAGAAAGAAAGATCTGGTGATCTACTTCTGAGAAATCATCCACTGAAAACCCTTTGGAGCAGTTCTACTGTGACACACATGAGGCCAGACCACCCCATTGTCAGCTCCATGACAATTGTTTGTTGTTGTTTTTAGATGGTGTGTTAGACTGGGTTCTCTAGAGAAACAAAACCAGCAAAGCTTATATATATAAAAAGAGAGGGCGAAATTTATCTTAGGAAAATGGCTCACAAACGTATAGAAGCCAGCAAGTCCAAAGTCCCTGGAACAAACGTCAGGGTGGAGGCTTTTCTTAGCTTCTGCAACCACAAGGGCCGAGAAGCTCAAGGCTGGCAGGCAGTACACCGGCTGTTGACTCCAACAAATGATGAATCCAAGATCTCCAGGCCGAACAGTGGACTGCTCACTCACGGACAGTTGTAAGCAGCACAACAGAATCCCGATCCATAGAAGAATGTCTCTCTTCCCAGGATGTCCCTGGGTATCCTGGAAGCAGGCCACACCCCTAGGGAAACTCCCTCTCAACAGATTGGCTGCTCAGAACATAGTCATCTGATCCCATCATGGGACAACCACACACAGAACTGGGGTCCAGCCAAGTTGACACACAGCTTCAACTATCACAGATGGCAAACACTCCTGGTTTTTATAGGTGGAACTGAGTTTCTGAAAAATAGACTGACAAGCTCAGGCTTATCTAGATCCAAAATGGGAACAAGATAGGGCCCCAGACTCTCAGATTTTATTATGTTCATGTGAAAACCAGTAAGTACAAGTTTTTGGTATAGACAAACCTGGTAGCAATGGGAATTCATTCAGTATCCAACATATTAGTCCTACTCATTACCAAGACCCACTTTTGGTGTCTGGAAATACAGCAGTGAAACAAACACTCCTTACCTCACATTTTAGTGGGAGAAAGAGAACATAGGGAACTAAGTAACATAAATTACATATTAAACCCATCCACTGTCATTGAGTTGATTCTGACTCATAGCAACCATATGCGCAGAACAGAGTAGAAATGCCCCACAGAGTTTCCAAGGCCATAAATCTTTACAGAAGCAGACTGTCTGCCTCATCTTTATCCCATGGAGAAGCTGGTGGGTTCGAACTGCTGACCTATTCATTAGCAGCTGGATGGCTTAACCATTGCATCACTAAAACCAAAAAAACCAAACTCACTGCCATCGAGTTGATTCCAACTTATAACAACCCCCATTGGGTTTCTGAGACGATAAATATTTATGGAAATAAATTGCCTTACCTTCCATCTGCACAGTGGCTGGAAAGTCTGCACTGTCAACCTTCTGATTAGACGTCAAATGCCTTAGGCACTGTGCCACCAGAGCTCCTTACATTACGTTAAACTCTGCCATTGAGTCGATTCAACTCATAGCGACCCCTCCTTGGGTTTCCGAGGTGGTATCTCTAAGGAAGTAGATTGCCCAGCCTTCCTTCTGAGGAGTGGCTGGTGGGTTTGGACCACCAGCCTTCTGGTTAGCAGTCAAATGCCTTAGGCACTACGGATAAATAACTCAGAACAAAAATAAAGCAGGGAAGGAAAGGAGAATGATAAGGTGCTGTTCTGGATGTCAGGAAGCCTTTTCTGAGGAGTTGACATTTGATTAGAAACCAGAATAAAGGGAGGGAGCAAGCCACATTGAGGACTCAGGAGCAGTCCTGTGAAACTGAGACCTTGAGGCAGGCTGTGTTCTGTGAGTTTGAAGAACATCAAGAGGGCCAGTATGGCTGCATAACAGAGAATGAATCGGAGGGAGAGGTGGGAAGAAGACTGGAGAGGTAGCTAGCTTTTTTTGTTGTTGTTTGTTTGTTCATTTAAAAAATTTTTATTATGGTGAAATATATATAACAAAACTTCTTCCATTTCAGCCACTTTTACATGTACAATTCAATGACATTAGTTATGGTCACCATGTTGAAAAGCCATCGCCATTATCCATTTCCACATTTTTTTTATCACCCTCAACAGAAACTCAGTACCACTGAACTAATAATACCTTCCCATGTCTGCCTCCCACCCCCTTCTGGTGACCACTAATAAATGGTGGTTTCTATGCATTTGCCTATTCTAGATATTTCATGTAAGATCATACAGTATTTGTCCATGTGAGTCTGATTTATTTCATTCAAGGTAATCTTTTCGGAGTTTATCCAAGTTATAGCATGTAACAGAACTTCATTTCTCTTACTGTCTCTTTTGGTCCTCTAGTGACACTCTGACAGAAATACCCAAGTGGGTGGCTTTAACAAACAGGGGTTTATTCTCTTACAGTTTAGGAGGCTAGAAGTTGGTTCAACGTGCCAACTCTAGGGACTGGTTGAAGGCCCCTCAACCTTGGACTTCAGCTCTACCTCTTGCTCCCTGCCCACTGGAACTGGAGGCGTCTCTTCACTGAGGCAGCTACTGACTGCTGAGGCTGAAGAACCAAAGGTTGGCAAGTAAAATGGCACAGTCTCCAAATTATCAAACAACACAGGAGTCCACTAATTCAAGTCCATTAACTGTCCCAAGATTGGCAAACAATATGGCAGGCTGCTGAACAATGACTCAGCTACATGCAGGATTCATGCATGTCAAAAGCTGCAGATACCTTTCTCAAAACATCTTATATGCTGGAAGCAGACCACATCCCTGCTACGGCAGCTATTCAGCTGCTCCACTAGATTCCACCATGGAATTGATTACTAGTTTCATCATGGGGAATAACTACATCCAGCTGCCCAGCCACTCAAAACCAGGCCCAGCCAAGTTGACACACAACTTAACTACCACATTGTCTGAATAATATTCTATTTTGGTTACCCAGTGCCACTCTGACAGGAATATAACACAAATGGAATGGCTTGAAGAAACAGGAATTTATTCTCTTACAGTTTTGGAGGCTTTAAGTCTGAGTTCAAAGTGCCAGGCTCTAGGGGCTGGGTGAAAGCCCCTCAGCTTTGACTTTCAGCTCTGCCTCTTGCTCCTGGCCCACTGAAACTGGAGGCATTTCTTCACTCAGACAGCTGCTGGCTACTGAGGCTGACAAACCCAAGGTCGACAAGTGAAAAGGCATAGTCCCAAAGTTACCAAACTACATGGCAGGCCATTGATTAAAGTCAATTGAAAGTCCCAACATCTGCAGAGCATGGCAGGCTGCTGAACAACGACTCGGCTATATGTAGGGCTCAAGCATGCCATAAGTTAGAGACCATTCTCAAAGCTGTTTCTTATATATGGGAAGCAGACCACATCCCTAAAGTAACTACTCAGCTGCTCCAATAGATTCCACCATGGAGTTAATTACCAGTCTTACCATGGGGAATAACTACATCCAGCTGCTCAGCCACTCGACCAGGCCCATCCAAGTTGACACACAAACTTAACTACCACATATTCTATTGTATGCATGTACCACATGTTGTTAAGAGAGTGAAAAGTCAAGTCACTGAAGAGAGAGAAGATATTTGCAACTTATATAAACAACAAAGAACATCTCAGTGGTATCATGAAGGATTCATTCTCTCTCCTTCTTTGTACTCTGTCAACCTCAAATACATTGGCTTTTCCTCATAAATTGACTTCTCTCATGGCCCCAAGATGCCTGCCATTGTGCAAGTGTCCACTATCAACACTGACTTCCAAAGAAAAACAAAGACAGGTCACTGTCTTGTGAACTTTTTAAAAGAGATAAAGAAGTTCTCACAAGTCCTCAGCAAGCTCCACCTCATATTTGAGTGATGTGTGTTGCATGCCCATTCCTAAACCAATCACAATGAATAAGAGTGGAATTACCCATGATTGGCACCTTTGGGGTGCCACCTCTGGAGTGTGATATGGGGGTGGTTGGTGGATGAGATCCAGGCCCCTCTGAGACACATGGTCAACTGATGCCTGAAGAAAATCAGAGGTTTTGTTGTTGTTATGTGCAGTCGAGTCGGCCCATACTCATAGTGACCCCTCCTTGGGTTGCCGAGGCAGTATCACTACGGAAGTAGAGTGGCTGGTGGATTTGAACCGCCAGCCTTCTGGTTAGCAGTCAAGTGCCTTAGGCGCTATGCTACCAGGAATTTTTGTTAGCAGGGTAGAATAAGTAGGCAATGCTAATGCCTAATGGCTAATGGGAAGGGATAAAACTGGAGCCCTTAGGCTCCTGTCTTTTGGATGAGAGATGGAAGAACAGGAGAGGGGGGTGGCGGTGCATAGAGCATATCCATATTCAGATAAGCTACCGAGGCAGCCATGAATGAGATGGCGGTGCATAGACTGGGCTTCACAAACTGATTGACTGGCTGATTCTAGGGTGATCAAACTGTTTCTTGACATTGTTTTTTGTCAAAACAGGAGATGCATGACTTTAAAAATATGTTTAGAGCAACAGACTATTTCCACTCTGTTTAGTATAGCATTTTCTCCTATGCTGTTTATTCAGTATAATTTTGTACCAGATTTTGCCAGGTCACTCTATGTCTTAATGTAGAATAAACATCCAACTGAGAAATCAAGTCTACTCAGAGACAAGGGAAACATGTCCACAATGTGCCATTAGGTACCATTCTGTAGGAATTGAAAGCGTCCTGCTGGAGGAAATAATCAATAAACAATGTTTCCCTGCTTTACTTTTTTATATTGGTAAAATTCCATTGGCTATTATTTTCCTCGGTCCATTTCAAAACGCTGATTTCCTGATGTGGAACTGGACTAATCAGTGGTTTTTCAAGTGCATCCTACATGCCCTGAAATAGAAAAGCAATTTGAGGACACACTTGTGGTCCTTATGTACAGATCATTTTTTACTTCACTCAACGTCTTTCAAAACACATACTCTGTTCCATCAAACATACTGATAAGAAAACTCTAAAAGGGTTTGAAAATAGGTTAAAACACACTCTAATCTTACTTAAATTCATGTGTGATAGTATGGCCAAGTCATTTTGATTATTCTATACAAATACTGCTGGAATTGATTACCAAGAATTTATTGAGCTTCCACTGCATTTGAGGGGCTCTTCAGAACATGGAATTAGGTAGTTGTCCTTACCAACAGGGTACAATTCTCAGAGAGAGTCAAAGTGTTTAAAAATAGTATAAATCTTTTGGTCATACAGGTTTTTCTGAGAGATATCAATACTGTTTCAAGGGAAATCAGAACAAATGTATAAAAGCATGAAAGAGAAAAAATAGTACCAAATTATTGAGGAGGTCATTTTAGAGCTCAGTAAATCCTGAATTATCCCCTATTAAGCAGTCTTTTAAGAAAAAATTGCTTAGCAGAAGTTTTTTTTGTGACTGCCAAGATTTCATTTTTAAGTTGACCAAAGGGCTTCCAATTCAGAGGACTGGTTTAGTAGATTAGCATAATGAACCACTTTAAAATTTAGAGTCTTTTGGAAGGAGCAGCTGCCCCTAGAAGCCACCAACAAATGCACAACCTGTCACTGCAAGGATGATGTAAAGAAACCTTAAAATGCATTTCACCCACTGTTTCTGGACTAGAAAATCGGAGTCTTGGAAAGCTCTTTGGTAATTTCAGGAAGTGTCCACACACAGTCACTTTTCAGTTGGGGTGACACCCACCCTCCTCTTACCCAGCTGTCTACAGGACCAATGCCTCTGTTGTCAACCTGCTTACTGGACTTATGGACAAAATTATGGATAGTAACACCATTTCTCCTTTTATATCCATGGAAGATTTTACTAATCAATCATCTCAGATAAGGTCCCAGAATCCTTCTGGACTGTCGCTCCAATGGTCTAGAGATTGACTCCAAGTCTTTGCCTTATGGTTATGACTTTTGTCATTTTTAACATTATCAGAATTGTAATAATAAAAAGTAAGCTGTTTGGGTGTATCCTTTGTGTTCTCTTTCCTAACCACTTTCTGTTAATTATTGGTTGTCCCATTGTATAAAATTCTGGATGGTGTAACTGGTTAACATGTCTCACTGCTAACCAAAAAGTTGGCAGTTCTCGTCCACACAGAGGAACCTTGGAAGAAAGACATGGTGATCATTTCCAAAATATCAGCCACTGATAACCCCATGGAGAACAACACTAAGGTTGCAATGAGTTGGAGAGAAGTCAACAGCAACAATAATCCGTTATAAAATTTTCATTCTATATTTTTGCATTTGCCAATTGATTTACTTTCTATTTTATTTTAAATAATTAACATTGATCATTGTTTTAAAGAGATCTCTGGTGGTGTAGTGCCTAAGGCATTTGACTGCTAACCAGAAGGCTGGCAGATCAAGCCCACCAGCCTCTCCTCAGAAGGAAAATTGGGCAATCTACTTCTGTAAAGATACAGCCTTGAAAACCCAAGGAGGGATCACTATAAGTCATATCGACTTGACGGCAGTTGGTTTTTGGTTTTAAAAAACAAAACTTCTAATTTATTTTCCCTGTTAACATTTTTCCCACCTATTCTCAGATGGACTTGTCTTCTTACTATAATTTTTGTAACTAACTGCAAAGAGACAAGTCTCATTCACCAGGTACTGTTGTTAGGGAGTGTGTTAGACTGGGTTCTCTAGAGAAACAAAAACCAGTAAGCTTATATATATGTATATATATAGAGAAATTTATCTTAGGAAAATGCCTCACACAGTTATAGAAGCTGGCAAGTCCAAAGTTCCTGGATCAAACGTCAAGCTGGAGGCTTTTCCTGGCTCTAGCAACTGCAGGGGCTGAGGAGCTCAAGGCTGGCAGGCAGTACACTGGCTGTTGACTCCAACAAATGACGAATCCAAGATCTCCAGGATGAATGGTGGACTGTTCACTCACAGACAGTTGTAGGCAGCACAACAGAATCCCGATCAACAGAACAATATCTCTCTTCCCAGGATGTCCTTGGCCACACTCCTAGGGAAACTCCCCCTCAACAGATTGGCCACTCAGAACATAGTCATCTGATCCCATCATGGGAACAACCACACCACAATAGCTCAAACCACACAGAATTGTGGTCCAGCCAAGTTGATACACAGCTCCAACTATCACAGTCCACCCCTTGTCAACTTGGCAGTTGTACACATCTACTTAACCATATATAATCTCTAAATAAGGACAATTATAAAGTCATATTTGTGCCTAACATGATACGCTAACACACATACAACCAAAATGCATTAACCTTATCTACATTTCACAGTTCATAACAGAAGGAAACAAATATATTTGATGCACATATACAATGAAGAAATATAATAATCACAGTCCTCGTTTCTGTAGCTGGTCACGTGGTCATAGCTGATATTCAGAACTAACTTCTTCCACCACCCATTCTGTATTTCCCTTGCCCTCAGCAAGCACCTCAACTGGTCGTGGTTCTTTGCCTCGTGGGGTGACCCAAACCTTCATTCCTGAAGGGTCTGGGCCATTAGCAGTCATATCAGAATTGGGTTGCTGTAATTATCCATTGAGTTTAATCGCAGGGCATGGTAGTACTAAAAGACATCCTAAAGAATCTCCTGTATTCCAGACATATTCTTCTTTACCTCTATTATGCAAAGCCAACCCAATTTCCCCTTGGTAATCAGGATCTATCACACTAGATAATACAGTAATGCCCTTCTTTGTCTGTTGATGCAGAGGCATGAGGAAGCCAAAATGGCCAAGTGGCATTCTTAATTCCCAGTTCAATGCAATCAGTATTGGTCTCCAGGTGGGAGTGTTCCTCCCTTTGGCACTAAGATCTCCAGACCCGCAGAGCATAGGGTAGCAGGGACAGGAAGCAAAAATTTTTTTGAGTGGGTCACTAGGGGTAATAGTGAGTGGTACCACTCCTGCTTCCACCCCTTGGTTCCTGGACCCATGAATCCTGGCTATTGGAGAAACAGAACCATATATTGGACACTGGTTTAGAGCATATACAGCCTCCTGGAGAACATTGCCCCAACCCTTCAATGTATTGCTACCTAGCTGGTGCCATATTTGTGTTTTTAAGAGGCCATTCCATCGTTCTATCAAGCCAGCTAATTCAGGAGGATGGGGAACATGGTAATACCAATGAATTCCATGAGCATAAGCCCATTACCACACTTCATTTGCTGTGAAATCAGTCCCTTGATCTGAAGCAATGCTGTGTGGGACACCATGATGGTAGATAAGGCATTCTGTAAGTCCACGGATGGTAGTTTTACTAGAAGCATTGTGTACAGGGAAGGCAAATCCATATCCAGAGTAAGTATCTATTCCAGTAAGAACAAAATGCTGTCCTTTCCATGATGGAAGTGGTCAAATGTAATCAACCTGCCAACAGGTTGCTGGCTGATCACCCTGAGGAATGGTTGCATATCGCGGACTCAGTGTTGGTCTCTACTATTGGCAGATTGGGCACTCAGCAGTGGAGGTGGCCAAATCAGCCTTGGTAAGTTGGAGTCCATGTTGCTGAGCCCATGCATAACCTCCATCCCTGCCACCATGGCCACTTTGTTCATGAGCCCACTGAGCAATGACAGGAGTAGCTGGGGGAAAAGGACGGCTGGTTTCCACTGAACTGGCCATCCTGTCCACCTGATTGTTAAAGTCCTCCTCTGCTGAGGTCACCTTTTGGTGGGCATTCACATGAGACACAAATACCTTTACTCCTTTGGCCCATTCAGAGAGATCTATACACATACCTCTTCCCCATACATCCTTATCACCAATCTTCCAATCATGCTCCGTCCAAGTCCCAGACCATCAAGCTAAGCCATTAGCCACAGCCCATGAATCTGTATATAATCGCACATCTGGCCATTTCTTACTCCATGCAAAATGAATGGCCATATGCATGGCTCGAAGTTTTGCTCATTGGGAGGATTTCCCTTCACCACTGTCCTTTAAGGAAGTCCCAGAAAGGAGCTGCAGTGCTGCTGCTGTCCACTTTCGAGTGGTGCCTGCACAGCACACAGAACCATCTGTAAACCAGGCATGAGTTTTCTCTTTCTCAGTCAACTGATCATAAGGAACTCCCCATGAAGCCATAAGTGCAGAGTGGGAGAGTGAAAGTAATGTGACTGGAGTGGAGACCATAGGCATTTGGACCACTTCCTCATGCAACTTACTTGTGCCTTCAGGTTCTGCTCGAGCCCGATCTCTGATATACCACTTCTATTTAATGATGTAGTGCTGCTGTGCAGGTCCAACTTTATGACTCTGTGGGTCAAACAACACGCAGTCCATGATGGGTAGCTCAGGCCTCATGGTGACTTGG
>NW_006921595.1:11790978-11800831 GCF_000298275.1 Orycteropus afer afer | reverse complement strand
AATAAGACTCTGTGTTTGTTTTTCAGCAATATCAGCTCTGTTACTAGAAGATATAAGGCTTTCTTTCAGAGCACAACTGGAAGCACTGAGGTCTTTTATGCGGTGCTTAAGCCGAGACTCAGCAGCTCTGAGCTCATCTCGCTCTTTCACCACTTTGTCTAGTGTAAGCAGGACCAACCAACCAGCTTTCTTATACTCCTCATGCTGACAAAATTGCAAAGAAGTATCAAATATCTTATCACCCAGTGCATCACTTCTCACAAGTACTTCTATTGGTGGTGTTGTTGTTGTTGTTATGTGCCATCGAGTCGGCCCTGACTCATAGCGACCCCTCCTTGGGTTTCCAAGGCAGTATCACTATAGAAGTAGACTGCTCAACCTTCCTTCTGGTGGTGCTATTTCACCCTATTAATGTTGCCACCCCACGCCATGGATTAGCAGGGCCCTCTTTACTAACAGACACAGAGTCACTAGTGACTTCAAGATTAATCAAACTGGAGAACCAATTTAGGAAGCCCATACTTATGATTTTGTCTCTCTAGAACCACTCCTGGTATCACATGTGTTAGACTGGGTTCTCTAGAGAAACAAAAACAAGTAATGTTTATACATATATGTATATATATAGAGAAATTTATCTTAGGAAAATGGCTCACACACTTATAGAAGCTAGTAAGTCCAAAGTTCCTGGATCAAATGTCAAGCTGGAGGCTTTTCCTGGCTCTTGCAACTGCACGAGCTGAGGAGCTCAAGGCTGGCAGGCAGTACACCGGCTGTTGACTCCAATGAATGATGAATCCAAGATCTCCAGGCCGAATGGTGGACTGTTCACTCACAGACAGTTGTAGGCAGCATAATGGAATCCCAATCCACAGAAGAATGTCTCTTTTCCCAGGATGTCCTTGGATATACTGGAAGCAGGCCACACCCTTAGGGAAACTCCCTTTCAACAGATTGGCCACTCAGAACATAGTCATCTGATCCCATCATGGGAACAACCACACCACAACAGCTCAAACCACACAGAATTGTGGTCCAGCCAAGTTGACACACAGCTCCAACTATCACAGGGAGAAAGCTCCATTTCTCTCCTTTGATGTTCCTTTCTGGCCCAAAGGCTAAGCAGTAAGGAGCAAAGTCTTTAGTACACTTCTGTAATTAATTGTGAAGAGCTCTGGTAGCATAGTGCCTAAGGCATTTGACCACTAACCAGAAGGCTGGTCGTTCAAACCCACCAGCCACTCCTTGGAAGGAAGGGTGGGCAATCTACTTCTGTAGTGATACTGCCTCGGAAACCCAAGGAGAGGTCCCTATGAGTCAGATCCAACTCACTTGCAGTGAGTTTTTTTTTTTTTTTTTTAATAATTAATTGTATGTTCCTTTCTTCTTGGCAGCTTGTAAGTCCCTACCTTTGTCTTTAAAATTTAGAAACTTGTGTTAAAAGGAGTATATTAGTTTCCTATTGCTGCTGTAACAAAATACCACAAAATTAATTACCCACAGACTTAAACAACAAAAATATGTTATCTTACAGTTATAGAGATCAGAAGTCCAAAATGGGTTGGTAGGATCTAGGGAAGAATCTGTTTCCTTGCCTTTTTCAATTTCTAGAAGCCACCCGCATTCTTTGGCTTATGACTCCCTTTGTTCACTTTCAAAGCCAATAGTGTAGCATCTTACCTCTCTCTCTGATTCAGACCTTCCTGCTTCCCTTTTATGTGATTACATTGGACTCACCTGGATCCTCCCGGATAATCTCACCATCTCAAGAGATTTAACTTAATCACATCTGCCAGGTCCCTTTTGCCATATAAGGTAACATATTCACAGGTTCTGGGGATTAGAACTTGGCCATCTTCGGGGAGGAAACATTACTCTGTCTACTACAATGGACAAGGTTTTTCTTAAGGATTATTCCTTAGTGGAAGTCACAAGTGTTTATTTTATCAATGCAGATTGTTCTCTATTTTAGGAATTTTCCTTTAATCTTTCCACAGCTTATGATGTTCACAGGGAGCTCTGGTGGTGTAGTGGTTAAGGCATTTGGCTGGTAATCAAAAGGTTGGTGGTTCAAGCCTACCAGCTCCTCTGTGGAAGAAAGATGAGGCAGTCTGCTTCCATAAAGATTTATAGCCTTGGAAACCCAATGGATGTTGCTATGAGTTGGCATCAACTCAATGGTAGTGAGTTTGTTTTTGTGCTTTTTTAAAATGATGTTTACATTTTTCCCAGGTGGCTCTATTATCCACATATTTTATTCCTTGTTTCTATTTCCTGAGTCATTTATTCATTTATTCATTTAGTGCTTCTGAGTACTGAAAAAAGTAAGGTGCTGTAACACCTTTATAAGTAATTATAAAAAAGAAGAAGTGTTAACTACAAGAGAAGTGTAAGGAATTCTGGTTTTCCCACTTTTTTTTTTTTTTCTAAAGTAAACATTAAATGTTTTCAAAAAAATTTTGAAGCCCCTCCTTTGCTGATCCTTAGGCTTATGTGTAATATGTATATTGGATAATTCATTTAATTTGCTTAACAACTTATTAAGCCCCCTATTACATGCTAAGCATTTTGCTAGGCACAAAGGATAGAGCAAAGTACCTGTGCCTGTGGAGCTTTCACTCTGTGAGATGGGAGATATGAAGAGTGACATGACCTTGCTTGTTTTAAAATGGCCCTCTAGATATTCAGGTGGCCAGCAAATGCATGAAGAAATGCTCATGATCATTAGCCATCAGAGAGATGCAAATCAAAACAACAATGAGGTACCATCTCATCCCAGCACTAATGGCAAAGTTCAACAAGACAGAAAATAACAAATGCTGGCACATCCTTGTGGAGAGATTGGGACTCTCATACACTGCTGGTGGGACTGTCAAATGCTACAACCATGGTGGGAAACAGTATAGCAATTCCTTAAAACACTGGAATTAGAAATACCATTTGACCCAGCACTCCCATTATTGTTACATGTGCTGTTGAGTCGGACCCAACTCATAGTGACCCCTCCTTGGGTTTCTGAGACAGTATCACTATGGAAGTAGATTGCCCCATCTTCCGTTCAAGGAGTGGCTGGTGGGTTTGAACCTCCAGCCTTCTGGTTAGCAGTCAGGTTCCTTAGGCACTATGCTACCACAGCTCCTAGCAATCCCATTACTAGGTATATATCCTAAAGAAGTGAGAGCCAGGACAAGAACACACATGCACACACCCATGTTCATTGCAGCACTATTTACAATAGCAAAAAGATGGAAACAACCTAGGTGCCTATCAACAGAAGAATGGATAACCTAACTATGGCACATACACATGATGGAATATTATGCAACACTAAAGAATAATGTAAAATCTGCAAAACACCACATAATGTGGATGAACTTGGAGGACATTATGCTGAGTGAAATAAGTCAATCACAGAAGGACAAATGTAGTATTAGTTCATTATTATAAAAAGTCAAGGAAAGGATTATATATGGAAAGAAGCTTTCTTTACTGGTTACCAGGGGTGGGAGGGGAGAGGAGGGAACACACAAGAAAAAAAAAAAAAAAAAGCACTGACCCATGTCACTTTAGTTTTGTGTATTTCACTCTACATACATTATATTTCAATAAAGTGTATTAAAAAAATAATAATAAAAGCCCCTCTAGCTGCTGTGTTGTCAATCAAATGCAGCAATCAAAGAAAGCTAGGTAGGACATTATTGAAGTCATCCAGGTTTGTGGTGGCTTAAACCAGAACAGTAAGGGGGAGGTGGAGAAAAGCTGTCAGATTCTGTATAGATTTTTAAGGTAGATTTGATGGTGTTTGGAGATAGATTGATTGAACGCAGGGTAGAAGAGAAAAAGAGGATTCAAAAATGACTTACAGGTTTTGGCTTATGCATATAGAAGGTTATGAATTTCCATCTACTGAGTTAGAGGTGCTTATATGAAGAACAGGGTTAGGGGCCAAATTGATTTAGGAGTTTGACTTGGACTTGTTAGCTTTGAAATGCCTATAGATATCCAAGAGGAAATGTGAATTGGCAGTTGGCTATCCAGGCCTAGTATTTAGGGAAAGCTTCACGCTAGAGATACAGATCTGGAAGCTATCAGTATACAGACAGTTTTTAAAGGCACTAGATTGGATGATATTGCCAAGAAGTAGAATGAGGACAACACAAATCCCTGAGAAGATTGTGGTCCCAAGCCAAATGAAGGGCTGCAGCTAAGAGGGAGTTATCAATTGTGTCAAGTGTGAACAGATAAGATAAATGTCTTAGTTATCTTGTGCTGCTATAGCAGAAAGACCACAAGTAGATGGCTTTAACAAACAGAAATTTATTATCTCACAGTTTAAGGGCACCATCTACAAGGGAAGGCTTTCTCCCTCTCTTGGCTCTGGAGAAGGTCCTTGTCATCAGTCTTCCCCTGAGTCTAGGAGTTTCTTAGCACAAGGGCCCCAAAGGATGTACTCTGTTCCTGGCTCTTCTTTCTTGGATATTAGGAGGTCCCTCTCTACTCACTTCTCTCTCCTTTATCTCTTGTAAGATACAAAGTGATGCAGGCCACATCCCAGGGGAACATCCTTTACATCAGATCAGGGCTGTGACCTGAATAAGGGTGTTATAGCCCACCCTAATCCCCTTACAACTGATTGGCTGATCACATCAGATCACATCATGGGGGAATGATTATGGAATTACATGACTGCCAAACCACTGAGAATCATAGCCCAGCCATGGTGACACATATTTTTTGGGGAGACACAATTCAATCCATGACAACAGGGCAATATGAATTGACTGTTGGGTAAATAATATGGTGGTCATTAGTGACTTTGACAGGAGATGTTTTGGTGAACTGGTGATATCAGAAGCTTGACTGATGTGAACTCATGTGGGAACGGACAAGAAGAGTTGGAAGCAGTATAGATAACTTTTTCAAGAAGATGATTAGAACTAGATAGAAGTAGGACTTGTGGGGGTCAAGACAGAGGTTTCTATGTATTAATGGGAATAATCCAGTAGAAAAGGAGATAGAGAGGAGAGTTGTAGGAATGATACATCAAACAGGTGAGAGGAGATGGGATCGAATACAGAAGTGGAAATAGGAGAACAAACAGTTTACTTACATTGATGGGAGGGAACAAAGCATATGAACACAGATGCAGGTAGTAATAATATGCAGGAGAGGGCAAAGGTCTTTTCTGCCTCTGTGAAATAGTAAGGAAGGAAACCAACACTGAATTCAAAAAACAGTTCTTAAACACATGATGTGTTGGTTGTAAGGAGCTCTGGTGGTGTGGTGGTTAAAGCATTCAACTGCTTACCCAAAGGTTAGCAGTTCCAACCCATCAGCTCCTCCACAGGAGAAAGATAAGAAAGTCTATTTCTGTAAACATTTATATGGGGCAGTTCTACAGCATTGGTGTAAATCAGAATTGACTTGATGACAGTGGATCTTGGTTTGGTGTTCTAGTTACAACACTATAACCAGGCAATTGCAGTACAGTGAAGTGAGAGGCTATAAGAGAGATGGTCCCCATTCAGAGGGATCAGCTCTGATAGGGAATAGCATGGCAGATCCACAGAAGAACTTAATTTTGGAAGAAAGGGACTGGATGGACTTTGGCCAGGCAGTTAAGGCTGGCTAGAGCTAAGGCATCATAGGAAAAAGAAAAGCCTATCTGTGGTGGATCCTGCCAGTTGTCTGTCCCTCTGACCCTTCTTTCTTACTAACAAACTAAATTTATTTTGGGGATGATAGTGTGCTCAACGGAAATGTGTCTTCTAAGACACGATTGCAGCTAAGAGTGGAAACATGATCCAGCTCTGGGCAACACAAAACAAATGCAGAGAAGTCCCTAGTTGGGGTTGCCAAGAAAGAGATGTGTTCTTGATTTTTTTTTTTTTTTTAAAAAAAGGTCAGACTCACCTGGCCTTCTCCTTAGCCCTTTATCTTTTACTCTTCACCCTTCCTTTTGTCTGGAGAGTGGGTGCAATTCCAGGAAGTAGGGCAGCTATCTTGCAACTCTGTATAGAAACCACATGCTAAGGCAGGCAGAGCTGGAAGATCAGAGGCACCCGGGTTCTTGATGATATCAATGAGTTGCAAAACCATCCCTGGTCAGGCAACCCTTATGTTATGTACTATGCAAGATAAATAAACCTCTTACTTATTTAAGTCACTGTAACACTGGAGTTGTTGTTGTTGTTAATAAGGATTGAATGTAATCCTAATAGAGCAGGATTCCCCAAAGCTGACCCTATTGATATTTTGGGTCAGGTAATTCTTTGTTATGGGATACTACCTTCTGCATCATTGGTAGCTCATTGCTGCCCTCTGCCACTCAACACCAGTTAGTAGTACCCCCTAGTCACATGAATCAACAGTGTCTTCAGACGTTGTTGTTGTTGTTAGTTGTCATCAAGTTGGACCCTGTCCCATGGCAACCTCGTGCACAGCACGAAGAAAGTCTGCCCAGCCTTGTGCCATCCCCAAGTCAGTTGCAGATTGAACTGTTGTGATCCATAGAGTTTTCATGGGCTGATTTTTGGAAGTAGATTGCCACACCTTTCTTCCTAGTTCATCTTAGTCTGAAGCTCCACTGAAACCTGTTCAGCATCACAGCAACAGTCTAGTCTCCACTGATAGTCAGGTGGTAGCTGTGTATAAGGTGGCCAGGAGTCAAACCTGGGTTTCAGAATAGAAGGCAAGAATTCTACCATGAATCACCAGTACCCCTTGAGGGAGGTACAAAATTGTCCCTGGTTGAGAACCACTGTGAGAGATGCTCCACAGGCATGGGTGGATGAATTTATCTGTGCACTTGTGCAATGGTTTGAGTTTACTGTGACTTTGTTCAGATTTATCACTGAGCCTTTGCAGTGCAATTCTAGTTTGCTCTTTATAGGCCTTGTGGTGGTTACGTTTGTGTGTCCACTTGGCTGGGCCTGGTTGAGTGGCTGTGCAGCTGAATGTAGTTATTCCCCATGGTGAGATTAGTAATTTACTCCATGGTGGAATCTCTATTGGAGCAGCTGAGTAGCTGCTTTTGTATGTGGTCTGCTTTCCGTATATAAGAAGCAGCTTTGAGAATGGTCTCCAGCTTATGGCATGCTTGGACTCCACATGTAGCTGTGTCATTGTTCAGCAGCCTGCCATGCTCTGCTGACCTTGGGACTTACAATGGACTTGAATTAATGGCCACCATGTGGTTTGGTAACATTGAGACAGTAACTTTTTACTTGTCAACCTTGGGCTTGAAAGCCTCCACAGCCAGCAGCTGTCTGAGTGAGGAAAAGCCTCCAGTTTCAGTGGGCCGGGGCCTGGAAGCAGAGCTGAAGCCCAAGGTCAAGGGGCTTTTACACAGCCCCTAGAGCCTGGCACTTTGAACTTGGACTTAAAACCTCCAAACTGTGAGAGAATATACTCCTGCTTGTTAAGGCCATCCCATTTGTGGTATATTCCTGTCAGAGTGGCACTAGGTAAGAGAACAGGCCTCTTTAATGTTTTGGGTTGTTTGGTGGCATTTACAAGCTGTTGTCGTTGTTGTTATGCGTTGTCGAGTCAGACCTGAAGCATAGCGACCCATCCTTGGGTTTCCGAGGCAGTATCACTATGGAAGTAGATTGCCCCATCTTCCTTCTGAGGAGTGGCTGGTGGGTTTGAACCGTCAGCCTTCTGGTTAGCAGTCAAGTGCCTTAGGCATTACACTACCAGAGCTCCTATTTACAAGCTACATACAGTCTTTTTAGTATCACTGGCATTTTCCCTTGCAAGCGACTGTTCTTTCTCTTTTAAAGTTAGTATAACTTTTTATTTCAAAAACAAAAGATTCTATTGTACCCTTCCCCCAAGGTACCATGCTTAATTATTTAGACTTAATTTAGTAGAGTTTTTAAATTCAATTATTAAACCATGAAGAATTATTCATATTTTATAAATAATATTTAATATTTATTCATGAGGGTACAAAAAATTCATCTACATAAGTTAAAACGAAGTAATATTGCCTACAAAAAACTTCACACCTTGATTAATTCCTTGAGACAATCCCTGTTTCTAAACCTTTCTTTTTACTGTTAGGAAAGTCAGACACATTTGTCATGTGGTATAAGCAGGGAACAGATGACAAGGTGAACTTAGGGTTGCCTGGGTTCCACCTGGGTGACTGCCGCCTCACAGGTGCATGTAGTCCCACAGGTGCGTCGCTTGCTGGGGATGCTACATACAGGGCATATGGCCTGGTGAGCAGAGTACAAGCTGAGAGATGACTTGGCCCCACTGGCCCCATGGCAGTTTACCCCAGTGTCTTGCATATTGAGTACAATTGTGTGTAGTGTCCCAAATTAGGGGGAGCAGAGCAAGATTTGTTGAAAATGAAATTCAAGAAGGTCATCTGGCTTTATTAACTGAGGAAGAGGTTTCAGAACAACTCCAGCCTGACCCTGTCCCCAAATGGCACCACTAGCTAGTATTGGCTCATACGTGAAATGCTGGTTATCCAGACTTCAGGATGTAGATAATCAACTACTTCCTAATTTTACATTTTTAATATTATTAAACACAGTATCCAAAAAAGGGAAGGAGTAATCTTTCACCTCCAGATGTCATCATTGAGTTACTCAGTTTTATAAAGCAAAACATCTGAATGGCTCTCCTAACAGCTCCTGAAAATTATTATTGTCCTCCCCATGGCCTTTGTAACTGAAAACAGGAATTCCTTCTCAGTGCAGAGAGTTCTCCTAGTTATGTTAGAGCAAATGGATGCACACTTTTGCTTCTAATGCAATTAATAAAGCGTTCCAGTCTTTGGGCTCAATTCAATACTCAAGATCCATGCTAAGTGAAACAGCTGATACAATAATATTTATTTTTTTGGAGTGCTATTTGAAAGCATAATGAAAATACCCTTGGAAAACTATTGCAATCAAAGAACTGTCTGTGAGCCTCTGGTTACATATGCCTTATTAAATAGAAAACAATAGAAACATCATGATAATAAAGCCAGATGGTCAAACTGCCTCACATCCAGTTTAGTCTAACTGGATGAAAACACATATCGAAGAGATATTATAGCTATTGAAATATAGAACAACAAAGCTATTGAAATATAGAACAGCAAAGCCAAACCCATTGCCACTGAGTCAATTCTGACCCATAACAACCCTAAAGGACAAGGTAGAACTACCCTATAGGATTTACAAGGCTGAAACTGTAAATCTTTATGAAAGCAGACTGAGACTGTAAATCTTTATGGAAGCAGACTGCCACATCTTTCTCTTGCAGAGCAACTGGTGGGTTCAACCACTGACCTTTCAGTTAGCAGATGAGTGCTTTAACTACTGCACCACGAGGGCTCCATCAAAACACAGAAAGGAAATCTGAAAGGATTGCAGAAATGATAGACCATTACATCTTTATTTCAGAGTGTCTTAGGCTGGGTTCTCTAGAGAAGCAAAACCAGTGAAATATATGTATATATTTAGAGAGAGATATTTATCTCAAAATGGCTCACACAATTGTGGACACAAGGCTGACAAGTTCCAAATCTGTGGGTCAGGCATCAGGCTGGAGGCTTCTCCTAACTCACATGGTTACAGGGGCTGACAAACCTACAGTTGGCAGGTCACACAGCAGACCATTGGTTCACAGGGTTGCTGAAGCTGGTGAATCCCAGAATCAGTAGGTCAGACAACAGGCTGCTAGCTTTAGTCCCAAGAACCAGAGATCAGATAATGATGAGTCAGATGCAGAATCCAGAATAAGGGAGAGATTTGCCAGAACATACATACATACATACATATGGTGCTCTGGTAGCTTAGTGCCTAAGGCACTTGACTGCTAACCAGAAGGCTGGCAGTTCAAACCC
>NW_006921595.1:11772632-11789018 GCF_000298275.1 Orycteropus afer afer | reverse complement strand
GCTGTGCATGGGGTCGCTATGAGTCGGAAACGACTCGACGGCATTTAACAACAACAACAACAACAACAAATCTTTACAGAAGTATATTGCCCCATCTTCCCTCCATGGAGCATCTAGTGGATTTGAACTGCCAACCTTCTGGTTACCAGTCAAATGCCTTAGGTACAGAGCCACCAGAACTCCTTTATTAACATATAAAACCCCAAAAAAACCAAACTCAGTGCCATTAAGTTGATTATGACTTATGGAAACCCCCACTGGGTTTCTGAGGCTCTAAATCTTTACAGAAGTAGATTGCCCCATCTTCCTTTCACAGAGCGGCTTGTGGATTTGAACCAATGACCTTCTGGTTGGCAGTCAAATACCTTATCCACTACACCACCAAAACTCCTTTTATTAACATTTAGGGGTTAGGATTTACAACACATAAAATGAAGGATAAATATCACATAATATTACAATATGGAGAATAATTACATCAGGTCACAAAGTGGCGGCAAACCACATTAATACTGAGAATCATGACCTAGCCAAGTTGACACATAACATTAGCCATCACACAGAGACAAGAGATGAGTAGAGGGAAACCTGTAATAACTCTTTAAATAGAGAGTAAGAAGAGCACCAGGGGAAGTGGAGCTCCTTCTATGCCCACTAATGGCTGTTTTACAAGGCTAGGTGGGACTTTTCAGGACCCTAGATGACTTGAAGGAGGGTTCGAAAGTGCTGTTTATGTTTTGTTGCTTGTTTCACAAAGTTAGAACCATGCACCTGACCAATCTAAGTCCAAAATAAGTTCAGTTTATGTAGAAATTTGGGGAGCCAGGTAAAAGCTGGTGAGCATGAGAACCTGTGTCCTAAGGCAAAAATGTCCTTTAGCACAAATGCTAAATTCAGGTGTCTGCTGACTGCAGAGTTTGACCAGCTAGGTAATGTTGCTGTTGTTAGCTGTTGTCAAGTCAGCCCCTGACTCTTGGTGACCCATACACAAATGAAACAAAACACTGCTTGGTCCTGTGCCCCATGGGCAGTTGTGGGTCAGACTGCTACAATCCACTGGATTTTCATGGACAGATTTTCAGAAGTAGGTGGCCAGACCTTTCTTCTTAATCTGTCTTATTCTGGAAGCTCCACTGAAACCCATTCATAACAACACACAAGCCTCCATTGACAAAGGCTGCACGCGAGGTGCATTGATCTGGAATAGAATCCAGGTCTCCCTCATGGAAAAAGAGAATTCTACCACTGACCCATCACTGTCCACCTGTTAGGATAATTAACCTCTCCAAACATTGGTTTTCTGAATTGTCCATATGGGGTTAATTATGGCTGCTTCACAGAATCAACAATAAATGAGAGTGGATGATGTGTATGAAGTGCTTAACACTGGGCTTAGCAAGTGGTGAGCAATGAATAGAAGATAAATGTAGAAACTTAATCTTTTTAGTTATTGAAACATCTACCGAATCACAATGACAAGGGGCAAAGTCTAAGGATCTATATTTCTAAGAAGCCCATCAGATGACTAGTGAGAATTGCTGGTTGACCAGATCCCCGTTCCTACTTTCAGTTAAGTCTGAACTCTATTCTAGAGTTGACAATAGCTGCAGCAAAGTTTCTAATTCACTCAAATGGGTCTGGAAATGGTAGGCTTTCGAGCAGTTGTGGAAGAGATGGTTTGGGGCAAGGAGTTGCTTCTCACTCATATTATTGATCTCTGGAATGAAGAAGAGAAAAGTAGGCTTGATAGGCTCTGGTCCTTGCCCCAGACTGGTGAGATTAGAATAGGCAAAAGAGGGGTTAAAAGAGCAGGAAATTTCTCTAAGAGCTGGATCTATAATCCAAGGGGACACAATGACACAGATTCACTGATAAGGGACATAAAGGAGGAGCCCGGGGCCAGTTGAGGTGCCCAGTTTACCCACTCCTAGATTATTAGGCACTATATATGGGGAAAGGATAAAGCATGGGTTCACTTGGCATAAGATGTAAACTAATGAAACAAGAAGTACTTCCCTCTTAAAGGAGATAGTGAGGAATGCCACAATTCTCTTTCCTTATTTAGCATTGCCAACTAAACTTCTCCAGCTTCCTCCTGAAAGTCTTATTTTAACTATAAAACAGGGATTGTTGTTGTTTTGTGCCTTCAAGTCAATTCCCACTCATAGTGACCCCATGTGTTACAAAGAATAACTGCTCCCTAGGGTTTCCTTGGCTGTAGTCTTTACAGAGCAGATTGCCAGGTCTTTCTTCCATAGTACCACTTGATAGGTTTGAACAGCCAATCTTTCAGTTATTGGCAGAGAGCAAACTGTGCCAGCTTGTTGTTGTTGTTATGTGCCGTCGAGTCAAACCCGACTCATAGCGACCCCTCCTTGGGTTTCCGAGGCAGTATCACTACGGAAGTAGGATTGCCCAACCTTCCTTCCGAGGAGTGGCTGGTGGGTTTGAACCGCCAGCCGTCTGGTTAGCAGGCAAGTGTCTTAGCTACTATGCTACCAGAGCTCCCAGCTAGGGACCTTAAAAAAAAAGAAGCAATATTGTGGTTAGGTGCCAAAAAGTCAGTTATAACTCATAGTGAACCTATGTACAAAATACTGCCCAATCATGCACCAGCCTCACAGTTATTGAGCCCAATATATTTGAGCTCACTGTTGCAGCCTCTGTGTCAATACATCTTGTTGAGGTTCTTCCCCTTTTTCTCTGACCCTCTACTTTACTGACCAGGAACTGGTCCCTCCTGATAACATGTGCAAAGTAAAGAGACAAAGTTTCACCATCCTTGCTTATAAGGAGCATTCTGGCTATACTTCTTCCAAAACAGATCTGTTTGCTCTTGGTATGGTAGTATACCACCACTTGTCAGTTGGTTTGTCATACTGTGGTGGCTTGCATGTTGCTGTGAGGCTGGAGGCTATGCCACCAGTATTTCAAATGCCAGCAGGGTCACCCATGGTGGACAGGGTCCAGTGGAGCTTCCAGACTGAGACAGACTCAGAAGAAGGAAGGGGCCATCCACTTCTCAAAGAATTGGCCAGTGAAACCTTATGAATAGCAGTGAAACACTATTACTGGAAAACTTTATAAGTAGTTCTGAAACATTGTCTAATATAGTCCCAGAAGATGAACCCCTCAGGTTGGAAGGCACTCAAAATATGACTGGGGAAGAGCTGCCTCCTCAGAGCAGAACAGACCTTAATGATGCAGATGGAGTAAAGCTTTTGAGACCTCCGTTTGCTGATGTGGCATGAATCAATATATGAAGAAATGGCTGCAAACATCCACTAATAATCAGAACATGTAATGTATGAAGTATGAATCTTGGAAAATTGGAAGTTGTCAAAAATGAAACAGAATGCACAAAGATTGATATCCTAGGCATTGGTGAGGTAAAATGGACTGTTGCTGGCCATTTTGAATCAGACTACCATATGATCTACTACGCCGGCAATGACAAATTGAAAAGGAATGGTGTGACATTTATCGTCACAAAGAATGCTTTAAGATCTAACCTGCAGTACAGTGCTGTCAATGATAGGATAATATCCATATGCCTACAAGGAAGACCAATTAATACTACTATTATTCAAATTTTTGCACCACGCACTAAAGCCAAAGATGAGGAAATTGAAGATTTTTATCAACTTCTGCAGTTTGAAAATAACCAAACATGCCATCAAAATGTGTTGATTATCACTAGTGATTGGAATGCAAAAGTTGGCAACAAAGAAGAATCACTGCTAGTTGGAAAATATGGCCTTGATGATAGAAATAACTCTGAAGATTGCATGATAGAATTTTGCAAGACCAATGACTTATTCATTGCAAATACCTTTTTTCAACAACACAAATGACAGCTCTAATGTGGACTTTGCCAGATGGAGTACACAGGAGTCAGATCAACCACACCTGTGGAAAGAGGTGATGGAGAAGCTCAATATCTTCAGCCAAAACAAGGCCAGGAGCTGACTGGAACAGACCATCAACTGTTCATATGCGAGTTCAAGCTGAAGCTGAGGACAATTAAAACAAGTCCACGAGAGCCAAAATCTGACCTTGATTACATCCTTCCTGAATTTAGGGACCATCTACAGAATAGTTTTGATGCACTGAACACCAGTGATCAAAAACCAGAGGAATTGTGAGATGACATCAAGAACATCATCCATGAAGCAAACAAGAGGTCATTAAAAAGACAAGAAAGGAAGAAAAAAACAAAATGCATGTCAGAAGAGACTCTGAAACTTGCCCTTGAGCAGAGAGTAGCTAAAGCAAATGGAAGAAAGGATAAGATAAAAGAGCTGAACAGAAGATTTCAAAGAGCAGCTCTAGAAGACAAAGTCAGTCATTATAACGAAATCTGCAAAGACTTGGAGTTAGAAAACCAAAAGGGAAGAACACACTCAGCATCTCTCAAGCTGAAAAAACTGAAGAAAAAAATTCAAGCCTCAAGTTGCAATATTGAAAGATTCCACAGGCAATATGTTAAATGATGCAGGAAGCATCAAAAGAAGATGGAAGGAATATACAGAGTCACTGTACCAAAAAGAATTGGTCAGTGTTCATCCATTTCAGAAAGTGACATATGATCAAGAACTAATGGTACTGAAGGAAGAAGTCCAAACTGCACTAAAGGAATTGGTGAAAAACAAGGTCCCAGGAAGTGATGGAATATCCACTGAGATGTTTCAACAAACAGATGTCTCACTGGAGGCACTCACTTGTCTATGCCAAAAAATTTGGAAGACAGCCACCTGGCCAACTGACTGGAAAAAAAATCCATATTTGTGTCCATTCCAAAGAAAACTAATCCCACAAAATGTGGAAATTATTGAACAATATCATTAATATCACACACAAGTAAATCTTGCTGAAGATAAAAAACAGTTGCAGCAGTATATTGACAGAGAACTTCCAGAAATGCAAGCTGGATTCAGAAAAGGACATGGAATGAGGATTATCATTGCTGATGTCAGATGGATCTTGGCTGAAAGCAAAGAATACCAGAAAGATGTTTACTTGTGTTTTATTCTATGCAAAAGCATTCAATTGTGTGGATCATAACAAATTATGGATATCATTTGAGAAGAATGGGAATTCCAGAACACTTAATTGTGTTCATGAGGAACCTGTACATAGGACAGGAGGCTGTCATTTGAACAGAACATGGGAATACTGCATGATTTAAAATCAGGAAGGAAGTGTGTCAAAGTTATATCCTTTCACCATACTTAATCAATCTGTATGCTGAGCAAATAACCCGAGAAGCTGGACTATATGAAGAAGAGTGTGGCATCAGGATTGGAGGAAGACTCATTAACAACCTACAATATGCAGATGATGCAACCTTGTTTGTGAAAGTGAAGATGGCTTGAAGCACTTACTGATGAAGATTAAAGACTACAATTTGCATTACGGATCACACCTCAATACAAAGAAAAAGAAAACCCTCACAACTGGACTGATAAGCAGCATCACAATAAATGAAGAAAAGATTGAAGTTGTCAAAGATTTCATATTACTTGTTTCCACAATCAACACCAATGGAAGCAGCAGTCAAGACTTCAGATGATGTATTGCATTGGGCACATCTGCTACAAAAGGCCTCTTTCAAGTGCTGAAGAGCAAAGATGTCTCTGTGAAGACTAAGGTGCATCTAACCCATGCCATGGTATTATCAATCACCTCATATGAGTGTGAGAGCTGGCCAGTGAACAAGGAAGACCAAAGAAGAGTTGATGGTTTTGAGTTGTGGTGTTGGCAAAAAATACTGAAAGTACCATGGACTGCCAAAAGAATGAACAAATGTGTCCTGGAAGAAGTATAGCCATAATGTTCCTTGGAAGCAAGAATGACCAGACTTTATCTGACCTACTTTGGCTTTGTTATCAGAAGGAACCATTTCCTGGAGAAGGATATCATGCTTGCTAAAGCGGAGGGTCGATGAAAATGGGGAAGTCTCTCAACAAGATGGATTGATACAGTTGCAACGATTGGCTCAGGTATAGCAAGGATTGTGAGACTGGCACAGGACCAGGCAGTGTTTGTACACAGGGTTGCTATGAGTTGGAGCTGACTCAATAGCACCTAACAACAAAAACAACAACAACAGTGGTAGTCCATGATGTATATAATATTCTTCACCAACACCATAATTCAAAGCCATCAATTCTTTGGTCTTCCTTATTCATTGGCCAACTCTTGCATGCACATGAGGCAATTGAAAATACTATCGCTTGGGTCAGGAGTACCTTAGTCTTCAAAGTGACATCTTTGTTTTTTAACACTTCAAAGAAGTCTTTTCAGCATATTTGCCCAATGCAACACTCTTTAATTTCTTGACTGCTGCTTCCATGGGCATTGATTGTGGACCCAAATAAAATGAAATCCTTGACAACTTCGATCTTTTCTCCATTTATCATGATGTTATTTATTGGTTCAGTTGTGAGGATTTTTGTTTTCTTTATGTTGAAGTGTAATCGACACTGAAGGCTGGTGTATTTGACCTTCATTAGTAAGTACTTCAAGTCCTCTTTACTTTCAGCAAGCAAGTTTGCATCATCTGTATGTCACATATTGTTAATGAGTTTTCCTCCAGTCCTGATGCCATGCTCTTGTTCATATAATCCAGTTTCTCAGATTATTTGCTCGGTATACAGATTGAATAAGTATGGTGGAAGGATACAACCCTGATGTACAGCTTTCCTGATTTTAAACCATGTGGTATCCCCTTGTTCTGCTGTATATAGACCTCTTGGTCTATGTACAGGTTCCTCATGAGCACAATGAAGTGTTCTGGAATTCCCATTCTTTGCAATGTTATCCTTAATTTATTATGATCCACGTAGTCAAATGCCTTTGCATAGTCAATGAAACACAAGTAAACATTTTTCTGGTATACTTTGCTTTTGGCCAAGATCTACCTGACATCAGTAATGATATCCCTCATTCCATATCCTCATCTGAAACTGGCTTGAATTGCTGGAAGTTCCCTGTCAATGTACTCCTGCAACCGTTTTTTAATATCTTCAGAAAAATTATTCTTATGTGTGATATTAATGATAGTATTGGATAATTTCTACATTCTGTAGGATTACCTTTCTTTGGAATGGGCATGAATATGGATCTCTTCCATTTGGTTGGCTAGGTCTTCCTAATTTCTTGGCATAGATGAGTGAACACCTCCAGCACTGCATCCATTTGTTGAAACATTTCATTGGTATTCTGTCAATTCCTGGAGACTTGATTTTCATTAGTGCCTTCAGTGCAGTTTGGACTTTATCATTAAATAGCATTGGGGTTCTTAATCGTATGATATCTTCTGAAATGGTGAAACATCGACCAATTCTTTTTGGTACTGTGCTCCTGTGTATTCCTCCATCTTCTTTTGCAAGACCCATGACTTATTCGTGACAAATACCTTTTTTTCAACAGCATAAAATGCAGCTATACATGTGGACACACCAGATGGAATATACAGGAATCGTATCAACTGCATCTGTGGACAGAGATGATGAAGAAGCTCAATAGCAATGAGAACAAGGCCAGTGGCCAACTGAGCAGACCATCAATTGCTCACATGCAAGTTCAAGTTGAAGCTGAAGAAAATTAAAGCAAGTCCATGAGAGCCAAAATATGACCTTGAGCACATTCCCCCTGAATTTAAAGATCATCTCAAAATTAGATTTGACGTGTTGAAGGCTGATGACTGAAGACCAGATGAGTTGTGGGCTGACATCAAGGGTAGCATACACAAAGAAAGCAAAAGATCATTTAAAAGACAGGAAAGAAAGAAAAGGCCAAAATGGATGACAGAATAGAGTCTGAAACTTGCTCTTGAATGGAGAGTAGCAAAAGGAAGAACGATGAAGTACAAGAGTGGAACAGAAGTTTTCAAAGACTGCTCGAGAAGATAAAGTATTATAATAAAATAGCCTACTCCTAAAAACTAGTATGAGTATGCCCGTTGGTTTGTTCGTTTGTTTGTTTCTTTGGCAAATGCGGAGTCAGTCACTGGGTAGTACAAAAGGTTAATGCACTTGACTGCCGACTAGAAGACTGGAGGTCTGAGTCCACCCAGAAGACTCTCGGAAGAAAGGTCTAGTGATCTACTTCTTAAAATCAGCCATTGACCCTGTGGAACATAGTTCTACTGTGACACACATGGAGTTGTTATGAGTCAGATCTGACTTGGCATCTGGTATATGCTAGGGAGTTTATAAACTTTAACTCTTTCTGTTCTGATAATTTACTTACCAGGTAAATATTATTCTTATTTAAAGATGTGGCAAGTGAGGCTCAGAGATGCTAGGTGGGAGTCTGATCAGGTAGCCTATGTGATGGAGTCATAATTTCATCCCAGTCTCCAGGATTCAAACCTAGGTTTAAATTCCAAAATACGTACTTTGGTTCCAAAAGTATAAAGCTTGAACTTTTTCCCTTTTTAATTTGCCAATGCATTTTATTAGCCTGATTATTATTTGCTTTTATCATGTAGCAAAAGTTGCTCAACTTGGATATACTTTTTGAGTTAAAAACAAGGATTCATCAACGAAGGAGTGTGCTAGAGCAGAAAAAGGCCCCAGATTAAAAAATGTTCTGTAGAGACTCTCTTATTAAGTCTTAAACAGGACAAAGACAAACAAATATAAAAGACATCATTCTGGTGAGGGAAACTGTCAGCACATAGCCAGTACAGAGAGGCCAATGGAAGCCAGTGAATCATAGTCGTGCTGTGCATTATATAAGATAGAGAATGAAGGAAGTCCTTGCGAGATCATGATTGGTGGCCGGTCAATTCATCACTTTCATAGGTGGAAGCACAGAAGCAGGGAAAAGGACCGTGATTGGAATACATCAATAATTGCTGGTTAAAAGGGTTACAGGGTTGGTTCTGGGGCTTTGATTACTTGGGTACAGTGGTGGTTGGGGTACAACTCATGTTCATGGGATCCTGAATGAATCATGGTATTGTCTTGTAACCACCACAAGGTAGTTACAAGATAGTACCAGGACCCACCCTTTAATTTAAATTAGATAACACGTGTGCCTGATTTATTTTCAGTAAATGCTTAGACAAATGCCCTAGTTCTTTGTGGGGTACCTTTTGGTCTACTAATCTGCTTTCTATCACACTCCTCCTAAAGGCAAACTGCCCCTCCTTGAGCTTGGCTTGGACTTTTCTAAGCATAGCCACGTAGCTGGTTTAGTGGTCGGCAAGCACTGGGTAAGTAACATAAAGAACTCAAATGGTGTCCGATTTTTTTCAAGACTCAAAATAGCGTTAGGACTCCTGCTGTAGACCACAGCTTTCCACAAACCAAGTGCTTTAGAATTTAAGCTCTAATACAGACATTTTTCTTTCCTTCTTATTTGTGATTACATTTATCTAAAGCGACTACAGCAGGAGAGAATATTTGAAATTGAGACTGTACCAGATGATCTAGGACAGTAAGCTGACCAAAAAAAAAAAAAGTTGCCAGTCATTGTTTCTGGTTGTTCAAAAACTATAGAAAATGTAATTTCTCTTTTTCTCTGTTATTTATTTAAAAAGCAACGTATGTATGTGTATTCTTCTTGAGAAATAAAAGTTGAGGGGAAAAACACAATTAAGCCTTAAAAGAAATGAGAAGGGCTGATGGGACAAGGATGGCCAATTCTCATACCATCCTCATAAAAAGGACAGTGCATCTGCAGTGTGTCAAGATGGCTGGGGTGATGGATGGCAGACACAGGACTGGGGGGCAGAACTGCAGACATAGAAATCAAATAGAGTTTCCTTATAAAGCAAAACAGTGAGGAAATGAATGGTTTACTGAAAACAAAGCAGCAATCTGGTGACTGCTCCCAGGAAAGCCCCCTCCCCCCAGCCTCAGGCAAACAGACAATCCAATAGGATATGTTTATCATTTAATGGCAGGAAGGGCCATTAGCATCCAATATGCCAAGAGGCACACCAACTGAATGTTTCTTAGATTTGTAATTAACTCTTCAAAGAGCTAAGTCGTGTTTAAAAAAAAAAAGCACCTCCTGACATTTTAAGGGTAGAAGCAGTACTTTGTTGATGCATAACTTATCAAGGTCTCCCAGGCACCAAGAAAGTCACCAGCCAATTAACATCCCTGGAAACTGCTTTAGCAAAGGATAGCTAAATGGGCAGTTTAATTACATAGGCTCTGTGCCCTTATTTCTCTAATTTCTCAATTAAAGAGTCTCCAAATAGCTTGGAGGAGAAAAATTCTGTAGCCTAATATCGCAGCAGGAGACTCTAACTCTGTTAGTGCTGACACATTTTTTTTTTTTTCTTTAAATAAATGTAAGTTGTGTCTATTGCTTTCCAACTAGAAAATTGTTCCCCTGTACAAATGGGCCTTTCATAAGAAACTACCGGGACTAGAGTGGTATTTAAAGTTGGCTCCATAGGACATTGTGTTTTTGAAATACGTGGAATGCTAGGGACAATACATGGTCCTGAGAGAACACTGATGTTCATGGATATAAGAGAATAACAGGAAATGCATGATTTACTCAGGAAGAAGCAGACAAGGTCCATCACCAATGTCACTGTCCATCACCAATGTCACTGTCCATCACCAATGTCAGTGTGCAATCCAAAGATGAGAAATATTGATGCAGTAATTCCTGACTTATCCGGGGCTGAAGCAGTTCATTCATCAGTGCAGTTTCTTGATGATGAGAGATGGCTGTCCACTGGGAGCCCTGATGAAGGAGATTTTAATATTGTTGATATTTTGTTCTAGTTACCTAGTGCTGTTCTGACAAGAATATATACCACAAATGGGATGGCCTTAACAAACAGGAGTTTATTCTTAAAATTTGGAGACTTTAAGTCCAAGTCCAAAGTGCCGGGCTCTAGGGGATGGGTGAAAGCCCCTCAACCTTGGGGTCCAGCTCTTCCTCTTTCTCCTGGCCCACTGGAGCTAGAGGCCTTTCTTCACTCAGACAGCTACTGGCTGCTGAAGCTGAGAAGCCCCAAGGTTGACAAGTAAAAAGGGCACAGTCCTGATGTTACCAAACCACATGGCAGGCCATTAAGTCTATTGTGAGTCCCAAGGTTGGCAGAGCATAGCAGGCTGCTGAACAACGACATGGCTACATGCAGGGTCCAAATGTGCCATATGCTAGAGACCATTCCCAAGGCTTCTCCTTATATACAGGAAGCAGACCACATCCCAAAGGCAGCTACTCAGCTGCTTATGGTAGATACCACCATGGAGCTGATTGCCAGTCTCATCATGGGGAATGTTGTTGTTGTTGTTGTTATGTGCCATTGAGTCAGACCCGACTCATAGCAACCCCTCCTTAGGTTTCCGAGGCAGTATCACTACAGAAGTAGATTGCCCAACCTTCCTTCCGAGGAGTGGCTGGTGTATTTAAACCACCAGCCTTCTATCCAGCCACTTAACCAGGTCTAGCCAAGTTGACACACAAACATAACTACCACATATTTGTATGAGAGCTTAAAATCAGAGGTGCTGGTGTGTATAGAGCAGTCCAAAAGTAGAGCCTTAACTGCGTTTTGAAGTCTTGACATGAGTCTAGAATCCTTGTTGAATTTTAAAGCCTTTTCAAACAGCAATGAGCTCGGTGGCATAATGCCTGAGGCATTTGGCTGCTAACCAGAAGGTTGGTGGTTCAAATTCACCAGACGTTCAGTGGAAGGAAGATGGGTCAATCTACTTCCATAAAGATTTATCTCCTTGGAAACCCAATGGAGGTTGCTATGAGTTACAGTCAACTCAATGGCAGTGAGTTTGGTTTGGTTTTTCTAAAACCAGTTCCTCTAACCTTGATGCTGACCATACACCTACCCTAAAGGAGACAGTCTTCTGCTATGAGATCTGGCTGGTGCAGAATATCATAATCTATTCCCAGAGGGTCTTTTCACTATGATCAGATAGATGCAAGACATGGTAACTTATACCTGAAGGGTCTTGATACACAGCATTATTGATAAATCTTTACAATGGATCCCCAGAAACATAGATGATTGAGAAACCAATTCTTATATCAGGTTACCCAAAAAACCTTTTCTATCATTTTCCTGTGACTATCCTGTAATAAACTGAAGAGCACATATACTTGCAATTATGTACCCTTAACCAATCATGTAATTCCACTTATGTGTTATCCACCTATCTCTGCTAAACTCCTGCTTTTAGAAATCCTGCCTTTGACTCACCTGATTGTCAGCCAGTTATGACTTTGTCACTTCTAGTTCCTGCTCCGACTGTACAAAAATGTTTGCTTCCTCATTGTCTGGAGGAGCAGCCATTTTCACTCTGTGAATTTGGCTATCTTCCTGGTCCAGCCCATCTCTATCCCTCAATAAACCTTTTATGCTTTTACTTAAGCAGATACTGTGATGTTGCTCTGTGACATGTTTTTTTTCCTTTGTAACTGGAAGTTCAAACTCTGTTCAAACCTGCAGAAATCAATATATATTTATATTCCATTGGCACATTGGTGTTTGTTTCCTGTGACAATCTGTCAGGGACAGTTGTTTTTTTCTTTCTCTATAATTTCACAATGGCCATGTCACACTTGTATGCATCAGTAATCCTGACAGTGATTGTTATAGTTGCCTTTAGGTTTGCTCCAATAACCAGGATATTCAGATTAGCAAATACTTGCAAGATTCTACTGTGGAATTTATTCTACAATTTAAAGTTTCCCAGAATCAATCATTTTAAGTGGATCTCGGCTGAGCTACAGAGCTGCATTTTGATTTCATAATAAATACAGGTTTATCTTCTTCAGTCCCTATTCAGCAAACAGACTCTCAGGAGTCTGATGTTCTAGACTTGGCCTTAAAACATAAAATTTTACTAGGCCAAGTAGGCCAAGGCAACTCGAATGCCTACCTCTTTAACCTTACCTGTAGACCTAGCCCATGAGGATGGTGAGTGGAAGGAAGTAAAAGAGGCCAAAATGGAGGAGTCAGAAGGCACCTCAGAGACCTTGACTATGCCACTACAATTAGCCTGGTGAGGCTGGGTGTTTGATCTCAGGATTTCCTCTCTCCTCCTGGATTCCAGCTGCCCAAGATGCTGAGCAAGTGGTAAATTGCTGCCTAAAGCTAGAACCCTCAGAAGCATTGTACAGGCCACCCCAGCTTACAAACACTCCAGATTCTTTAACCTCATTTGCTAGTCATGTTGGGCCCAGGTTATGAAGGAGTTGTTCGGCGCGAGGAATTTGCCAACACACTACAATGCAAATGCAAAAGGAAAGTTTATTTGCTAGCTTGAGCTAGGGCCCCTGCTTTTGCCAACGTAGTGGCCTTAGCAAAAGACCTCGTGCTCCTTTACAATCACATTTTTATAGGCAAATATAGGGTGGAGTAGCACCAGGGCAAAAGGGTACAGATGATTTGTTGTTGCTGAGGGGGTTAGGGCAGAGATCTGAGATGTTGGGGAACGTGTTGGAATCCCCTGGCTGCAAAGTCTACTTAGGGAATTATTATCTAGGGAGGATGCAGAGCTCTGATATATGGGAGACTTCAGGAGCCGAGCAAATCTCTGATACACACTGAATCCGGAGGACTTCTCTGATGCTTGCTGAGTCCGGAGGAAATCTCTGATACCTGCTGAGTCCGGAGGGTAGATAAAGGCCCCGAGGAGTGTTTAGAATCCCCAACATTAAAAGACTTGTTAGGATCCCTGACACTAAAAGGTTTCTGGTTAAAGATTTCCCAAAGAGGCTATTAGGACTCCGGCCTCAGCCTTACAGTCACTGGTTGAAAATCAAGGAGATCTGGTGGTGCAGTGGTTAAGACATACAACTGCTAACCAAAAGGTTGGTGATTCAAACCCCCCATCCACTCCACAGGAGAAAGATGAGGTAGACTGCTTTGATAAAGATTTACTGCCTTGGAAACTTCATGGGGCAGTTCACACCTGTCTGTCAGTTGTTACAATGCAGAAAGCTATGCTATTGGTATTTCAAGTACCAATAAGATCACCCAGGGACAGATTTCAGCAGAGCTTCCAGACTAAGAAAGACTAGGTAGATCTACTTCTGAAAATTAGCCAGTGAAAACCCTATAGATCACAATAGAATATGATCTGATATAGTGCAGGAAGATGAGTCTCTAAGTTGTAAGGCATTCAAAATACATAGTGACCATAACAATGGACTCGAGCATATCAATGATTCTGAAGATGGCACAGGACTGGGCAACATTTTATTCTGTTGTACCTGGGATTGCCATGAACTCAGTGGCAACTAACAGCAATAATTAAAAACTTGGAACACATTTCCTCTTAATGGCAGAAGTGATTATACTGTATTCCTAGGCCAAAATATAAAAGAAATAAAGAGTAGTAAAATAAGAGTTTTTCATTTATCTTAAATCCTTATGCTTGAAAAGAATCTGGCTTAACTAGGAAAGGGATGGATGTCTGTAAAAGTTCTGAAAAAGGCTTCCTAAGCACTAAGAACTTTGCAAGACCAATGACCTATTAATTGGAAATATCTTCTTTCAACAACATAAATGGGCACTATACATGGTCTGCTTCTGAAAAAAATGGACACTGAAAACCTTATAATTAGTAGTGGAACATTGTCTGGTATAGTGCTAGAAGATGAACCCCCCAGGTTGGAGGGTAGTAAAAATCCGACTGGAGAAGAGCTGCCTTCTCAAAGCAGAGTCAACCTTAATGATGTGGATGGAGCAAAACTTTTGGGAACTTCATTTGCTGATGTGGCTAACTCAAAATGAATAGCTGCAAACATCCATTAATAATCAGAACATGGAATGTATGAAGTAAGAATCTAGGAAAATTGGAAGTTGTGAAAAATGAAACAGAACACAAAGATCAATATCCTAGGCATTAATGAGCTGAAATGGACTGATAATAGCCATTTTAAATCAGACAGTCATATGGTCTACTATGCTGGGAATGACAAAATGAAGAGGAATGGCATTGCATTCATTATCAAAAGGAACGTTTTCAAGATCTATCCTGAAATACAATGCTGTCAGTGATAGGATAATACCCACATGCCTACAAGGAAGACCAGTTAATAGGACTATTATTCAAATTGATGCACCAACCACTAATGCCAAAGATGAAGAAATTGATGATTTTTACCAACTTCTGCAGTCTGAAATTGATCAAACATACATGCATTGATAATTACTGGTGATTGGAATATAAAAGTTGGAAACAAAGAAGAAGCATTGGTAGTTGGAAAATATGGCCTTAGTGATAGAAACAATGCCTGAGATGGCATGATAGAATTTTGCACAACCAACAAATTATTCATTGCAAATATCTTTTTAACACCATAAACAGCAACTATATACATGAACCTTGCCAGATGGAATACATAAGAATCAAAATGACTTTCTGCTGAAGAGATGATGGAGAAGACCAATCTTATCAGTGAGGAAAAAACCAGGCCCCACTGATGGAACATTGCTCACATGCAAGTTCAAGTTGATGCTGAAGAAAGTTAAAATAAGTCCATGAGAGCCAAAATATGACCTTGAGTATATCTCACCTGAATTTAGAGACAATCTCAAGAATACATTTGATGCATTAAACGCTGATGACCAAAGACCAGATGAGCTGTGGGATGGCATTAAGGACCTCATACACGAAAAAAGCAAAAGGTCATAAAAAACAGGAAAGAATGAAAAGACAAAAATGGATGTCAGAAGGACTCTGAACCATGCTATTGATTATGGAGCAACTAAAGTGAATAGAAGAAATGAGGAAATAAAAGAGCAGCTTGAGAAGACAAAGTAAAATATTATAATGAAATGTGCAAAGACCTGGAGTTGGAAAACCAAAAGGGAAGAACAGGCTTGACATTTCTCTAGCTGAAAGAGCTGAAGAAAAAATCCAAGCCTGGAGCTCAAACCCCTTTCAAAAATTAATTTAAGGCAAATCATAGACCTAAAGGTAGAAGCTAAAAGTATAAAGCTTCTAGAAGAAAACAGAAAATTTCTTTATGATCTTGGGGTGGGCAAAAGACACAGAACACCCTAACTATAAAAATAATAGATTAATTGGACTTTACCAAAAATAAAATAAAATAAAAAATCTGCTCATTATAATACAAAGTGAAAAAATGAAGAGGCAACCCATTACAGACTGAGAGAAAAAATAAGCAGTATATATATTTGATAAAGAACTTTCATTCAGATTATATGTAGACTCTTACAAACAATTAAAAATTTTGGCAAAAGACTTTAACTCACAAAAAAGGATACACTGAGTTCCGGCAAGATGGCGAACTAGGCACAAGGACTGCACAGACGCTCTTCAACAAAGAAAAGGGAAACCAATTAACACAGACACAGAAGATAATCTTGGACCCCTGAGCCTTGAAGGGAAGGATACAAAAGTGGACTAA
>NW_006921595.1:11748038-11768012 GCF_000298275.1 Orycteropus afer afer | reverse complement strand
CAATGACATGAGACAAAGTATATGTGAACTGCTGTATGGAAAGTGAATTTGCTCTGTAAATCTTCACCCAAATAAAAATAAATTAATTAATAAATAATAATAATAAAAAAGGATATATTGATGACTGATGAGCATGAGAGAAGGTACTCAATATCATTAGTTACTAAAAACCAAATGCACCGCCATTGAGTCACTTCTAACTCATAGTGACCATATAGGACAGAGTAGAATTGCCTCATGGGGTTTCCAAGGTTGTAAATTTTTATGGAAGCAGACTGCCTCATCTTTCTCCTGTGGAGCAAGTGGTAGGTTTGAATGGTCGACCTTTGGATTGCAGTCACTAAGCCACCAGAGCTCCTTCATTAGTTATTAGGTAAATGTAAATTATAATCACAATGAGAAATTATTTCACATTACTAGACTGGCTAACATTAAAAAGATTGTGGCTGCTTATGTAACCAACTATTTCAAGGGATTTGGGTCCTTGGTTTGGAGGTTTAGGGTCATGGTTTCATGGGACATCCCAGTTAATTAGCCTAATAATTGTGTTTTAGTGCTTCTCTTCTACTGCTACTCTCCTACTGCTTTGCATAGTGCCTGAGATCTTAAAAGCTTGCAAGCAGCCATCCAAGGTACAGCAATTGGTCTCTATTCTCCTAGATCAAGAGAAAGGAGAGTCAGGAATAGGAGGGAAAAATGGAATGTGTGGCTTATTGCCTCCATGAACAACTGCTTCTTTTGCCATGAGACTAGAAGAACTGGATGGTACTCAGCTACCATTAATTGAACATTTTGACTAAAGATTATATAGAAGAATTCTAAGCAAAAGGAGAAAAATGCAGAACAGAATTTCGGATTCTCATGGACTCCAGACATTCTGTACCCATGGAGTCTCGATGAATCCTTGAAACTATTGTCTTTAAACCTTAAACCAAAAATATCTCCTGAAGTCTTCTTAAAATCATAGCTTAATTAGTAAAGAATGTCTGCCTTGACTCTTTTAAGAAGCATCTATACTAAATCAAATTGACAACGGCAACTTGTAAAATTAGATGTAAAACTTAGGGGGCAATAAGTTTATGTTGATGGAGGTGGAACAATTGGAAAAGGAAAGTGAGATAGTTGCACACTCGAAGAATGTAGTCAATGTCACTGAATTGTACATGTAGAAATTGTGGAATTGGGGTATATTCTGCTGTCTACATTCCCAATAACAACAACAAAAATTTTTTTATAAAAATGATTGTCAACATCAAATATTGGAGAGGTTATGGACCACTTTGAAGACTAAGATGCGCCTAATCCAAACCATCATGTTTTCATTCATTTCATACACATATGAAAGCTGGGCAATGAATAAGGAAGACAGAAGAAGAGTTGATGCCTTTGAATTGTAGTGCTGGCAAAGAATACTCCTTGGAAGGAAGGTTGGGAAATCTACTTCCGTAGTGATACTGCCTTGGAAACCCAAGGAGGGGTCACTATGAGTTGGATCCAACACGACGCAGTGAGTTTGGTTTGATTTTGGCCAGAAGAGTGAACAAATCTGTCCTAGAAGAAGTGAAGCCTGAATGCTCCTTAGAATCAAGAATGGCCAGACTTCATCTCACCTACTTTGGTCACGTTGTCAGAAGTGACCAGTCCCTGGGGAAGGACATTATGCTTGGTAAAGTAGAGGGTCAGTGAAAAGGGGAAAGACCCTCAACAAGATGGATCAGCACAGTGGCTGCAATGATGGGCTTAAGAATAGCAAGGATTGTGAGGATGGTGCTGAACCAGGCAGTATTTCGTTCTATTGTAGGTAGGGTCACTATGAGTTGGAGCTGACTCAACAGCACCTAACAACAACTAATCCAGGATGATCTTATCTCAAAATCCTTAAATTATTATATCTACAAAGACTCTTTTTCCAAATAAGGCCACATTCACAAGTTCTGGAGATTAGGGTATCTATGGAGCTCTGATAGCATAGTGCCTAAAGCATTTGACTGCTAACCAGAAGGCTGGTAGTTCAAACCCACCCCCCCTTTTGGTGGGGCTATAATTCAACCCACTATACCTGATAAATACAGATAAATTAAAAAATAATAATAACAGTAATTGTCATGCTTAGTGATAAAAACATTAGACTCCTTCTCAGCTAAAACATGAGGTATATATATATATGTACGCTTTCTTCTACTATTCAGCGTTGTACTGGAGAGTTCAGCTAATGTAATAAGTCAGGAAAAACAAATAAGAGAGAGAAATAAGAAGGAGAGAGAAAAATTTTCATTATGCATAAATGTTACGATGACATGCTCAGAAAATCTAGAGCAATCTATGGTCCAGCTATTAGAATTAATTTTTTTAAAAAGAATTTTGTAGGTCTTTATTACTGCCATGGAAATATCTCTAAGATGGGGTGTTGGGTGATGAAAGCAAATAGAAGAATGATGACACAACATGAGGCCATTTGCTTTAAATAAGATCAAATATTATGACTTTTTATGGGCCCATGATATGTGAGAGAATATACGAAAAAGGATCTAGAAAGATTCATTCAGCAAATCACAGTGGTCTTCTAGGGAGGAGGCCAAGACTGGTTAAAGGAAACATTTGTCCTAAAGAATCAAAAAATAACTGAGAAGAAGTAGTAAGTGAATTTAGAAAGATTATAGAATAGAAAGTAAATAGGAAAAAAAAAATCAAAGTTCTATATACTAGCAATGAATAACTGGGAAATGGAATTTAAAAATGCCATTTGCAATAGATCAGACACTTCTAAAATGCTTAGGATATATTTAACAAAATAAGCAGCAGTCCTGTACTCTTAAAACTACAAAACTTTTCTGACTAAAATTATACACCTAAATAAATGGAAGGATATTCCACATTGTCCAGTTTCCTAGTGCTGCTGTAAAAGAAATATTACAAGTGGGTGGCTTTGAAGAACAGAAAATTACTGTTCCATAATTCTAGAAGCTAAAAGTCCAAATCAGGGTCTTGGTCATGTCAATTCCTTCCTTGTCAGTAGTCTGGGCATTCCTTGGTTGTTTGGCATTCCTTGGCTTGTAGATGAACCTCACATGGTGTCTGTCTTCCCCTCTGTGTGTGTCTTTGTGCCTATTCTGGTCTTTTTATAATTCACAAGTGATTAGATTAGATTTAGAATCCATCCTACACTGGCATGACCTCATTAACATTAAAAAAAATAAACAACAATTTCCTAGTAGGATCACAACCACAGTACAAGGGTCAGGATTTCAACACCTATTTTTTTGGAACATGAGTATTAGAATTATTTTAAGCATTACAGGAAGGAAAGATCAATGTATATCATGGGCATAGATTAAAAAGTCCTAAGCAAATAACAACAACAACAAGCAAAACCAAAAACCCACTGCCATTGAGTTGATTCCGACTCATAGTGATCTCCACTGGATTTCCAAGGCTGTAAATCTTTACAGAAGTAGATTGCCTCATCTTCCTCCTGTAGAGCAGCTGGTGGGTTTGAATTGCTAGCCTGCTGGTTGGCAACCAAATGGCTTTCCCACTATGCCACCAGAGCTCCTTAAGCAAAACATTGTTGTTGTTGTTGTTGTTGTTGTTGTTGTTATTTGCTGTCGAGTCGGCCCTGACTCATAGCGACCCCTCCTTGGGTTTCTGAGGCAGTATCACTACACAAGTAGGATTGCCCAACCTTCCTTCCGAGGAGTGGCTGGTGGGTTTGAAACCTCTAGCCTTCTGGTTAGCAGTCAAATGCCTTAGGCACTATGCTACCAGAACTCCTAAGCAAAACATTAGCAAAATTAAATGCAACAGTGGACTAGAAGAGTAAGTTTGTAAAAATACCAGTTCTCCCCAAAAATTACAAAAGCAGACTACCACATCTTTCTCCTGTGGAACCACTCATGGGTTCCAATCTCCAACCCTTTAGTAAGCAGCTGAGCCCTTAACCACTGTGTCACTAGGGTTCCTTGAAGTCAGAACAGTGGTTACTTTTGGGAGTGCAGTTTCTGGATGGGTCATGAGAGACAATCCTAGAATGTTTTATGTCTTGATCTCCATTGTGGTTAATTAGATGTGTTTGCTTTGTGAAAATTCATCCATCTTACTCTTAAGATTTTTTCACTCTTCCACATGAATGTTGTGCTTTAATATATATTTAAAAAAATGTTTATTAAAATCTTGATATTGGGCATATGTTTTATGATTATATTTCATACTTCCCTTTATGTTTGAAAAGCTTTATAAACATATTATTGGGGGCTCCTATGCCCTAGGCAGTATGCAGGTGTTGGTCTAATGTGATGCCATAAATAGGCTGTTAATATGCACATCTGTCCTCCTCAGCCTTTGGAGACAAAAATCATTCTTACTTGATTTGATGTTTCTAAAATCAACATCTGGTTATGTAACCCCTCATTTGTAGGCCTTCCATTATCTACAAGAGAAAGTTCAAGACTTCTCAGAAAGATAAATAATATTATTTTCTACTACAGACCTGGGAACTCTGGTGGTATAGTGCCTGAGGCATTTGACTGCTAACCAGAAGGCTGGAGGTTCAAACTCACCAGCTACTCCTTGGAAGGAATAATGGGCAATATACTTCCGTAGTGATACTTCCTCAGAAACCCAAGGAGGGGTCACTATGAGTCAGATCAGACTCGATGGCAGTGAGTTTGGTTTGGTTTGGAGTACAATTCCAAATACATCTCTTTCTCAATGTCACTTTTCCCCATCCCCAATTTACTTCTCTCCACTGAATGGGCCAGTCGTGTGGAAATGATCCACAGGTAGGTATATCGCTACGTCTTTAGCAAATGAAAAAATATGGTGTCAAAATTTTATAAAGGGTTTTGTTGATGGTAGTCATTGCCATGGACTCAATTTTGACCCACGGCAGCTATGTGTGCCAGTGAAGAACTACACTCAATAAGATTTTCAATGGCTGATTTTTTTGGAAATATATCACCAGGCCTTTCTTCCCAGGTTACTCTGGGTGGACTTGAACCTCCATTCTTTCATTTAACAGCCAAGTGTGTTTATTTGTACCACAAAGGGACTCCAGTCAAACTCTGGAAGGAAGATTGGACAATCTGCTTCTGTAGTGAGTGATGCTGCCTCAGAAACCCAAGGAGGGGTCGCTGTGAGTAGGATCTGACTTGATGGCAGTGAGTTTCATTTTGGTTTTTCTACCTTTGTGGAGACCCAGATTACATATCTCTTTTTCTCTGAAGTTTTTCTTGATACACTCAAGCAGAACAGAGCCTTCCCATTTTATGCTATCACTTTACCTGATAGTTGCAGGAACTTGTTTTTATTAGTTCTAAATGCAAAAAATCATAAGTAAGTCATATAGTCTTTTTAAATAAATTAAAATTCTTTCAAGAATGGTTAACATTTCTTTGGCCACCACTCCTAATCCAGGCTCCCTCCTTTCTAGCATTCCCAACTAGGTAACCACTCCTCTGATGAGTATTCCTGCGGAATTTCCCCCCAAGACTAGGTGTTAGAGATCTGTGTTGTTACATATGGAATTAGATCCTTCCTATTAACTGAAGCATAGAATTCCATAGTACATATATACCACATTTTAATTCACATTTTCATATTGATGGACATTTGGGTGGTTTCCAAATTTTGAGTAGCTCCACAATGCCACAATAAATATTTTGTGCATGAGTTTGCGCACATTGTGAGTATTTCCCTAGCTAGGTCTTGAAAACTGAAATTGCTAAATCATAGAATGTGTAGCTGTAATGTTCATTTTTGTAACCTTAAGCTTAGCACAGTATCTGTCGTAGACATACCCTATTGCTTGGCAATTCTACCCAATGCAGTAGGTGGCTCAATGAGTAGGGAAATGAATCCATGAATGAACAAATGCCTAAATCAGTGAATGACTTTAAGGTACTGGATTTAGCTCAGCTCTTACTAATATGAGATTTCCTGCTGTAAATGTGAAAACAAATAAGGATCAACTGGAGAGAAAAAAGCAAAAACAGAAAACTCAAATGATCCCATAAATAAAGTGGACACTAAATACATATTAATAGATGATTTTAAGCAGATGAAGGGATGAGAGTACAGCTTTTATGGAACAAGACCCATGCCACCAGATCTAACAAGATAATGCTGACCTTGGTAAGTACAATCTATAAAGCACCATGTTGTTGCCAGTGAGGTGGGTACTTAATGTCCCTGGTTGTATACTGGTACCTGGAACACCCACCCTGTTCTTGTGACTCGAAGGCTGGTCATGAGTTCCAAGAACATGTAGATGTGAGTGGATATTTTCTCAAATGTTCTCTGATGTTTCACCCCTTCCAGTTACTTTGTAAACATTTTTAAATATATATTACCCAAGAGGATGCTGATGGAAGGAGCCTATTTCTGGTGTAGTTGCTGCTTTCAGGGCTCAGTGTGCTCCATGAGGACAGCCAAAGGATAGGGGCTTGTCTTGATTTCTGCTAAACAAGAGAATCAAGGTAACTGAAAGGCTCTGGTGCTCCTGGCCTGGGTGTTTGGTTATCCCACTTACAAATTTGAGCCCTCTTCCACTAAGTTGACACTGTTGACATTTTGGGTGAGATAATTGTCATGGGAAGCTATGCATTGTAGAATGTTTAGCATCATTGCTGGTCTATACTCACTAAATGTCAAACTAAAAACCAAACTCACTGCCATCGTGTTGGTTGCAACTCAGAGCAACCCCCAGTGGGTTCCCAAGGCTGTAAATCTTTATGGAAGTAGATTGCCTCATCTTCTTCCTACAGAGCAGCTGGTGGGTTTGAATTATGGAGCTTCTGGTTTGTAGTCTTACCCACTATATCACCAGAGGTCCTTAATACCAGTATTGCTACTCCTCAATTTGTGACAAAAAAGAAAGAAAAAAATGTTTCCAGACATTGCCAGTATGCCCTGGGGGGCAAGATCTCCCCTAGTTGAGAACCTCTGAATTAACTTCATTTTTCTGATTCTTTTAAGAGCTATTTACAACTTTGATATTATTATTTTAAGATTGAACTCAATTATATCTCAGTTTACAAGATAAGTCTGTGGGATGACAGAGGGTTTCCCTTAGTAGTAACAGTAATAACTGAAAATTTTGGGGTGAAAATTACATACCTGGTTCTGTGCTAAGTACTTTGCATGTATTATATTAATTAATAACAAAACACCCGTATTTGGGAGGTACTATTATCCCCTGTGATGCAGTGAATTGCTTTAATATGGCCCTTCTAACCAAGGCAAACAACAACAACAACAACAACCATGGTCTTGTGATTCCTACAAAGATTGGGTAGGACTATGCAAATAAGATGCTTGTGGCCCACTAAGGGAATTGGACAGCCTGCTAATAATGCAACTAAGATGCATGGAATCCATGTGGGACTATGCAAATAAGGTGCATGGAACCCTTGTAGGGAATTGGTCAGTTTTGACATCATGCTAGGCTCAGTGGAAGCCAGAGCCTAAAGGGATCTCACTATCATCAAAAAGAAGAGTTGGGAGCAGAGTGAGTCCTTTGGACCCAGATTCCCTGTGCTGAGAATCTCCTACAGCCAGGAGACAGAGAGAGCTGTAATACTTGAGATGGCTTGAGATGGCAAGAAGCTGTGTGTGTCAAGCATAGTTCAGGGGCAGAGAAGTGGCAGTAGCAGACCAAGAGATCAGCTTGAGACAGTACAGTGGACTTCTCAGACTATGGAGCAAGATGGCTACAGTGGGTTCACTGACCAATGAAGTGTGAAAGCTGAGTGCCTTCAGCAAGGGGCTTCCTGGCAGAGGAGGGTGCTTCTGGACAGTTATTGGAGGAGCTAAAGACCTTTGTAACACTTGCCTAAGCAGGGCAGAGGCCAGGCCTGGGTGTTGGGGGCGGTGTAGGTCCCAGGTCAAAAGCACAGAGCTCAGATCAAAAGCAGGGCCCAATGAGAGCAGCCAAGAAGCTGTCCTGGTTGAAAAACTGTATCTTGAGTTGTTCCTGTTACTTCCAAGTTGATCCCAAACCTGAATTATAACCTGTTACTTCTCTAATAAACCCCATAATTGTGAGTTTGGTCTGTGAGTTCTGTATGGCCACTGCAAGGAATTATTGAACCCAGCAGAGGTATAGTGTGCCATGGGAGGAAAGAGTAGTGTCAGAATTGGTTAAAAGTTTGGAGAGTGGAGGTATGTCTGACCTCTACCTCATGAGAATCAGCTTTGGGCTGAGGTTGATGATAATTTTCCTCCCCCTCATGAAGTTAGGGGAGCTCTAGTAGCATAATGGCTAGGGTACTTGACTGCTAACCAGAAGGCTGGTGGTTCAAACCCACCAGCCACTCCTCGATAGGAAGGTTGGGCAATCTACTTTCATAGTGATACTGCCTCGGAAACCCAAGGAGGGGTCGCTATTAGTTGGGTCCAACTCGATGGCAAATAACAGCAACAACAACACATTAGAGGAGGTCTGACACCATGTCACCATTTTTACATCCCCATTTTATGTTTGAGATGCTGATGTACAGAGAAGCTAAGCAACTTGGCCTGGGCTACAGAGCTCGTAAGCAGCAGAGTCCAGACTGGAACCCAGGAAGCTTGACTCCACAGGCCCCTCTAGGCTAAAACAGGGCACTGCCTCCTCTGCTGTCAGAGAGAGTAGGGGATTTTGTAAATATGTAGAACTGAGTGACACCTTGATTTCTATGTGAAAGACAATTTAAGCAGCATGATCACCTTTCTGTGCATCTGGAAAATATTTATTGGACACTTACTTTGAGTCAGCACTTTGCTAGGTGCTTTGTTACAAGGATTAATACAAGTTGACTTTATGTTTCACTGCCCAATGAGGGAGACAGATATAAAGAAATAAGTAAGCTATCACGTGATAGGTGCCTAAATGGCGCAAGGTCCAAATTAGGGAATCTGAAACCCAGAGAGGATTAACTTTATGGCTTAATCTTAACCATTAACTCTTAGGGATGTGTCCAAGTTCATGTGAATTCTATGACTAGAATTGGTACATGGATTTCTAGTCAAAGGCTCTAACCATTATACCATATCTTCCCATTTCTCATGACTCCCTACAATCAACTCCATCCCCATCCAACCATATTTTTTCCTTGGCTTGTGGGGCTGCTTAGGTATTATCTGTGACTAGATCTAGATCTGTAATGAGTCTGCTCATTTAACTCTTTGCATGTGTTATCTACGTCTTGGAACCTTCCCAGCTACAGATTTCCTAGGTTATTATTGTTGGTTTATTCTGACTGATGGCAACACCATGTGTGTAGAGTAGAACTGGTCACTAGGATTTTCAAAGATGCTCCCTTTAAGAAGCAGATCAGTAGGCCTCTCTTCCAAGGTGCCTCTGTACATTTGAACCACTAACTTTTGGCTAGTTGAGCTCTTAACTGTTTGTGCTACCCAAGGACTCCACAGATTTCCCAGTTTAAGTTTTCATCTTTACTGGAGTGGATCTTGCAATATTTTTAACTTCTAATAAGATTATGCAGGAGCTCTGGTAGCATAGTGGCTAAAGCACTTGACTGCTAACCAGAAGGCTGGCGGTTCAAACCCACCAGCCACTCCTCGGAAGGAAGGTTGGGCAATCCTACTTCTGTAGTGATACTGCCTCGGAAACCCAAGGAGGGGTCGTTATGAGTCGGGGCCGACTCGATGGCACATAACAACAACAACAACAATAAGATTATGCAGTTCTGGGTCCTTCCCCTTGTCTCTTTAGGCTTGGAATGATAGCATCCTATTGAGTGGTGATTCCCTAAACCCTTGTTGATTCCCTTAATCCATTCCCAGGCTGAAAGGATGAGGGCAAGGAACAGTGCTGGTAGAATCTAGAGAAAGCTGTATGTCCAGCAGAAGGGCTAGAAGATGGGAATCACTGCTGTGGGAGGACACCGTTACTGCCAGCTTGGTGGCAAGGAACAGAGGGGGAGCCGGGGAACACAACTCTGACCTTCTCTCCCCTCATCCTCCGGTCTTCTCCTGGTTCCTTCTATTTGGCAGACACAACCAACAGCCAGAAAGCAAGGGATCCTGGATGACCTCATCTGTATCCACCTCCCAGGACAAAGAGTAGAACAAAGACAATTGGAGAATTGATGGGAGGGGGTGAGAATGGGGGAGAAACAGAATTAGGTGGGTGTGGGGTATGGAGAGGTGGCACTGCCATGGGAAGAAAGGCAGCATGAGACTTCCCTGTTTTGATTAAGAGTGAAGTGCAGTTGAAGGATCATTGGAGTTGAAGGGAGTAAGGATTACAGAGAGAGAGAGCAGCAGTAAGAGGAAATCAGAGAAACTGAGTTTTCCTGAAGGACACTCAACAGTGAGGATCTAACTTTTAATGCTTAGGAACACATTTCTCGGAAAGCCTGCTAACATTGCTGGCTGAGCTGCTCCACATTGTGACTGATAAGCTGGCTCCACTTGGGAATCAAAGTCAATGGCTTTTTCAAGCACCAATTCATAGCTAGCTTGCTCTTCTTCGCCTTTTCTTCCTACTCCTTCTTAATAAGTCTCCAAATCCTTGACATGGTGCCTCTTTATTTTTAATTGGGATTAAAATAATATTGATTGGATGAGTTCTGTCTAAGTGTGCCTCTCTGCAGTGTTTCTGTTTTGAAGCTTAACCACTGTCCCTCCCTGAAGGCTGCTGTTTGAAAGCTAAGATGCCAAGAATCGACTGTTGTTGTTTTCTCTGCTTTCTGAAATATCATTCCTTCCCTGAGGTAACAGTGTAGAATGTCTAAATGATTAAATGGAGGAATGTCAAGCTATAGAGAAGCAACTACTAGACACAGAAAACCTATCAGTTCATTTTTCAGGACTATTATTCAGCTATGCTTTTATTTATAGACTGAATAGTTAAGAGGCGCTACAAAGGATTATGCTGGTCCAACCCATGGCCCAGGCTTTATCCAATCCCACTCCACACTGCAGCCAGATCAGACTTCTCACTCCCATGCCTGCAGTCTACACATTTGTTGATGAGGTCTGCTCTGCCTGGCCACCCCTCATTCTACCTCTCCTGCCAAACTCCTACCAACCTTCAAGGCCCAACTTAAGCCCCACTTTGCCAGGAAGCCTTCCTCCATCCCTGATGTCAGCACATTGTACCTCTATGGTCCTACTCTGTCCTTTTGCCCTGTGTGATGGTTATTTGTGTACACTTTATTTTTCCCATTAGTTCGCAAGCTTTCTGAGACAGGCTTTTCGTCCTGTGCTTGGTCTTGCCTCTTACTATGCTTTAACTCTTGTGAGAATATCTATTTGCATCTTGCAAGAATATCCACTCGTGTCTTGCATACTTTGGTAACAAGCAACAGAAACAGACTCTGGTTAGCTTAAGTGAAAGATGGTATTTATTGGGAGAAACTTGGAATATCAGAGAATTAAGGGAGTGAGCAACCAAGACTCTAGAAGGACAGACAGCTCCAGGGTTCTTGGAAGCAGAGCTCAGGGGCCTGCTTTCTCAAGTCCTGCTCAGAGCATGGCTGCATTCCTATAACCTACAACCTCCAGGCTGTCTTTCAGTTTCCAGTTTAACAGTGCTGGTAGGAAGAAATTCGTTAGTCCATTTTAGGCCAGCCTTCCTCCCCTGCCTCTATCATGTATCATTATGGCCAGGGGACAGCCATAGAATGTAGAGAGTGTTGAGGTCACCTCTATGTAGCCAGGGCTATAGCCATTGAAGTGGGATGTTTAGAGACATTAGCAGCTACTGGAAGACATATCTCAAAGACATGTCTCCTGTCGAGGAGTGACTCTAAATGAATCAGACCAAATGCAAAAGCTGAGAATTAAGGCTGAGCTTGGGAGTCCCCCTGATCTCAGGAGCAGATTATATCGAAGATCTCTCATGATTGAAGGTAGCGGCAGTGTCAGACAGTCTGGGTTTCTGGTCTATTTATTAAAAGATACACTATCCTTGGAGCATCAGGTAAGACAATCCTATAAACATTATTAGCATTTTAATATACTCGTTACTTCAATTTTCTTATTAATTTTAATTATTTTGCACTTGTGTTCCTAATTTATACATAAATTTACACTGTAGGATGGTGTGCAGTGCAGTTCAACAGGTGTTAAGTTGGATCTTGTGATGTCTGTCTAGCTCTGTGACTTTGGATAAGTCACCTAACCACTCTGAACTTTAGTTTCCTCATCTGCAAAATAGGAATAATGAAATCTTTGTCTCAAAATGTTGTGTTGTGAAGGTAAAATGAAATAATATGCATGTAAAAGTCAATACCTGTAGTTTCTTTTAAAAGTCATAATAAGTTTCATTATTCTATGCATATATTATCCTTAATTGAAAAAAAAAATACATAATGACTAAAGACTCCCATAAACTTGGTCATACTTTTAAAAGAATTCATATTTGAAAACTAATAATGGTGCATTAGGCACCAAGCATAGCATTTATTTACTATACAGGACTGTGAATCCTCAGATCTTATTCAACAGTCCAAGCCTCCAGGAGCTAAGAGTAACTGCCTTGCACAACTCTAAATTGTTTTTTGTTGAGGGAAAGGTTTTCCTTTTCTCACCTTCCTGCCAGAGCACATAAATTAGAAATTGCCTCTAAGGTGGAGTCAATTCTCCCACCACCTCAGGGAAGCTTCTGCCCCTCTCTTCAGGTGCCCACAAAAGGAGTACCTCACCCCCTTTGGCCCTGCCACCTCCTAGAAGCATGCTTTATTGCTCTTTCTCCCATTGTCTCTGAGGTGCCTTATCCATAAGCAAGGGTGTGTATTTCATGTGTTGTGCTTTCTGAACAGGGTCTCTGTTTTCCCCAGGAGTGGTCTGTGGCTCTGTGGATGATCTGCCTTTAATTCCAGCATCAGGCCCAAACCACATTCTCCACACAAAAAACCCAAGCCCACTGCCGTTGAATTGATTCTAACTCATGGTGACCCATGGGTTGCAGAATAGAAATATGTTCCATAGGATTTTCTTGGCTATCATCTTTATGGGAGCAGACCACCAGGCCTTTCTGCCACAGTGTCACCGTGTAGGTTCAAACCACCAGCCTTTAGGTCAGTAGTCCAGTGCAAACTATTCACATTACCATTGATAAAACTGTGTCTACGTCTTATAGCAGATGCTGTGTGTGGCTCTTCATATCTCCTTGGTGCTCACCTCTACACAGATACACTGAAGGCTATTTACTGGAACACTTGTGACTCACTACCTAAAGACATTTCAGGACAAAAGGAGTATGTGTCCCCAAAGCATCACTCAACCATGTTGCACATTGAATTGATGGATAAATACCTTGGCTTCTCAGTCGGGATAACTCTGAGGCAGATTCTCTACTGCCTCCCAGAGTTTCCCTGGGGGTTGAGCTGTGGGTGCCTGCAGTATATTATCTGCACAACAAATACTGTGTTTCCTTCCCTTCCTATCCCACTTCCCCATCTCCCTATTAGTGTTTCCAGGGATCATCTCCCAAGAAAACTACTTGTATTTAAATCCTTGTTTCAGGGATGGCTTCTGAAAGAGCCTAAACCAAGACAATAGATGTGATTAATTGGCTACCTCAAAATTGTATTATTAGTGTTTTGAAAACAATTATTTTTGGATACAAAAATCTTTTTCTAATTTAACCATTAGGTTAGGCACAGAGCAAATCTAGTGAAAGGACCTGAAGTTAAAAAAAAAGAAAGAAAGAAAGAAGGAAACTGTAGGCACTAGCTGATTTATAATATGTAGTAGAAATGAATAATAAAACCAGACAGCGACTTGGAAGGAACCTTATCCATGATCTAGTCTGACTTCCTCGTTTAACAGGGATGGAGATGGAGGTCAGCGATCCATAGCCTCACCCTGACAGACGTCTCATCCCGTCTCCCAACGCTGTGTCCCCTCTGCTGCCCTGGACCTCAGCCCTCCCACTGATGGTGGAGACATTGCCTGCCCCAGGATGACTACTCATTTATCACATTTCTCCTTTGGCTCTGTCACCTGGAGATCTGAGCCCTGTACAAGGAGCCAGTGCTGCTTCCAGGGTCATGTCAAGGCACATATGGGCCAACACATTAATTATCTGTGATACTCCCTCCTCTACTGACTCACACATTCAAATGGATATGTGAGTTTTATATATATGTGTATGTGTGTGTGTGTTACCTACCCATGATGTAACTTCTTTTTAACTGTGATTACGATAAGCCATCCTTACCCAGTAACTGCTCATGTTGGATCCAGTTACATACTGGGTGAATGTAGCAAGAGCTAGTCTCCACAGCCCACCTCCACCTCTCGTTTATTAGAAAGAAATAGTATACTCCCAAGAGACTTACCAAGATAAGGAGTTTCAATTGCACAGGTGGGGACTGTAGGAGACAAGTGTCAATGAAAGTGTTGAAGTGGTAGGGACCTCATAGCTTAAACAGCCGTGTACATGGGTGCCCTCATGGCCCTGTGTGAACTGTATGTCTGCCCAATACTTTCTCACACACTAGTGGTGGTATCAATTCATTTAGTGTCCAGCCAGTTCCCTTCCACTGCAGCGTTTGCTTTTCCTTATGTTCTGTCTGCTTGGCATTTATGAGTCTTTGCTTTGGACAACTGGTGCCCCTGTTTTTTGACACTCAAAACATGTGCTTACCTTGCTTATTGGGTAATCTGTCCTTGACTGCTTTGTTGGGGATGTATCAGCTACGATTAAATTGTTCAACTCTTACAAGAGGCCTGGAACTTCAGGCAATGGCCCGTGTTGGGGAAGACTGTGGCAGCCATGAGACATGTCATCACCATCTCTTCCACCACCTTGTATCCCAAAAAGCCTCCCATTGCTCCTCCCTTGGCTCACCTGCTGCCCCTCCCTCCACACAGCTGTGACTATCCAAGCCCTAGATCTCTACTCCCACCCTTCCCTTCATCACCTCAATCCAAAAGCTTTCAGGAGAAGCTTATACTTCTCTTTAAAGAAGTGTATCATTCTATACCCTGAAACTTCAATGGGCTATTTAATAGCGATTATTTAATAATGTGTTGTGGACAATTTTTAGTTCTTTTAGTTGTTTCAGTCAAGAGAGTAATTCAAGCCCTTGTTTTATAAACAGGGATGGAAGTCTTCCTTTTTTTTTTTTTTTTTTAATCTTTAGGTATGCTTCTTAAAGTTATTTTTTTCCCTGAACTTGAACTGTTTCCACTAGCCTTTTATCCAAACACTGAATTCACATATAGATCAACTGCTGAGAGTAGACCTTATAAGGTGCAAGTTGATTGAGCATGTTCTGATGTGTTCTCTGTGATAGAACCAAGTGGGATTAGTATAACCATGCTTCATGAGATACAACTTGAAAGACACATTTGTTGCTGTTGGTTGCTGTCAAATCGATTCCAACTCATGGAGACCCTGTGGTGGTTATGTTGTGTATCAACTTGGCTGGCCTGGTTGAGTGGCTGGACAGCTGGTGGTAGTTATTCCTCATGATGAGACTGGTAATCAACTCCATGGTGGAATCTACCACAATCAGCTGAGTAGCTGCCTTTGGGATGTGATCTGCTTCCTGTATGTAAGGAGAAGCCTTGGGAATGGTTTCTAGCCTATGGCACGCTTGGACCCTGCATATAGCCATGTAGTTGCTCAGCAGCCTGCCATGTGCTGCCAGCCTTGGGACTGACAATGGACTTAAGTTAATGGTCTGCTGTGTGGTTTGGTAATGTCAGGGCTGTGCCTTTTTACTTGTCAAGCTTGGGGCTTCTTAGCGTCAGCAGCCAGCAGCTGTCTGAATGAAGAAATGCCTCTAGCTCCAGTGGGCCGGGAGCAGAAGGCAGAGCTGGACTCCAAGGTTGAGGAGCTTTCACCCAGCCCCTAGAGCTTGGCATTTTGAACTTGGACTTGTTGTGGTTGTTGTTGTTATGTGCCGTCGTGTTAGCCCTGACTCATAGCGACCCCTCCTTGGGTTGCCGAGGCAGTATCACTATGAAAGCAGATTGCCCAACCCTCCTTCCGAGGAGTGGCTGGTGGGTTTGAACCGTCAGCCTTCTGGTTAGCAGTCAAGTGTCTTAGGCACTGTGCTACCAGAGCTCCTTACCTGGACTTAAACCTTCCAAATTGTAAGAATAAACTCCTGTTTGTTAATGCCATCCCATTTGTGGTGTATTTCTTGTCAGAGCGGCACGAGGTAACCAGAACAGACCCCATGTGTTAGAGCAGAACTGCTCCATAGGCTTTTCTAGGCTGTGACTTTTCAGAAGCAGATCTCCAGGCCTGTCTCCTGAGGTCCCTCTGAGTGCTTCGAATCACTGACCTTTTGATTAGTAGTTGAGTGCTTAACCATTTACACTACCCAGGAGTTATCTTATTTGGAAAGTATAACTATCATATACTCAAGGGAGAGAAATACAGTCAATGATCGTTTCCAATTATGGAACACCTCCTTTGTGTCAGGCATAGCAATTCTGCAAGTTAGGAGTCATTATCGTAATTTTATAGAAAAAATAGAGGGTTAAAGGTTTAAGTTATGCTCCTGAAGACTCCACATTTCAGTCTCCAAGCTCTTCATTATATGCTGACAATGGACTATGGAAGATGTGTATAGACTATATGCAACTGATATTAATAGGAAAAAAAGCTGAAAAAAACATGTAAGCAGGAATATCATGACAGATGAATAGGCATGGTGTTGCCAACTCCTGAGGGACCTCATAGAGCATGAATTCTTTTTTCTAGTGTGCTGACTTTGAGGTTTGGGATAAAAATTAAATTCAACAAATCTGGCTCCCAGCATGTCATGCCTAGGTGACAAGACAAAGATGAGACATGATACTGTCTGAGCACTTGGTGCAGGAGGTATGAACCCATAGCTGAGGAGATCAGGGCTTCTTTGAGGAAAGCAAGTCCATGTCTCTTCCCAGTATATAAATATGATGGCATTGACAGCTCCTGATATCACGCATACATCAGTTTTACTAAGCATCTTGTTTCTAATATTATGATCCAGATGGTGACAATCTGTGGCTAAGATGATGCCTGAAGGTGACTACAGGCAAAATAGAGAAATTTCAGACAGGTCATTGAGTCCATGTAAATTTCAGATGAAGGGATTGTCATCCGTGTCAATATGTAAATAAATTTCTCTTGGTGCCTGAAACATTGCCCTGAGAGTGAACTCTTGATTAGCTGATATTCTGTTAACCAGATTTCTCTACTAACTGTCACTCTGCACATCTGTTGCCCAAATGTGATTGATGGTTATGCTGAAGATACTGTAGGATTTCAGGGTAGCCTTATAAATCGCAGAAGAATGTTTAAAAGACAGGAGAAGAGTTGATGCCTTTGATTAGGGTGTTGGTGAAGAATACTGAAAATACCATGGACTACCAGAAGAACAAACAAATCTGTCCTGGAAGAAGTACAGCTGGAATGCTCCTTGGAGGTGAGAATGGCCAGACTTTGTCTCACCTACTTTGGTCATGTTGTCAGAAGGGACCATTCCCTGGAGAGGGCTATCATGCTTAGCAAAGTATAGGGTCAGCAAGAGATGGATTGACACAATGGGTGCAATAATGGGCTCAAGCACAGCACAGATTGTGGCGATAGTGCAGGACTTGGCAGTGTTTCACTCTGTTGTACATAGGGTCACTATGAGTCAGGACCAACTCAATGGCACCTAAAAACAACAAAAAGAATGTTTTATGGAGGTTCAGAAACATATTAGTGCTTAACTCATTTTCTCTGGGTTCAAATTCTTTGAAAATTGGTATTGTAGGTATAAAAGCATATACCAAAAAAACCAAACTCACTGCCGTCAAGTCGGATCTGACTCATAGCGACCCCTCCTTGGGTTTCCAAGGCGGTATCACTATGGAAGTAGATCACCCAATCTTCCTTCAGAGGAGTAGCTGGTGGGTTTGAACTGCCAGCCTTCTGGTTAGCAGTCAAATGCCTTAGGCACTACATTACCAGAGCTCCTCTAAAAGCATATGTGATTCTCTATTAGCTACTCATTCACAGAAAGAATCTGTCTAGTCAATAGGTTTATTTTACTTTGCTTATCCAAATGCTTAGTAGCAAGCCCAGAGCTCTACTCGTATAATTACAATGAAGATCAAACTGTAGAGTTTTAACAGTGAAAGAAAAATAAGGTGATTTCTTTCTTTTTAAGGGGTTGCCTTGTTTTCACTAAAGCAAAGAACACTGGAGGGTCTGGAACTGCTCAGCTTGTAACATTGTGACAAAGTGTGATTTTTAAAGGGCTAATCTATGGACTGAGGCCTCATGTTCATCTGAGTGATAGTGCATTGTTTATTTTGATTTCTACATGAATTAATAAAGAGAATCCTGACCACGATTACAAAGATAGATTAACGGCAGGAATGAGGCCTCCCTAGTAGACGAAAATACTAAATACGGAAACTTAGGGATGTGGGGTAGAGAAAAGAGTGATGAAATACTGTTGTATCATTGACTAAGGAAGGTGAAGAGCAACAGTCTGTGGATTCAGGGTTTGAAGCATAATCCTAGTTTGTTCCTTTACTTTTTTCCTTTATAAACACTGGAAAACTAAAGATCAGTTTCTTTAATTCATTTGAATTTGCTTGCTATTTCTAGGTCTAGCCAAATGGATTAAAGAGGAAATCAAGTGGGCCCTAGCACCATAGCCCTCATGTCTACAGAGAGTTGATTTTTCTCTTGAGCCATTTTAAGCGAGGGCACAGATTGAGCCTTAGAGGTTCCAGCCAAAAGATTTCCCTCTTGAGGGCCTTGGTTTTCTTCTCTTAAGAGAAGTTAAGAATATATCCTCTCTAACAGAGTTTGGAAGAATAATAATTTCTTCCAGAAGCTCAACACTAATCTCAAAAAGTTATTCATGTCAACAGTCAACTTTAAGTAAATCAGAAAAGTGCCACACTTTTTATTTTCTTTAAATAATGAAGGTTATGTGTGCTTTGATTATATGAAGTAGAGACATTTTCTTTGGCAAGACATTCCTAAAAATTATATTGAAAAAGACCAGTTGGTTCTAGGTCAGACAGTAAGCACACTCCACTCTGTTTCTTCCACTGAATGCAGTTATAAAACCTGGACAGAATGCAAAAACGAGGTATTTGATGGGTCTGAAAAGAAAATAGTGGCAGGCAGATTCCAGATGACCAAAATTCAAACAGTGACTTTGCTATTTTCCCTCTGGTAGTCCCCAACTTGGATTCAAGATAGCCCAAAGCTTAGAAGTTGATATCAGAGTGAGGACAGCGAGAGCGTTAGGAGCAGCCCTCTACTTCTTCTAAGGGCAGGAAAACCAGTTGCCATGGAGTCGACCTCAGACTCAGTGGCAGCCCCATGTGTGTCAAAGTGAAACTGTGCTCCATAGGGTAATCAATGGTGGATTTTTCAGAAGTAGATTTGTCATGATTTTCTTCTGAGGCATCTCTGTTGTTGTTGTTGTTATGTGCCATCAAGTAGGACCCAACTCATGGGGATCCCTCCTTGGGTTTCCGAGGTGGTATCACTATGGAAGTAGATCACCCACCCTTCCTTCCAAGGAGTGGCTGGTAGATTTGAACCACCAGCCTTCTGGTTAGCAGACAAGTGCCTTAGGCACTACGCCACCAGAGCTCCTGAGACATCTCTGGGTGGCCTCAAACTTTCATACTTTAGATTAGCAGCCAAATGTGTTAACCATTTATGCTACCCAAGGACTCCAAGAGCAGGAAAGTAAACTTCTAATATTCAGATAGCAGGAATCCGATTTTTTCTTTTTTTCAATCTCTATTATCTTAAACCCAGCCCCAAATAGTGGCCCACAGATAAGTGAAACTCAGAAAAACCTTCTCTCCAATTAGAGGAGGTATAGTTTTGAGAAGGTGACACAAATTTCCCCTTAAAAATATCTCTTCATTTGTCTATTGCTTGGTCCCAAGTATGGAACCATAATACTTGGAACACAATAATTTTGAGGGTCAGCAGAATAAATAAACCCCCAGCTTTCTGGCTGTTGTTGTTGTTAAGTGCCGTCGAGTCGTTTCCGACTC
>NW_006921595.1:11741837-11747243 GCF_000298275.1 Orycteropus afer afer | reverse complement strand
CCACGTTTTTCTTCATATAGTCCAGCTTCTCAGATTATTTGCTCAGCATATAGATTGAATAAGTGTGGAGAAAGAATACAACCCTGACGCACTCACTTCTTGATTTTAAACCATGTAGTGTCCCCTTGTTCTGTTCGAACGACAGCCTCCTTGTCAAGGTACAGATTCCTCATGAGTACAATTAAGTGCTCGGGAATCTAGCTTTCTGGCTAGAGGATGAAAAAGGGGACATACAGGAAACCAGGTGGAGAGATCATGCAGATAGAGACACTCAGGAAAACGACCCCACTGAGCTCACCCACTGAATTGCACATGCATAGATTTTATCCTAAACAGTGTATCAAATATTTTGAAAATTGAATTAAGAAATCAATCCCACCCAGGTTCCAGACTGGCCACTGGGTAGTGCAAACACATGACATATCCAAATAGCATTGCAAAGTCTTTGAAAACAGCACTTTTTTTTTTTTTTAACCACTCATGTGTAAACAAATACAACAGTAAGAGGATCTTAAAAGTGTAATGAGTCAAGGTCTCTGGATGGCACAGACGTTCTGCACTCTGTTGCTAACCTAAAGAGTGCAGGTTCAAACCTGCCTAGTGGTACCACAAAAGAACCAAGCCTGATGACTGGCTTCCGTAAAGATTATGGCCAATCTGAATTGTAGCCTGCAAAGTCTCTCCAAATGACCACATAAGCAAACAAATGCCTCAAAAGTACAATCAGTCAGAGAAACCCACATAAATGTGGAGACTAGAATTTGTTCTTTGGGCCTTAAGGGGAAATAATCTTCTATAGCAGTGATGCCAATCATGGCTACCCATTAAAATCATCTGGGAAAATTTTAAAAGACCTGAATGCCAGGCTACATCCCAGACCAATAATATCAGATCTTGAAATGGGAGCCAGGTGGCTACAAATTATAGCCAGGCAACTGTTCTACAGGTATATGGTGCTTTTTGCAGATCAAATGGAACTTTACAAGAATGAACTCCAGAGGGAAAATTCAGAACAGGATTTCAAATTCTCATGGAGTACTGACTTTCTGGAGGCATGGAGGCTGGATGAACCTCCAAAACTATTGTCCTGAGATAATCTTTAAACCTTAAACCATAATACTCCTCAAGTCTTCTTAAAACCAAACAATAGTTTGATTTAACCAGTAAGAATGTCTACCTTGAGCATTGTACTCTTTTAAGAGCTATCTATACAAGATAAAATTGATGATAGCAATTTGAAAGAACAGATAGGAAACTCAGGAGACAGTGAGTTTATGTTAATGGGGGAGGAAGAACTCAGAAAACAAGGGTGAGAATGGTTGCATAACTTATAGAATGTAGTCAATGTCAATGAAGTACATGTAGAAACTGTTGAATTGATGTATGTTTTGCTGTGTATATATCAAAAACAACAACAAAAATGAAATAAATTATGTAAAAAGAGAATGACTCTAATTATTAAAAGCTTTCATTGAAGTCATTGAGGTGATATATTCTCTTGACTGCTGAAGACTCATAAAACCATAAGGTTGTACGGTATATGGAATGAACAGTATCCTGGATATATGGAATGAACAATATTCCGTACATCCATATAACCCTTCTGGGGACCTCAGAAAGGGCAGCCACAAATGGTTTTCAGGTGATCTTGAGGGAGCTGAATTAATATATTTCTGGTTTAGACAAATAACTTCATATGTTCTGCCTAGTAGGATTTCCATCATCTGCAACTCTTCCATTTGTCACCCATGAGTGAATTTTATATTTTCAGAACTGAGGTCAGGGAACAACCTGAGAGAAAGAGAGAGAGATTATGAAGGATAAAGCAGAAAGCCCATGATTCAGACAAACATTTGTAAAACAAAACAAAACAAAAAATTCACTCTAGCAACTTCATTAAAATAGAGGGTGGAAAGTAATTAGTCATCAACATTTGGTTTCAAACTTGAGAGCCTCATGTGCTGTTTTGCTGGAGGAAATGCATATCTTAATATAAATATGCCAGGATAATTCATGTCTGCCTATTGTGAGTTAAATAACAATAGCATTTGCATGAGATCTCCAACTTTCTCACTTTTTCACCTTTTCATGGAAGCCCAAATTGAGATTTCATAAATTGATATCGTTTGAGTATTTACTGCCAATACATTTTAATCAGTGGGGTTTTAAAAGTTTTATTGAATTATGGGAGTAGTTTAATTGCATTAGATTTATCTGCTACTTTCTACATATTAAAGCAAGGAAGGAGTAAATAGTTTATGTTTAATGTTCTCTTTTTTTTTCCTATCAAATGCTCACAACATTCTGATAAATAAAGTTATTATTGTAAAAATTCAATTTCTCAAATCACTATAAAATCATCTTATATAAGGAAATCAAATCACTATAAAATCATTTTATATAAGGAAAAGAAAGTCATTACCAATTTACCTTGAGAAAATACTGTGGAATATAAAAAGAAACTTAAAGGTATATGTCTTAGGCAGGGCTCTCTAGAGAATCTAAACCAGTGAAGCTTATAGATAGATAGGGATTTATCTCAAGGAAATGGCTCACACAATTGTAGAAGCTGGCAAGTCCCAAGTCCATGGGTCAAACTTCAAGCTGGAGGATTCTTCTGACTCATGCAGCTACAGGGGCTGATGAACCCTAGATCAGCAGGCAATAAAGCAGGCTGTTGGCTTCAGAGGTTGATGAATCCAAGATCAGCAGCTGACATGGCAGGCTGTAGGTTCACAGGCTTCAAAAGCAGTATTTTCAAGATTGGCATGCAATACTGCAATACATGCACTGGTTCAAGTCCAAACAAGGACGAGCCAGATGTAATATCCTGAGCAAAAAAACAAAGACCTTTCCCAGAGCTTTTCTATATATACTGAAAGCAGGCCACACCCCAAAGGATGAAAGGCCTTTTATCCCTTTTAACTGATTGACTGCTCATAGCAGATCTCATCATGGAAGTGATTACCTTATGTAAGAACTCATTATGGAGTATAACTACATCATAACAGCTAAACCACTTAGAATCATGGCCCAGCCAAGTTAACTCACAACCGTAACCACCCTTGTCAACTTGGCACCTATACACACATTTCCTTAAACCACACATACTTTCTAAATAAAAACAACTATAAAGTCATAGTTGTACCTAACATAACATGATACAGCAAATATGCATACAACCAAAATTGTATTAACCCCATTTACATCTTATATTTTATAGCTAAAGAAAACAAAAACATTTGATGCATACATACAAGGAAGAAATACAGTGATCACAGTCCTCATTTCTGCAACTGGTCATGTGGTCATAGCTGGTATTTAGAACTGTCTTCTGCCATCCTTTCTGTATTCCCTTTGCCCTCAGCAAGCACCTCAACTGGTTATGGTTCTTTGCCTGGTGGGGTGAAAAAAAACCTTCATTCCTGAAGTTTATGGGCCATTAGTAGTCATATCAGAATTGAGTAGCTGTAGTTTTCCATGAGTTTATTCACAAGGCATGGTAGTACTAAGAGAAATCCTAAGGAATCTCCTGTATTCCAGACATACTCTTATTTACCTCCATTATGCAATATCAATCCAATTTCTCCTTGGTAATCAGGATCAATCACACCAAGCAATATAGTAACTCTCATTTTTGCATATTGATCCAGAGGCATGAGGACTCTTAAATGGCCAGGTGGGCATTCTTGACTTCCATTTTGATGGAACTGGTGTTGTGTCTTCAGGTGGAAGTATTCCTCCCTTTGGGACTAAGACCTCCAGACCCACAGAGCGTAGAGTCACAGGGACAGAAAGCAAAAGTGTTTTGAGAAGGTCACTAGGACTAATAGTGAGTGGTGCCATTTGCATTTCTGTCCCTTGGTTCCTGGACCCATGAATCCTGGTTGTTGGAAAAACACCACCATATATTGGTTTAGAGCATGTATAGCCTCCTGGAGAACATTACCCCAACCCTGCAAGGTATTGCCACCAAGCTACTGTGGCATTAAGAGGCAATGCCATTATTCTATCAAGCCAACTGTTTCAGGATGATAGGGAACATGGTAAGACTAGTGAATTCCATGAGCATGGGCCCATTGCTGCATTTCATTTGCTGTGAAGTGAGTCCCTTGATCTTAGGGAATGCTGTGTGGGATACCATGATGGCATTTTGTAAGTCCATGAATGGTAGTTTTGGCAGAAATATTGTGTGCAGGAAAAGCAAATCTGTACCCAGAGTAAATGTCTATTCCAGTAGGAAAAAACACTGTCCTTTGCATGATGGAAGTAGTTCAATGTAATCAACCTGCCATGAGGTTGCAGGGTGATCTCCCCAAGGAATGTTTTCATATCATTGACTCAGTGGTAGTCTCTGCTGTTGACAGATTGGCCACTCAGCAGTGGCTGTAGCCAAGTTGGCCTTGGTGAGTTGTAGTCCATGATGCTGAGCCTATGCATAACCTCAATCCCTTCCACCTTGGCCACTTTGTTCATGAGCCCATTGGGCAATGATGGGAGTGGCTGGGAAAAGAGGATGACTGATTTCCACAAACATTTCATCCTATCCACTTGATTGCTAAAATCCTCCCCTGCTGAGATCATGCTTTAATGAGCATTCATTTGAGACAAAAATATCTTCCCTTCTTTGGCCTATGCAGAGGCTCTATCCACATACCTCTTTCCTATAACTCTTTGTCACCAACTGTCAAATCATGTGCCTTCCAAGGAACCAACCAGCCAAACCATTGACTATAACCTATGAATCAGTATATAATCACACACATGGCCATTTCTTCTTCTAAGCAAAGTGAACAACCAGATGTACTGCTCAAGGTTCTGCCCACTGGGAGGACTTCTCTTCACCACTGTCCTTTGAGGAAGTCCCAGAAAGAAGCTGCTGTTCTGCTGCTGTCCACTTCTGAGGGGTGCCTGCATATTGTGTAGAACCATCTGTAAACCAGGCCTGAGTTTTCACTTTCTCAGTCAATGGATCATAAGGAGCTCTCTATGAGGTCATATGTGCAGGTTGGGAGAAGGAAGGTAACGTGACTGGAGTGGAAGATGTAGGCATTTGGCCCACTTTCTTATGCAACTTACTTGTGCCTTCAGATCCTGCTCAAGCCCAATCTCTTGTATACCAGGTCCATTTAATGATGGAGTGCTGCTGTTCCTGTCCAACTTTATGATTCTGTGAGTCAGATAACACCAAGTTCGTGACAGACAGCTCAGGCTGCATAGTTACTTGGTGGCCCATGTTGTTGTTGTTATGTGTCGTGGAGTTGGATCCGACTCATAGTGACCCCCTCCTTGGGTTTCTGAGGTGTTATCACTACAGAAGTAGATTGCACAACCTTCCTTCCAAGGAGTGGTTGGTGGGCATGAACCACCAGCCTTCTGGTTAGCAGTCAAGTGCCTTAGGCACTA
>NW_006921595.1:11740262-11741737 GCF_000298275.1 Orycteropus afer afer | reverse complement strand
ACTTTATGATTCTGTGAGTCAGATAACACCAAGTTCGTGACAGACAGCTCAGGCTGCATAGTTACTTGGTGGCCCATGTTGTTGTTGTTATGTGTTGTGGAGTTGGATCCGACTCATAGTGACCCCCTCCTTGGGTTTCTGAGGTGGTATCACTACAGAAGTAGATTGCACAACCTTCCTTCCAAGGAGTGGTTGGTGGGTATGAACCACCAGCCTTCTGGTTAGCAGTCAAGTGCCTTAGGCACTATGCTACCAGAGCTCTTTGGTGGCCCATAGTTAGGTATTTAGTCTCTACTAAGACCCAGTGAGGAGCTCTGGTAACATAGTGCCTAAGGCACTTGCCTGCTAACCAGAAGGCTGGTAGTTCAAACCCACCAGCCACTCCTCAGAAGGAAAATGGGGCAATCAACCTCTGTAGTGATACCACCTCAGAAACCCAAGGAGGGGGTCACTATGAGTCGGGTCCGACTTGACGGCACATAACAACAAACAACAACAAGACCCAGTAACAAGCCAAAAGCTGTTTCTTAAAAGAAGAATAGTTATCTGCAGAGGATGGCAGGGCTTTGCTCCAAAATATTAAAGGTATGTTCTGTGATTCACCAATAGAGGCCTGCCAAAGACTCCAAACATCATCGCTATCTGTCACTGATACCTCAAGTACCATTGAATAAGACCATAGGACTTAAGTAACAGAGCCGCTCTCTCTACTCCCCATAATGTTAACCACACCCACCTTGTCTTTGCCAGTTAAGGGCTGCCACTTAGCTCCTACCGCTACAGGGTCCCATCAGCCTCATGGTAGTAGTTGTTGTTGTTAGGTGCCATTGAGTCAGCACAAACTCATAGTGACCCCATGTAAAACAGAACAAAACACTGTGCCGTTCTCACAATCCCTGCTATTGTTGAGCCCATCATTGCAGCCACTGTGTCAATCTATCTTATCAAAAGTCTTCCATTTTTTTTGGCTGACCTTCTACCAATCATAATACCCTTCTTCAGGGAAAAGTCCCTTCTAACAACATTACCAAAGTAGATGAGATGAAGTCTGGCCATGCTTGCTTCCAAGGAGCATCCAAGCTGTACTTTTTCCAGGACAGATTTGTTCATTCTTCTGTCAGTCCATGTTATTTTCAGTACTCTTCACCAACACCACAGTTCAAAGGCATCAATTCTTCTTCAGTCTTCCTTATTCTTTGTCCAGCTTTCACATGCGTATGAAGTGATTGAAAATACCATGGCTTGGGTTAGGCATATTTTAGTCTTCAAAGTGACATCTTTGCTTCTTAACACTTTAAAGAAGTCTTTTGCAGCAGATTTTTCCAGTGTAATATGATGTCTGATTTCTTGACTTTTGCTTCTGTGAGTGTTATTGTAGATCCAAATAAAATGAAATCCCTGAAAACTTCAATCTTTTCTCCATTTATTGTGATGTTGCTTATTGGTCCAGTTGTGAGGACTTTTGTTTTCTTTAT
>NW_006921595.1:11738918-11739922 GCF_000298275.1 Orycteropus afer afer | reverse complement strand
TCTATGCAGAAGTTCCTCGTGAGCACAAGTAAATGTTTTGGAATTCCCATTCTTCACAATGTAATCCATAATTGGTTATGATCCACACAGTTGAATGCTTTCAAATAGCCAATAAAATACAGGTAAACATCTTTCAGTAATCTTTGCTTTCATCCAAGATCAATCTGACATCGCAATGATATCTTTCATTCCATGTTCTCTTCTGAATCCAGCTTGCATTTCTGGAAGCTCTCTGTCAATAAATATACTGCTGCAACCATTTTTTAATTATCTTGAGCAAAATTTTAATTGTGTGTTGTATTAATGATATTGTTTCATAATTTTCACATTCTGTGAGATCACTTTTCTCTGGAATGGGCACAAATATCAATCTTTTCCACCCAGTTGGCCAGGTAGTTGTCTTCCAAATTTCTTGGCATAAATGAGTAAGCATCTCCAGTGCTGCATCTGTTTGTTGAAACATCTCAATGGATATTCTGTCAATTCCTGGAGCCTTGTTTTTCACCAATTCCTTCAATGCAGCTTAGATTTCTTCCTTCAATACCATTAGGTTTTGATCATATTCTACCTCCTGAAACAGTTGAACACCCACCAGTTCTTTTTAGTACAGTGACGCTGTGTATTCCTTCCATCTTCTTTTGATGCTTTCCGTATCATTCAATATTTTGTCCATAGAATCCTTCAGTATTGCAAATCAAGGCTTGGATTTTTTCTTCAGTTCTTTTAGCTTGAGAAACATCAAGTGTGTTCTTCCCTTTTTGTTTTCTAATTCCAGGTATTTGCACATATCATTGTAATACTTTGTCTTCTCAAGCTGCCCTTTGAAATCTTTTGTTCAGCTCTTTTATTTCATCATTTCTTGCATTCACTTTAGCTATTCTCCATTTAAGAGAAAGTTCCAAAGTCTCTTCTGACATCCATTTTGGTCTTTTCTTCCTTTCCTGTCTTTTTAATGATCCTACACTTTCTTCATGTATGATGTTCTTGATGTCATCCCACAAGTT
>NW_006921595.1:11734085-11738753 GCF_000298275.1 Orycteropus afer afer | reverse complement strand
CCAGCCACTCCTCGGAAGGAAGGTTGGGCAATCCTACTTCCGTAGTGATACTGCCTCGGAAACCCAAGGAGGGGTCGCTATGAGTCGGGGTCGACTCGACGGCACATAACAACAACAACAACAACAGCTTTACCTTGAACTTGCATATGAGTAATTGATGGTCTGTTCCACAGTCAACCCCTGGCCTTGCTTTGACTGAAGATATGCCTCTTTCCACATATGTAGTCAATCTGATTCCTACGTATTTTGTCTGGTGAGGTCTACATGTATAGCCGCCATTTATGTTGTTGAAAAAAGGTATTTGCAATTGGAAGGAAGTTTAGGCAATCTACTTTCCAAGGCAAAGATACTGACTTGGAAACCCAAGGAGGGGTGGCTATGAGTTGAATTGACTAATAGCGATTTTTTTTTTGTAAGTCATTGGTTTTGCAAAATTCTATTATGCAATCTCCAGCATAATTTCTATCACCAAGGCCGTATTTTCCATCTACTGATGCTTCTTTCTTTCCAACTTTCTCATTCCAATCACCAGTAATAACACATCTTGACTGCATGTTTGCTCAAGTTTAGGCTCAGGAGTAGGTAAAAATCTTCAATTTCTTCTCTGGCATTAGTGGTTGGTGCACAAATTTGTATACTAGTAGTATTAACTAGTCCTCCTTGTAGGTGTATGGATATTATCCTATCACTGACAGCATTATACTTCAGGATAGATCTTGAAATATTCTTTTGGTGATGGATGTGATGTTATTCCTCTTCTATTTTTCACTCCTAGCACAGTAAACTTTATGATTGTCTGATTCAATGCCAGTCCTTTCAGTTGAGTAATGCCTAGGATGTCTATCTTTATGCATTCCATTTCATTTTTGACCACATCGAATTTTCCCAGATTCATACTTTGTACATTCTATGTTCCAATTATTAATGTATGTTTGCAGCTGTTTCTTCTTAATTTGAGTCATGCCCCAACAGCAGTTGAATATCCTGAAAGCTTTACTCCATCCATATCATTAAGATTGACTCTACTTTGAGGAGGCAGCTCTTCCCCAGTCATATTTTGAGTGCCTTCTAGCCTGAGGGGCTCATCTTCAGACCTATATCAGACAATATTCCACAGCTATTCATGAAGTTTTCCAGTAATAGATCAGACACTTTTCAATGGCCAATTTTTTCAAAAGTGAATGACTCCATCCTTCCTCCTAGTCTGTCTTAGTCTGGAAGCTCCACTGAAACCTGTTCACCATAGGTGACCCTGCTGGTATTTTAAATACTGGTGGCATAGCCTCCAGCCTCACAGCAACACACAAGCCACCAAAGTATGACAAACTTACAGATGATTGTAGTTAGGAGCTCTGGTGGCATAGTGCCTAAAGCATTTGACTGCTAACCAGAAAGCTGGTGGTTCAAACCCACCAGCCACTACTTGGAAGGAAGATTGGGCAATCTACTTCATAGTGATACCACCTCAGAAACTCAGGGAGGGGTCACTGTGAGTCCACAGTATGACAAACTAACAGATGATTGTAGTTAGATGTCTTAATTCAATTAGGGCAGTTCCCACTGTCAAATCTGACCTACATAAAACAGCAATCACAGCAGTCTTCAAGGAGGCTGAGGCTTCCTTCACGAATTTGTTCTTCACTGTTGTAGTAAAAGGTGTGTTCTCTGGGCACTCTATGTGTAGGTCTATGGGTCTAATATGATAAATCTAATCTAAGATGCCAATATCACTAAGCCTTTGCATACCTTCTTGTACAGTAAACCAAGGCAGATCTGGTACTTCACCTTGACTTAGTGTAGGCTACTGCATAATCCATGCTTCAGTAAACCAACCACATAAACTATTAGATCCTTTTCTAACCTCTTGAGCTGAAACATTGAATGAAGAATCTGTGCTTAGTTGACCCAAATCAATAAACTCAGAGTGATCTAATGTTATGTTCCTTGCACTATTATCCCACACTGTTAATAGCCATTCCCATCTGTATTCTCCAGGTTTCTGTTTATACATACTAGAAAAATCGATCAGTTCTTTTGGAGTGTGGCACACATCTTCCTGGGTCACACTTTGTACTTTACTTTTAGGGCTCACTGGGACTTCAGTCTGGTTATAGGTCTAGAAGTAACAGTGGGTGGTAGGGATGGTTCCCAGGTGATAGAATGACTCAGCAGGCACAGCTGAGTTAGTCTTAACAGATGGAGGTAAGAGGGTTTGTTCTGCTGGCAGGACTGATTCAATGGAATTTAGGGGCTCAATGGCCCCAGCTCCCTGATTATCTGCCCAGATGTCCCCATCCTAAGTTCAGGATCTCATTCCTTCCCAATCAAAGCCCTCACTTTAGCTTCAGACACTGTTAGACAATTCTATTGGCATAATTCAGCCACTCTTAGGATAAGACTGGTTTGGTTTTTGGCAATATTAGTTCTGTTACTGCAAGTAATAAGACTTTCTTTCTGAGCACAAGTGGGAACATTGAGGACTTTCTGTGGCGCTTGAGCTGTGAAATTTGAACTTGAGTTGCTACAGCCAATTTAATTCCATACATCCAGCATTTTTGAAAATTAAAAGGAACATTTTAAGTTTTATTCTAACATGTCCTGTCTAGATTTCATCAGTTGAAAGAATATAATTTTGACACTAAATTATTTGTGGTGTTTGGACCTTTATAAGCAACATAATTTGCTATTGCTTTTATTATCCGTGTAAATAAGTACAAGACTCAATCAGTAAAAAACATTTTACCAGCCAGTAATGGTCTGTAGAAGTATACTCACAAAAAATGAGGGGAATTACTGTATCTTTTACACATCCAGAATATATTTTTATCCCCTCCCAGAGGTGTCTATCCAATAGGAAATGATTCAGGGAGTGGGAAATTGCCCATTGATTGCAGCACCTGTTTGTTCTTTTGACTCTTTATACATCTGTTGCACCCTATCCCATCTTTCTAATTTATTCACAGCTGGCAATGTCACCCCATGCTTTGTACATAAAAGTCAGATTCATGATTAAGAATAGTTACTTTAACACACAATTACTCTCTACTATGTGTCTGGCAGGAGCTTTGGTGGCACAGTGGTTAAAGTGGTTGGCTGCCAGACAGTGGTTCAAACCTACCAGTTATTCTATGGGAGAAAGACGAGGCAGTCTGCTTCCATAAAGATTTACAGTCTTGGAAGCTCTATGACACATTCTACTCTGTCCTATAAGATTGCTATAAGTTGGAATCAGCTCCATGGCAATGAGTTTTTTATGTGTGTTTGTGTGGTTTCTGTCTGGCATTATGTTAGGCTGTGGGAATGTTTATATTAGAAATTGTTCAAAATGGAAGCATGGAAATATTTTAGATTTGGAATGGTAAGTCTCCTGTGCCAGCTTCAATAGATAGAAATTATAGCCAGAAGCACTGACTAGATATTTGCCAAGGCTGACAGAAAACTTTCCATCCAAGCAATGGAAGGTAGGAGGGTGGGTTATATTAAGCAGAGAAAGGAAATGGAGCCTCACAGACCAAGGCTGTCTTTAACCCCTTGTAGCAGAAAATAGCAGGCTAACAAGAAAGGCAGAGGATTATTAAAGATACAGGAATGATCATGTTTTGCCTGAAGACAAAACTTATTTGACTGAGCGTATTCTCTAAGAGTCAAAATTTCAGTTAAAGACAGGGAAGGCAGGTAGTACAACAATCTTACAGACATCAGTGGAAGAAATTAGGTGAATCAAGGAGTGTATTTTTACCCTCAGATGATACTTGACGCTTTAAGTATTTTTGCTTGGGGAGAAGATTAGCTACCCATCTCCTACCCTCACATGTAGGTATATATATAAATTATTAGAGTATTTAATGGGGAACAAATGGGTACCGAAAGCAACAGACCTTACAACGAAGTCATGAAATTTTCCAGTGGGAAAGTTGCCTACTGTCAGCTGTGTTGAAATCCCAAGATAAATAAGATCTGTGCTTGGAGAAAGCGGGAGAATTTTTAGCTTTCCTGTTCCTATAATATTTGGCTTGCAAGCAAAGTGTACTCTCTGGGTAGTGTCTCATGCCTTAAAAACAACAACAACAAAAAGTGTCCAGGGCTATTGTGCATCAGAAAATTATACTTAAACCATGTCATATGTGATTACTGAAAGAGCTTCCAGAGCTGTGAGCAGAGCTATGGTCTGTTTATAGCATCTTTAGTAGTAATATTTTTTTTTTTTATGTTTGTCACAATTTACTCTCATATAGAAATGCATTTTTGATAAGGCTAAGCATACTATTTCATCCACAAGAAGGCTTTATCAATGGGGTTAGAACTGCTGAGTGGAATTCTAAAATTACTCATACATAGAACTATTGCATTAGCGTAGCCAGAATGCAAACCCACTCACCTGGAAAACGGAAATTACTTTGGGCAGAAAGTCCTTCTGCTTGGTAAGGATGAATCTTTTTCTCATTTTCAGCTTTCTTTTCCATTTAGCTTTTGTGCCTATATCTTTGAAAAGCTCTGTTAATTTATTTTTAAATCACCAAAATATAATGACTTTAGGTACTTTCCCCAGAGTTGTTTTTTCCTCAATTCCACAAAATTTTCATATGTATGTATATTTTGTGGTGAATGGCCAAATGCAAACTTTAGTCACAGGGCAGTCTATGATGTTACAAGGTGAAACTTGCTCTC
>NW_006921595.1:11732177-11733464 GCF_000298275.1 Orycteropus afer afer | reverse complement strand
TTGCTGTTGTTAAGTTCTGTCAAGTCAATTCTGACTCGTATAGACCCTGTGCACAACAGAACAAAACACTGTCTTGTCCCGTACCATCCTCACAATTGTTTGAGCCCATTGTTGAAGCCACTGCATCAGTCCATCTTGCTGAGAGTCTTTCTCTTTCTTGCAGACTCCACCAAGCATAATGCCCTCCTCCAGGTCCCTCCTGATAACACATCCAAAGTCATAAGATGAAGTCTTGCCATCCTTGCTGCTAAGGAACATTCTGGCTGTATTTCTTCCAAGACAGATATATTTGTTCTTCTGGTCATCCATGGTAGATTCAATATTCTTCACCAACACCATAATTCAAATGTGTCCATTCTTCTTTGGTCCTTATTCATTGTCCAGCTTTTTTTGCACCACTCATCTGTAAGTTTATCATACTATGATGGCTTGCATGTTGCTGTGATACTGGAAGCTATGCCACCAGTATTTCAAATATCAGGAGGTTCATCTATAATGGACAGGTTTTAGTGGAGCTTCCAGACTAAGACAGACTAGGAAGAAGGACCTGGTGATTTACTTCTCTGAAAAATTGACCAGTGAAAATCTTATGAATAGAAGTGGAGCATTGTCTGATATAGTACTGGAAAATGAGACCCTCAGGTTGGAAGACACTCAAAATACGAGTGAGGAAGTACTACCTCTGACCTTAATGACATGGATGGAGTAAAGCTTTTGGACCTTAGTTTGTGGATATGGTATGACTCACAATGAGAAGAAATAACTGCAAATATCATTAATAATGAGAATGTAGAATGCACAAAGTATGAATATAGGAAAATTGGAAGTTGTCAAAAATGAAATGGGATGCTTGAAGATAGATATCCTAGGCATTAGTGAGGTGAAGTGGAATATTACTGGCTATTTTGAATCTGACAATCATATGGTCTATTATGCCAGGGAAATTGTTGCATAATATTCTATAATCTGGATGTAAGATAATTTAGCCTCCATTTCCCTTTGATGGATATTCAGTTTCCACTCTTCTGACAGCACAGTGTTCTAATAAACTTCCTTGTACATATATTCTTAGATTCTCTTTTATTTCTTTATTTTAGATTTCCAAAAATGAGATTGCATAGTAAGTATGAGTACTTTAATATTAGGAAATGCCTTTAAGTTACTTTCCCAAAACATGAAAACCCAACTTTAACCAGCAAAACATAAAAATATTTGACTTCTCACATCTTTGAAGTCATTGGACTTTACTACTCTTTTAAATTTTGTCTAAGTTTGGGACATTGTGTA
>NW_006921595.1:11728562-11730232 GCF_000298275.1 Orycteropus afer afer | reverse complement strand
TGGTGGTTACTCCTGCAAAAAAATTGTTGTCAAGAAGAAAGAATTGTTTATTCTATCTTTCCAGTAGTAACTCTATACCAGGATAACCCAATAGTCCTAGTTGATGAGAAATCACTTTTCTTAGAAAAGAATGGTAGCTAATAAAGGTTGAAAAGTGATATAACTAGAAAATCACTATTTTGCAACCCATAATGAAAAATACTGATTCAAGCTATGACCATTAGTGGATGCTAAAACAATTAAGTGAAGGATGAATAGAGAACTGGGTATTTATGTGTCACCAGAGTATCACCCCACAAATTACTTACTGGTTACAACTGGGAAAAATCTTTTAAAATATAGGATCAGGCTATGGGCAACTTGACCAGTGAACAATCCTGTTGCTATTGTTGTTAGGTTCTGTTGAGTTGGTTCCAACTCACAGTGGACCTATGAACAAGAGAATGAAGCATTGCCTAGTCCTGCACCATCCTCACAACTGCTGTCACACTTGAGCCCATTGTTGCAGCCACTGTGTCTATCTATCTAGTTAAGGGTCTTCCTCTTTTTTGCTGACCTTGTACTTTACTAAGCATGATATCCTTCTCCAGGAAGTGGTTCCTCCTGATTACATAACTAAAGTACTTGAGATGAAGTCTCACCATCCTCACTTCTACAGAGCATTCTGGCTGTACTTCTTCCAAGATAGATTTGTTCATTCTTCCAGCAGTCCATTGTATAGTCAATATTCTACACCAAAACCATAATTCAAATGCATCATTTTTTCTTTGGCCTCCTTATTCCTTGTCTAACTTTCACATGCATGTGAGGGGATTGAACATATTATGCTTGGTTCTGGTGCACCTTAGTCTTCAAAGTGACATTTTTGCTCTTTCACACTTTAAGAAGATCTTTTGCAGCAGATTTTTGCAGTGCAATACATCACTTGGTTTCTTGACAGCAATCCTAGAATGAGCCTAGAACCACTAATAGTGGATACCAGATGTTATCTACCTCCTGATGTGGTTCAGTAGGCAGTGCACAGCATCACCTGTGAAACATTCTTGCCCTAAATGCTTAACTTAAATGTCATCAAGCCTTTAGATCAAACTTCCAGTTTTCAGGAAATACAGGGGAAAACCACAAGGAGGTAGGACATTCTACAGTTCAACTGGCCCAGTTTCTTCAATAGGCCACTCACTACCAGAGGGGGAGAGGGGGATAAATAAAAAGATGGAAGTGGAGATTCTATTCAAGATTAAGAGAGATTCAAGGACCATAAAAACCAAATAGAGTAAGTGATCTTTGATTGTATCCCACATTGAATAAACCAGCTGCAAAAGACATTTTAGAATCATTTGAGAAACTAGAATATATTGTTTTCTGGATATTATGTAAATATATATTGAAACTGGATATTATGTAGATAATGTTAAAGAATTACTGTTAATCTGTTAGTTGTGATAATGGTATTGTGGTTATTTAGGAAAATATCCTTTATCTGAGAGGGGTATGTTAGGGGTATTTAGGATGAAACAGCATACCATTCTCAATTCAAAATATTTCATCTAGTTCTGCAATCATGGGATAAAGAAGGGCTGCTTATGCACAGGGAGACAGCTCAGGGCGCAGGAGTGCACGGAGGGATGGACATGGGGAAGAGGTAACTATGGGGAGGAAGTGGGAGGGGA
>NW_006921595.1:11726045-11728002 GCF_000298275.1 Orycteropus afer afer | reverse complement strand
AAAACCATCCAGGTCTGGTTCTTTGAGAATAAAGGATCTTTAATATGCTTATTGTCCTTTATATAGTTATTAGTCTGTCCATGTTTAGCATTGCTACCTAAGTCAATTTTAGTAGGTAGTTTTTAGCTAAGAAATGATCAATTTCCTCTAGATTCTTAAATTTATTGCCATAGACTTATACATACTATTATCTTTTAATTTCAATAATCTCTTTGGGTCCCATGATTCAGTCTGATTTCTCATTTCTCACATAGTATATTAGTATATTTTTGCTATTTTTGGGCACTCTGGTGGTGTAGTGCCTAAAGCATTTGACTGCTAACAAAAAAGCTGGCAGTTCAAACCCACCAGCCAACTCCTTGGAAGGAAGACTGGGCAGTCTACTACCATAGAGATATTGCCTTGGAAACCCAAGGAGGGGTTGCTATGAGTTGGAACCAACTTGAGGGCAGTGAGTTGTTTTTTTTTTTTTATTATGTACAGATGCTGATTTTGGTACTAATGATACAACAATAAACAAGACAGATAAGGTCTGGGTCTCATGAAGCTTTTATTTTAGTGGAAGTAAAATTGGCAATAGATAATAGCCAGATGAAATTTATATGAAGTAACTATGAGAAGAAACATATCGAGATAGTAATAAATGTTATGCAAAAAATTAAAAGATAGTAATTGTGATAGACAATGTTCTACTTATTTATTGCTGTATAACAGTCCTCCAAGATTAAGCAACTGAAAACAACAATCATTTCACTACCTCCCAATTTTGTGGGTGAGGAATTTGGGCAGGGCCAGACTGGGCCATTCTTCTGTTACACATGGCATTATCTTGGTGGTATTCAGCTGATAGCTGGTCTTTTCTGAATGTTTGGTGCTTTGGTGTGGGTGACTGGAAGGTTAGGCTCAGCTGGGATTGTTGACTTGAGTGCCTATACATGGCCTCTGCAGTATGGCAGTCACAAGGTAGTCAGACTTCTTTCATGACAGCTTGGGGCTTCCAGTGGAAGTATTTCAAAGTGGCCAGACAGATGCTATGGAAAAAAAGAAATCTAGCTTCAGAAGTCCAAGAATGTCACTTCTACACCATTTTATTGGTCAAGTCAGTCATTAAGAGCAGCCCAGATTAAAGAGGAAAGGAGTTTAACTCTTCCTTTTACAGGAAGAAGTGACTGAGTGCTTGGGTGATCAGCAAGACAGTCTGAGGAGGTGACATTTAAGCTGAAAGCAGAATAATATGAAGGGTCCAGTCTTGAGGATCTAAGGAAAGCTTACCAGTCAGAGGAACTATTGAGTGCAAAGGCTCTAAATTTAGAATGAGCTCAGTGAGTTTGAGAAAGTGGAAGTGGAGAGCAATGGGCAAAGGGATGAGCAACATGAAATGAAGTCAGAAAAGCCACTAGGGATCGGATTGTATAAGATTTTTAAAACAGGATGAGGAATTTCAATTTTATGTTAAGTGCTTTTTATTCCAAGAATTCAATCAAGGGTTTCTAGCAGATGCTGATGGATTCTAGCATCTCTTTGGAGCATGGCTTGTCAGAGGAGGGGCAAGGTGGAAATAGGGAGAACAGTTAAGAGGCTTTTAATATTCTGAGCCACCAGCATCTTTTACTTGTATTATGGCAATAACCTCCTAAGTGGTCCCCTGCTTCTACCCTTGTTCCACCACAGTCATTTCTCCATAAAGTGGTCAGACTGATCCTTTGAAAATGTAAGATCATGCCACACCCCTTCTCAAACTCTTCCATTTCTATCTCCTTTGGAATAAAATCCAAAGTCCTCACCATAGGTTTCAAGGCCCTTCACCATTTGGCCCCTATCTACCCCTCAGCATCATTTCTGCTCTTCTTTCTTCTCTGGTTACACTAGCTGTGCTGGTCTTGATCACAGTGAGACTGTGGCTATTTCAAGGCCTTGACACTTCCTACCCTGACTGTCTAGAATGCTTTTCATTCAT
>NW_006921595.1:11709248-11724368 GCF_000298275.1 Orycteropus afer afer | reverse complement strand
GTTGCTCTGACTTGACGGCAGTAAGCTTTTTTTTTTTTTTTTTTTATTGCCCACAGTACCACTTCATAGTGTGGTGGATACATTTGCAAATAGGCAGAGAAATATCTGCAATAGGCATTAGATCAACAGCTAGCTGTATCATGTATATTTCATAAAGATTATTCCTTTAAGAAAATGCTTATTCTCTATGCCTCCCTCTTCCTATCTTACTTTGTACATTATTGCTTTCACTTGATCACTGCTAGTCAGAGGCCATCTGGGCAGCATTAAGTTTTCTCTGAATGTTCCTACTTGTGTAGAAGCACCAATCACAATGTCTTTCCCGTAAGAGGGATGTCAATAAATGCATGAGGATAGTAATGATGATGGGAATGATCACTTTTGCAGTCAGATTTCTGTAACATAAATAATTCAAGCAATATAGTTACTGGAAATAAGATTATCTAGCAAATTGACCATTTGCTGGGGTTGACTCAGGCACACATCTCAAATCATCTATTGTTCAACGAGAAAGGATCTCCTATCCATAGTCTTAGGTTCTAGTAAAGTCATGCTCACAATAATTAGCAGGCTCCCTCATTGCCCAGTGCCCCCCTTTTTGGTGATTTTATAGCTTATATTTTTTCCACTATCTAATTTTCTCTCTGTGGTCCCAGCAATCAGGTTGTTTCCAGAGGTTTTGTTCTTCCTTTCCATGCTGGTAAATCTGCCAGAAAGGGAGACACTGATCAAGAACACCCTTTATGAGTGCCACTGGGTTTCCGGCTGCAGGGCTCCATGGTTCATGCATAGGAAACTGGGCAGAGGGATGTACTGGCAGTAACTATTCTCTGGTTGTACTATCTGTCATGAGCACAGCTAACTCACAGAACTAAAAACAAAAACAAACTCACTGCCGATGAGTCAAATCTGACCCCTCCTTGGGTTTCTGAGGCAGTATCTCTATGGAAGTAGATTGTTCAATCTTCCTTCTGAGGAATGGGTGGTGGGTTTGAACCACTAGCCTTCTGATTAGCAGTCAAATGCCTTAGGCACTACACCACGAGAGCTCCTTTTCATAGAACTGGTAGGATAATATTGTCTTTATTTTGTTCCCCTTCTATACAACAGAGACAAAATGAAAAATTCATAAATTTGGATCAAAGTAATGCAGTCAGGTGGATCAATCTCTCAGCAGCCAATAGCAAACTCAAATTGGGAGTTGAGGTGCCCTTAACAAAGGAACTATTTACATAAGTGTAGGCAGGGTTAAAGAGTCCCTAGGTTGTGCAAACAGTTAGCATGCTTGACTGCTAACTGAAAGATGGGAGGTTTGAGTCTACCCCAATGTGCCTTGGAAGAAAGGCCTGGTGATCTACTTCCAAAAATCAGCCATTGAAAACCCTGTGGAGCATAGTTCTCCTCTGACACACATGGAGTTGACATGTTTTAATAATCGATCTTTGCAATCCTAGGCAAGAAAGAACAGAGGATTCTTACCCAGCCTGCCTATTTTATAGATGGGAAGCTGAGACTTACAGAAGTGAAGGGATTTGCCTGAGATAAAACAGTTTAGGATAAATAATCCAAGATTCGTTATCAGAATTGTATATCGATATCCCTGGGAAAGCTAACAAATTGAACCACTCTCTAAGATACCAAAATAAGTTTATAAATCTAAGTCATTAATAGTGCAAAACCTTTAAGATTCCAAAACAGAGAAAAGTTGTATTTCAATTTGAACTTTAAAGTTATTTGAAGACAAAAAGTACTTTCTTTGAACTAACACTGAAACAATTACAGCCATGGGTATTAAAAAAAATTCTGGCAAGTTCATTGGTTTTAAAGGTCTATGAAAACAGCCTTCACATAACCCTAGCATTTTAATAAAAACAATAGGAAATTCTCTAGTTTCACTCTGAGTCCATTCATTAATTTTGTAGCTCTGTTAGTTTTCACTTCCCTTGGGTTCCCATCCTAGTATGGGGCAAAAGGTACATCAGGCACAACCATGGATGTTCACTTTGGAAAGAACTGAGACCGGTCAGAGAGACAGTAAATCTAAGCAGAAACATTGAACTGCCTGTCCTTGAGCACCTTTGATCTACCGTTCACAAAAGAGATTCCTGTATCTCTTCCATAAAAGCACACACCCTCTCTGGGAAAACAGGCCCTCTCATACATCATTAATTATACAACATCTCTTAAAAAAAAACAACTAAACTCACTGCTGTCGAGTCAGATCCAACTCATAGTGACCCCTCCTTGGGATTCCAAGGCATTATCACTATGGAAGTAGATTGCCCAGTCTTCCTTCCGAGGAGTGGCTGGTGGGTTTGAACTGCCAGCCTTCTGGTTAGCAGCCAAATGACAACATCTCTTTGGAGGGCAATTTAGCAAGAGCTACCAACATTTCAAATGTATGCTTTCTTTGACCAAGGAACTCCACTTCTAGGAATTCAACAGTTACATCTGCATACATTGGCAAAGACAGATTCCAAAGTTATTTATGTTGGAACTTTGTTTATAATAACAGCAAACGAGGAAAAAAAAATGAAATGTTCATCAAGAAGTGACAGAGTAAATAAAATATAGAAGGATTTCCATACTGGCTATGATGGAGTAGCTTACAACAGACCAATTATCTTAGATACCTAGTGCTGCTGTAGCATAAATACCACAAGTGTGTGGCTTTAAACAACAAAAATTTATTTCTTCATAATTCAGGAAGCTGGAAGACCAAATTCAGAGTGTGGTCCTGGGGGAGGTCCTTCCTTGTCTATTTCAGCTTCTAGTTGTTGCTGTTATGTGCTGGACTCATAACGACCCCTCCTTGGGTTTCTGAGGCAATATCACTATGGAAGTAGATTGTCCCATCTTCCTTCGGAGGAGTGGCTGGTGGGTTTAAACTGCCAGCCTTCTGGTTAGCAGTCAAGTGCCTTAGGCACTATACTGTCAGCTTCGAGTAGCTGCCAGCAATCCTTATAGATGCTTTTTCTTCATAGTCCATCTTGCTCTTCTTGATGTGTGTGTTTCTGAGTCCATTTTGCACTTTTAATAAGGTAGAAGTGATTAGATTTAGAGTGCATACCTACTCAGATATGAACTAATAAACCTAACAAAGAAACCCTATTTCCAAACCAGATTACATCTACAGGTATAGGGGTTAGTCCAACATATATTTTGGAGTATGTGGTTCAATATATAACACCAACTCTCCAGCTGATACAACTAGAAAAGCTGGATCAAACACATAAAACATTTTTGAAGGCATAGGGATAGCTGTCAAGGCAACTAAAGAAGGAAGGACCAAAATCGCAGAGGAAAGAGAATGACCAGAGTCAGCAAATACCCTGAAAGTTGCATTTCCCCAATAACTTTTAGATACTTGGTGCTGTCAAGAGGCTGGAAGTCAAGGCAGTGGGCAGCTTCCAATAGCAAAGAAGGCAGCAGAGTTTCTGAATCGTCAAAGGGTTGGCGAGGTGAAAATTGGAGTTGGAGGCTGTCAAAGATTTGGGTGACGAAGATTCTGGTGAGAAGGGAAATGTGGAGAAGTCAGTCCAACACATGAAATTTTCTCTCTCAATGCACTCACAAATTCTTTAGCTCCACAGGAAGAGACTAAGAAGCTAAGTAGAAAGCCACTGAGAAGCCAGAATATGTTGGCAGAGTTATGGTTCTGAGAGACAAAAATTGAAGCACAGGACATGCCAGGGACAAGGGGCCTAGGAAATACTCCGGACCTCAGCGCTAAGGTCCATGTGTTCTCTGGAAGGATGTGGTACAAGTATTCATTTGTATTGGACAGTATTTAGTCTAGAATCTCTAGCATAAAATCAAAGCAACAGTAAAAAATAAATAACTGAAAACAGGAAAATGGAATAATATAAAATTGAATTATCTAGACAAAGGGAAGAAAAAAGAGACAAAAATGAAGATAAAAATAGAAAAAAAAAAGCAATGCAGTAATTAAAAAGCCAATTACCTCACAATAAAGACAATAAAATTAAGGACAGACAAATACATCAGTAATTGCATTAAATGTAAAAGAACTAATTGCCTGAATTTAAAAACAAAAATCATCACCTGGGAAAAAAAAATTAAATGCTGCTTATGAGAGATACACTTTAAATACAAGGACACAAAGGAGTTGAAAGTAGAAGAAAGAACTTAGGGCTCTTATTTTTAAATTGTGTGTATGTTTATTAACATACAGGAGAATATTGAACATCTCATTAGTGGTATAATTCAATTTCCGATCAAATCTTGAGCAAGTGGATCTGATCTAAGTTGTATCTGAACTATAGCTTCAAGTGAAGCTGGGCAATGGATCCACACTCAAGAGTCTTGGGAGGGTCTTGCCATGGGTCTTGAGGGACATTTAATCGACAGTATCCACAACAGTCTCTAACATGGAAATGATATGTCCTCATGTTGTTGTTGTTGTTATGTGCCATCAAGTCGGCTCTGACTCATAGTGACCCCTCCTTGGGTTTCCAAGGCAGTATCACTAAGGAAGTAGATTGCCCAACCTTTCTTCAGAGGAGTGGCTGGTGGGTTTGAACCGCCAGCCTTCTGGTTAGCAGTCAAGTGCCTTAGGCACTACACTGCTAGAGCTCCTAAGTCAATAAATTATATATATATATCCTCATAGCAGAAAGTAAATGTTTTCTTAACCAAACTCTAATCAGAAGTGATGATAAGATTTCTCAACAAGCTTATAGGATATTCAATGCTGTCATCAGAGGTGCAAGTTGCTCTACACAGCATTTAAGCCTTCGACACAATAGGAAATCAATATCTTCCTAGAAAGTCTGCCTTTAATGTGACAGAATGCCCTTGTCATTTCCACAATCATATTTAAGTGTCTCTTCTCAGTAAAATCAACATTCTGCCATTGTATGGGTTGGTATAACTGGCAACGTAGGACTTTAGTTTAAAAAACAAAGCAAAACAAAAACAAAAAAACTCTAGTTGGTCAGCAGAATACAAAGCCCGTCTCTACTCAGCATTATGGATGCTATTTCAGAGTCTTGAATTTGTGCCTACACATGCACAGTGAAGGAGAGAATTGAAGCTATTATCAGAGTACTTTCAAATTGAAAAAAAAAAAAAAATTCCCTGCAATTATCTGGATGTTTCAGAGATTTTGGGGTAATTTTGGTGCAAATAATCTTCATAATTGTCTCAGTTCCCTTGTACTTCTAGACACTGCTAAAAATACATGGCAATAGAAGTAATGCTGTCAGTAAACCCTGTTTCAATTTCACAAAGAATCTGCGAACAAACATACAGGACCATGAAATCTTTTGCTTCCAAATCTAACAAAATGTACAAAAATAAGTAAGAATAGCAAGAATATATCAGAATAATCCAGACTAAGGCAGGAACAAGCATAGTGCCTAAGGTACTTGACTGCTAACCAGAAGGCTGGCGGTTCAAACCCACCAGCCACTCCTCGGAAGGAAGGTTGGGCAATCCTACTTCCATAGTGATATACTGCCTCGGAAACCCAAGGAGGGGTCGCTATGAGTCAGGGCTGACTCAACGGCAAATAACAACAACAATAACAACAAAGGCAGGAACACCACTTCATACAATAACAGTTTGAAAATATCATCCACTGTCTTAGTCTGGGTTTTCTAGAGGGGCAAAACTAGTGAAGTATATATGTATATGTGTGTGTGTGTGTGTGTGTTGTTATGTGCCATCATAGTGACCCCTCCTTGGGTTTCTGAGGCAGTATGGCTATGGAAGTAGATAGCCCAACCTTTCCGAGGACTGGCCAGTGGGTTTGAACCACCAGCTTCCTGGTTAGCAGTCAAGTGCCTTTAGGCACTACACTACCAGAGCTCAAATGTTGTTGTTGTTGTTGTTATTTGCCGTTGAGTCGGCCCCGACTCATAGCTACCCCTCCTTGGGTTTCCGAGGCAGTATCACTACGAAAGTAGGATTGCCCAACCTTCCTTCCAAGGAGTGGCTGGTGGGTTTGAACTGTCAGCCTTCTGGTTAGCAGTCAAGTGCCTCAGGCACTATGCTACCAGAGCTCCTACCAGAGCTCATATATATGGAGAGAAACAGAGAGATTGGGGGGTGGGGCAGTGAGAGAAATTAAAGGAAATAGCTCACACAATAGTGGGGGCTGGCAAGTCCCAAATCCATGGATCAGGCAATAGGCTGGAGATCTCTGTTGACTCACAGTGTTGCAGGGCTGACAAACCCCAAATCTGCAGGTCAGGTGGCAGGCTAGAGATTTCTGCAGGCTTATGTCTCAAGACCTGGAGGTCAGAGGATGGGAAGAGTACGGGGCTGTGAAAGAGAGTGAGCTTTACAAAACGTTCATTTATATAATTACATACAGTGTCTGCAAACTGCTGAGGATCACATAACCTAGTCAAGTAGACACATAACATTAACTATAACCCATAACATTAACCATCACATCCAAAGAGAAGATTCTGGAAATTTATTGTAACTTTTACTTGATGCCTCCAGAAGCAGTACAGTGGCAAAAAAATGTGAGAAAACAAAGTTCTGAGAAAACTCACCGAGGGAAGTAGGTTAACAGTGTGGGGAATGGGAGTTGAGAAGGAAACTCAAAAGATTCAGGAGTCCATTTAAACAGTTGCCTCTCTCCACCATTTTTGTTTGTTTCTTTCTTTCTTTCTCTTTTTTTGCTGGGGGAAACTCAGGAGACAAGCAGGGAAGGGACAGATGTGATAAACTCCTGGATTGTCTATTTTTTTTTTCATGCCTTTTGCACCAGTATCCAAGAGGAGTGCAGGAGAGGCCACCAAGGAGAAGATGGGAGGGAGTGGGTTAATGGCCTAAGGCTGCTTGACTTTGAGGAAAAGGAAGGCTTCGGGTTCACTTGGAATCTAGTGAAAAATCTGAAATACAAGGGATTTTCTCACTGGAACAGATATGTCTCCAACTATGAAAAGCAAACTATAGTACAAAACTTTTAACTAACTTACAGAGAATGTCCTCAGTGACTTTCCCCAACAAGGATAACACAGCACCGGTTCTTCCTCTCCAAACCACATTCATTGCTCTCCTTGCCACCCTCTCAGATAACAGAAAACAGATGTAACACAACCCACACATGCAGCAGGTCTCTGTGAGCTCTCATCTGTGAGTGAAAGGGGAGCACTGGTGGCCTAGTGCCTAAGGCCTTTGACTGCTAACCAGAAGGCTGGTGGTTCAAACCCATCAGCTACTCCTCTGGAGGAAGGCTAGGCAATCTACTTCCAAGGAGATACCACATCAAATACCCAAAGAGGGGTCACTATGAGTCGGATTCTACTCCAGGGCAGTGAGTTTGCTTTTAGTTTTTATGAGTGAAAGAGACAACAGAGCAGACAGTGTGGGAGGAGAGTCAAGGAAAATCCACTACAAAGAGAAAGGTAAATATAGGGCTCAGATAGAGATTTCCCTTATTGAAAAGTATAACCTAAATATAAAAAATAAAGGATAACAAATGTCACAAAGGCAAAAAGGAAAGAAAGTAAAAAGCGACTACTGCCCCCTATCTCTACTCCCTTTTGCAGTGAAAAGATCTTTCTCTTCTCTTCAATCCAATCCTGGCAGACAGGAGCAAGACTTTTCAGGTCATGCTTGTCTTTAAATATCATTTTAGAAATGTATGTACACATTACCTAATTTTAAAATTTAATTTGAAAAACCATATAAAATAAATAATATAAACTCACTAGGAGAATAAGGAGCTCTGGTGGCGTAGTGCCTAAGGCTTTTGACTGCTCACCAGAAGGCTGGCAGTTCAAACCCACCAGCCACTTACTTGTCAGAAGGGATTCGGCAATGTACTTCCGTAGTGATACCGCATCAGAAATCCAAGAAGGGGTCAACTCGATGGCAGTGAGTATGAGAAAATAACCAGATTATTTCAAAAAATTAAACTATTGGATTATCATTCTTTGTCTCTGTTAAATTTTGCTAAGCTTTAATAAAATGGATTGGTGTCCTCTAGGTTGCAAAATAGAAATTTTGTGTCCTTATCCTCCCACCAAAACTAATGGTAGTGTCTCTCCACTCTGGTTCCTTTTTAGCTTTTCTATTTCACTGAATTAAGTTCCCATCTCAATAGGATGTGGCAAAACTTAGTTTATTTTTGTTTGTACAGCTTTCTATGATCCATGGAAAAAATATGTTAAAGAAGAGAAGTGTATTAATTTTATTGTTGTTATGTTGTTAGGTGCCGCGGAGCCGTTTCTGACTCATAGCGAACCCATGCACAGCAGAACGAAACACTGCCTGATCCCACGCCAGCTCCACGATCCCTGCTTGAGCCCATCATCGCAGCCACCGTATCAATCCATCTCGTTGAAGGCCTCTCCCTCTTTCGTCGACCCTCCACCCTACCAAGCATGACATCCTTCTCCAAGGAATGGTCCCTTCCGACAACATGACCAAAATAGGGGAGACAAAGTATCTCATTAATTAATTAATTAATTTTATTACTCCTTACTAAACTTACGGAATAGCTATTCTTTTAAATTCTTTGGGAGTAAACACCCGAAAGAAAATGTGTTGTTACATGAAATAAGGAATAAACATAGTGTTTGAAGATGTGTAGGTGTTAAAAGAGGCCATTAAAATAATACTAGAAGGAAAACAAAGCATTCAAACCTGCTTTATTAAGATGGCTAGAAATAAAAATAAAAGTTGGAAGACTAGAGTTGGTTTGTTTCCGAAAAGCAAACTGTGAATATTTTTATTATTCCACACCCAGGTGGAAGAGACCCAAAGTCACAAGTTACCAGCAGACCTGAGGTCTCCTGCTTGTCCAGACCTGCTTGGGATTGGGTGGGGTGAGCAAGAAAGCTACGTTCTAGAATAAGTGTTAGCAAATCCTCCATGGCTACAGGAACATCTTTCAATCATTGTTTTCTAGGTTTTGATCCTATCTGACTGCTATCAGTTAGTTTCTATTTAGAGTGTATGATGGTTATGGTTGTTTGTCAGCTTGGCTGGGCTGTGATTTTGAGTGGCTTGGCAGCGGTGATGTAGTTACTCCCCATGATGAGATTGGATGTGGTGTAATCACCTGTGTGATGGAATCTGCTGGGAGCAGTTAATCATTTAAAGGGGAGTTGCCTTTGGGGTATGGCTGCTTCCCGTATGTATTTGGAAAGAATTCTGCATGCGTCTCATTCATCATCTCCAGTTCCTGGACTTGAGCCAGTGGCCTGCTCTGTTGCCTGCCAATGTTGGGAATGTTCCATTTTACTTACTGATTTTGGATTATCAGCCTCAACAGGCAGCAGCTGCATGAGTCAGAAGTCTCCATTTTGCTCCAGTGCCCCTGGAAGGCAGAGCTGAAGCCTAAGATTGAGGGACCTCTACCCAGTCCCTAGAGCTGCCTCTCTGAACTCAGACTTCCAGCCTAGTTTTCCTCTACAGCCAGCACTCTGAATTCAGACGTCTAGCCTCCTAACCTGTAAGAAAATACATTTCTGTTTGTTAAACCCATCTATTTGTGACACTTCTGTTATGTTGTTGTTGTTGTTATGTGCCGTCGAGTCGGCCCCGACTCATAGCGACCCCTCCTTGGGTTTTCGAGGCAGTATCACTACGGAAGTAGGATTGCCCAACCTTCCTTCTGAGGAGTGGCTGGTGGGTTTGAACCGCCAGCCGTCTGGTTAGCAGGCAAGTGACTTAGCCACTATGCTACCAGAGCTCCTACTTCTGTTATAACAGCACTAAAGATCTAAGACAGGGTGTTATTTAAACAGTTTTAGTCCTCTAAACTCTGACACACTTCAGACTTGGCATGTCTATGTCTATATAGACATGTTAAGTCTCAGTTTCATCAAACAAATTTTTTATTATGCACCTACTACAAGCTAGATATTAGTCTAAGTATTGGGAATATAATAGAGACTAATCCCTGGAGAAGGATATCATGCTTGGTGAAGCAGAGGGTCAGTGAAAAAGGGGAAGACCCTCAACAAGATGGATTGACACAGTGGCTGCAATGATGGGCTCAAGCACAGCAATGATTGTGAGGATGACATGGGACAGTGTTTGGTTCTGTTTTATGTAGGGTCACTGTGAGTTGGAGCTGACTCAGTGGCACCTGACAAAAACAACACTGGGAATATAAAGGTGAACAAAACATATATCCTTGTTCTCATGGAGAACTTATGAAGCATTATATACATCAAATAAATACTAGCACATGTGACTATATACTTACATATACATTTATAGCTGTAAAAGTATCTCTATAGGAAAACTTCAGGATGCTATGGGACTATACAATGGGGTGGAATGGAGAGGAACTTAATCTTGAGAGTTCATGGAAAAATGACGTGTAAAATTAAATGTGAATAACTAAGAGTTTGCAAGGCAAAGAATCAAGGGAAAGGAGAAAAATAGTGTATTCAAGAGCCTTGCAGCAAGAAAGAATTTAGTACATTAAAGACACTTAAATGGTTTATTATGTTTCCCTAATTGTGATTTATGTAAAATATTTATGTTATAAATTAGTGGTAAACTTTCTTTAAAGGGCCATATTTTAAGTATTTTTGGCTTTGTGAGTCATAGAGCCTAGGAAAAAACTACTCAACTTTGCTGTTGTAGCACCACCAAAGAAGCCATCTCACTGCCGTTAAGTTGGATCCAACTCATAATGATTCTTCCTAGGGTTTCTGAGGCAGTATCACTACAGAAGTAGATTGCCCAACCTTTCTTCCAAGGAGTGGCTGGTGGGTTTGAACCGCCAGCCTTCTGGTTAGTAGTCAAATGCCTTAAGCACTATGCTACCAGAGCTCCTAAAGAAGGCATGGACAGTATGTAAATGAATAGGCATGGCTGCCTTCTAATAAAACTTTATTTACAAAACTAGGTGGGTGGGATGCTTCTAGTTTGCCAAATTTTATTCTAAATTATAACAGACCATTCTAAAACTCATTTATCAATCTCAGTTGTATAAAGACATTTATTCTGATCATCAAATAATTATTGGAAATCTAGTAGGTACTAAAGATGCAGAAATAAATTTAAAAATGCATCATTCCTACATTTAGGAATTTACAGATATTAAAATTTATAGACATTAAACAAATTGCAAGATGACAACTATGTATTACATATACAATTCAGCTATAAACCAAAAAACCTAACTCACTGTCATGGAGTCGATTCCAATTCATAGTGAACACTCCTTGGGTTTCTGAGGTGGTATCTCCTTCTGAGGAGTGGCTGGTGGGTTTGAACCACCAGCCTTCTGGTTATCAGTCAAATGCCTTAAGCACTATGTCACCAAAGCTCCTAATTCAGCTGTAGATACATGCAATTAATGAGAAGTTCAGAGTGATATGAGAATATATGAAAGGGAACCTCAGTCAGCCTGGAAGAGTAAAAACGTCCTCCATGGAGAAGTGACATTTCAGTAAAATTAGAAGGATATGTAGGTGTTGGCCAGGTAAAGAGTTAGGAGAGAGAATATTTCAGGAAGAGGACACGGCATGATGAAAGCCCAAGTGGGAATATATATTTAAGAAGCAGAATGGCCAATGCACAAGAATATAGAGAAAGAAGGATAACATGTGTGAGATAAGGCTGGGAGGTAGGTAGGTAGGAACCAAACAGTGGGGCTGTGTAGTTCATTTTGAGGAGTTTGAATATATTTTTGACTTCATAAGAATTAACTATTTACATTAATGGAAGCTCCAGTCTGGAAAATTTAATTTTGAGGCATTTCATAGAGATTCTTTGTATCAAGTTGGACATATTCCAGCTCCATATTCCAGTTATGGGAACTGAGCTAAAGGTAGAGATTTAAGACTCATAAGCCATAGAAGTGTATGAGCTTGATCACTCATTGTGTGTAGAGTGGAAAGAAATCAAAACTGAGGCTGGGACTTGGCATACAGGACTAGTCAGCAAAGGAAATGGACAAGATCAGAGACAAAGAAGGTGAGCCAGAAGAGACCAGTGAAGGTAATGGTTGAGAGAAGTCAAATATAACTGTAAAGGCCTTGCAAGTAGGGGTATAGTACTGTTAGTAGCTTGATTAAGACAAAACCTAGGTTGCAGTGGTTTTATGACCAAACCAAAGCTGAAGAAGTAGAGGCAATAAGTAGAAACTCTTTTTTCTTTTTTTTAAAGCTTTGCTGTCAAACATGTAGTCCTGGCCAAAATGAAGAAGCAGGAACTGAATCAACCCTCTTATTTGAAACAACTAAAAACTGGAAAAAAAAAATATTAAAGACTGGCACTCAAGACATTGAATGTCAGGCAACTAAGGACAAGGATCTCTTAAAGATGGGAACAAATGAGAAGAGCCCTGAAATGGTCTCCAGGTTACTGCCTAGAGAAAATTTCCAGGCTGCAGTGCACCAGGGGAGGAATCAACATGAAGACTGGCAGCCCAGTTGAAAAGATGGAGCCAGGAGTCTGGGGAAGCCAGGGTAGCTAGAGCCCACAGGTAGAGTATAAGATAGGAGAAAGCTACAAAGAAAGAGAACTTTGAAGATCTGCAGAGGGTCCATTTCTGGTATTCAGTTGAGTACAGATCAGACCATACATGGCAAAAACTACCCAAGACAGGGAAAGAACAAAAGAAAGGAAACAGTGCTCAGTGCTTGTACAGAGCCAGGAAAAGTGCCTGTTCCAACAGCCAGAGTGAAACTTCACAATTTAGGAGGCAGTAGTTAAAGTGAGAAGAAAAATCTTGCCCCAGTAATGGGTACCTAGACTAAATCCAGCTCTCCTAACAAAACTTAAAAGGAAGAACGAACTATATCCAACATTTTTCCTGAATGAAGATCAAGAACATTTGAAGGAATAGAGTTCCAGTAAGATGGCGGAATAGGCAGAAAGACTACACAGACCCTCTTTAACAAAGAAAATGTGAACCAATTAACACAGACAACAGAAGATAATCCTGGACCCTTGACCCTTGAAGGGAAGGATATAGAAGTGGACTGAACTCCAACTAGCAGAAGAATTTCCATGAAAACACCAAAAAAGGAGACATATGAAGCTGTGGTCTGGCAGCAATCCTGATGGCACAGACAGCTTGGATATTGCCGAGTGGTGGTGAGACTTGAGAACTGACCTAAAAATCAGCTCTGCTAACCAGGGAATGCATGGAGGACTGCTCTGGTGAATAAAAGGGGAAGCAGCAAAGAGGAAGGCAGGCTGAGCTGTGGACTTTTGCCTGTCTGCAGGATGCAGCCATTTTGAATGTTTGCAAGTGGTTTGACCATTTAGGATATTTAAAGTGACAGTGCTTTCCCAGAGTCCATGGACTTAAGAACAGGCTCCACTTGCCGGGAAAAGCAAGGACATTCGGGATGTGGATGACTGGAAAGATGCAACATTCCCCTTATTACTCTTAAACCCCACACCTGCTTGATGAACAGAGGTGTGGTGATCCCTCACTCCCACCAACCTACTGGGCTGGCAGGAATTCCATCCCAGTCTGTGTGCTCTGATGGAGCCTGGGTGCCCTGCCCCGATTTTCTTTTTTCTGTTTTTTAGTTTGTTTTTGTCTGTTTTGAAACTACAATTATTATTACTACTTTTGTCCTTTTTAATGTTATTCTTTACTCTTCCCCTCCCAGATTCTAGTTTTCAGCACTTTTTCTTTTCCCTGTTCCTGGTTACAATTTTTTTTTTCTTTCTTGTGATTAACCCTGTTCCTTGTTTTTCTTTTTGTGTTTTTCCTATTTTTTCTTCATTATTCTCCTTCTCTGCCTTTCTTGTCTTATTGCCCTCTCCCCAGATATTGCAGGGGTTTTTTTTTTTTGTTTGTTTCTTTTTCCCTTTTTTTTTTTTTGGTTACAGTTCCTGTGTGATTACATGGTATGTTTTTTGTCCATTTGTGTTTACTTTTTTGATGGTTATTCAATTGTTATTTTTGTCTAACTGAGTGGAAGACAGCAACAGTCCCCATACAATACAACTACACCCACACCTCCTGCAGATTCACTTATGGAGTGAGAGCCACCACTTCCTTCTCCACCAATGGGCCAATGATAAACAACCACTAAGAAGAACCTGAATCACCCTTGGCTGCTCTTCACAAACAGTTAACAGAGATTTAAATACAACAATGCCATGATGTCTCGGAGACAACAGACCATCACGGTCCATACAAAGAATCAAGATAAAGTAGTAGAAACAAGGGAACAGGATACAGATCCAGAACACATCCCTGAAGAAGAAGCAGCATTGGAAATCTCTGATAAGAAATTCAAAAGAATTATATTTAGGTATCTTCAAAGGATTGAGAGACAGAACAAGGAAAACAAAACAAAACCCTAGAAGAATATTGGAAGAAAATACAAGAACAAAATGACAAAATAAATGAAAAATTAGAAATGATTCTAAATCTACAGATGTAAATGCAGAAGATTAATACTAAATTGTCAGCATTAGATAACACATTGAAAGGGAAAAGGAGTAGAATTGATGCAATGGAAGGCAGAATTAATGAGATTGAAGACAAATACTTGACACTTCTTTGGAAAGGGATAAGTCAGAAAAAAGATCAAAACAAAATGAAGACTAAGGTTCATATGGGATACCATCAACAGAAATAACTTACATGTCACTGGAATTCCAAAACAGGAAAAGAAAAATAAAACCACTGAGAAAATTGTCCAAGATTTGTCAGAGGAGAATTTCCCTGATATAATGAAAGATGAGAATATATCCATTCAGGAAGTCTAAAGAACTCCATACAAGATAGACCCCAAAAGAAAATCACTAAGACATATCATCATCAAACTCATCAAAACCAAAGACAAAGAAAGCAGCATGGGAAAAACAAAAAGTTACCTACAAAGGACAACCAGTAAGAATAAGCTCTGTTTTCTCAGCAGAAACTGTGCAAGCGAGAAGGCAATGGGATGGTATACATAAAACCCTAAAAGAGAAAAATTTTCAACCAAGAATTATATATATATTGTTCCTTAAATATGATGGTGAAATTAGAATATTTCCAGATAAGCAGAAACTAAGGGAATTTGTTAAAACCAGACCAACCTTACAAGAGATACTAAAGGGAGTCCTTTGAACAGAGAACCAAAAATAGCAAACAAAAACTGACCATTAATACACAAGATGACATAACCCAGAAATCACAGGTATGGACATATCCAAAGT
>NW_006921595.1:11657728-11682733 GCF_000298275.1 Orycteropus afer afer | reverse complement strand
TATGAAAAGTGAATTTACTCTGTAAATCTTCACCCAAATCCTAATAAAAAATAAATAAATAAATAAAATAATGATGCTGAGTGAAAGAAGGCAGACAAAAGAGTACATTCTGTGGGATTATATTAATATACAGTTCTGGAAGATGTGAATGAATTTATAGTGACATAAAGTGGATAAATGGTTGCCTGGAGGAGGAGGAGGTTAGAGAAAGATTGGAGGGAAGAATTACAAAAGAACATGAGGAAACTTTTTGGGGTGATATAATGTTCATTATCTTGATTATGATGATAGCTTCACACACACACACACACACACACAAAACTATTGCTATTGATTCTGATTCATGGTGACTGCAGGTATATGTGTGTGTGTGTATAATATATGCTAAATTTGATCGAATTGAATATTTTAAACATTTGTAGCATATTGTATCTCAATCGTACCTCAATAAAGCTAGACAAACAAAAAATAAGAACAAGCTTAACCTTGAAACAAACCAGAGAAGTGGTTTAACTGTAAAAGGAGCTGTTGGGTTGACTGACAGTTGTTTTTGTTTGTTTATTTTGGGAAGTAGTTTTGCTTTGTTTCCTTTAAAGTGCAAACACAAGCACATTTTTAAGCTGAAAGAGGATATAGAAAACTGTAGGAAAGATAGGAAGCAATTCATGGAACAAGGTCCTAAGAGAGAAGCTAAGACTAAGACTATTCAGAGCCCAAGGTGAGGGAACACATTTTGGACTGGAAAGAAAGGGATAAAAATGTTTGTAGGATATATGCAAGGTACATCACTTCCTGTTTTTTATTTTCTCAGTGTTGCAGCCTGAGAATATCTTATTCTTGGGTGCCAGTGACATTAACTTCAGCTAAATAATCAAATCACCCTAATGTTCCCCATTGAAGAGTGGTACTTCTCCTTAGAATGGCTCCTTTGTAGAGGTTTCAAATGATATGGATCTGTGATAACTAAACCAAACCATACCAAACTCAATGCTGTTGAGTCAGATCTGACTCATAGTCACCCCCCCCCCTTGGGTTTCTGAGGCAGTATCACTAGGGAAGTAGATTGCCCAACCTTCCTTCTGAGGAGTGGCTGTTGGGTTTGAACCACTAGCCTTCTGGTTAGCAACCAAATGCCTTAGGCACTATGCGACCAGAGCTCCTAATACATTCTAAACACTAGATTATTTTATTGAAAAGTGGACTGTGTCTTTCCCCTTATCAAGAAAGGGCTCTAAATTCAAGGTGTTTGCTCTTTTACCAAAGGTTTTTTCATATACATCCTAGGAGCACAGCTAAGAGTCCTGAAATATGCATGCTCTGGCATGTGTTTGTGTAACATGGAAAGATGAGTAGTCACCTCAGTGTAAGGGATATTGATCTTCAAAATTCATAATGTGATTATTTGTTGTACTTGTGTGCATGTGTTAGGATTGCTTGCTGCATAGTAATTGACATTTAATTTCATATTGTCAAAACAGTGCAAAAACTAAGTGTCAGTTTAACAGAATCACTTGTCATTTTGGCATTAAGATAACTTGCAACTAAACGTTTTGATTTCACAATGTGCCATTTAAAACAGTAACATTCAGACTTCCAGGAGTATGCATTCAGGGAGCTTTAAGACCACAGTCCACTAAAATAAAATCCTAGTCTTTTAGGAATAGTTTGTAGTTTATTTTTCATGTACATTCAACAGCTCTAATATGATGTGCAAATTAATGTTTTCTGAAAACCTATTGTCCTTTCAATCACAACAGACATTCTCCCATAACTTTAATTGAATGCACTTAGACTATAGAGAAGTCCTGGTGGCTCTGTGATTAAAGTACTCAGCTGCTAACTGAAAGGTCGCTGGTTCGAACCACGGAGAAAGATGGGAGAAAGATGTAGCAGTTTGCTTCTGTAAAGATTTACAGCCTTGAAAACCCTGTGGGGCGGTTCTACTTTGTACTACCGGGTCGCTATGGGTCGGAATGGACTAGAGGGCAGTGGGTTTGGTTTTGGGTTTTAGGATCATGCAAAGGGTCAGCAGATAAAGGAGAAACTGCGGTTGTTTTAACTACCGGCCACTTTGGACTAAAATTTTTCGTTTGATCGAATTTAAGGGGTCTCCAGACGCTCGGAAGATGGGTCTTTTCCAGCAAATCGTGAAAGTGGGTTTACCGTTTTCCGCACCTGGAGAATTTTAGTCGCCACACTCTTTCCGGTACCCCCCAAGCCAGTCTTGCAGCATTTAGGTGAGTCCTTGGGAAGAGCTCATCTCTCAGAAAATAAACTGGGGAAAGGAAACAAAGCCACAGAAGTCTGTTCTCATCCCCTCGGGGCAGTGTTGGGATCCTTTAGCTGGGGACGCCCGGCAGCCACCTGCGACCCGCCAGATAAGTGCAGAAAAATTTGGGCCAAGTTACTTCCCTCCAAATGCGCGCAGAGTTGTGCCAGGCGCGTGTCCCGAAGATGCTCCAGCCAAGTAGAGGATTCAGGAGTCCCTTACCCTGGCGCTTATCGGTGGTCCCGTGGACAGGAGACAAAGATGGGGCTATTTCTTGCCCAGAAACTCAGCTGGACTAGATGGGTCTTAAAGGGAAGCGGGGTTGGGGCTCCGCGGGAGGGCAGGGCCAGGGGATTTGGCGTCCACTGCGCCCTCAGAGGGCGCGCTCGTTTCGGACCCTTCCCGGAGCGGGGGCGTTGGGGTATGGGTGGCTCCCGGAGCGGCGTTCTTGCGGCTGCGACTCCAGCCCCCTCCCTCCGCGAGTCGGGGGCGGGTAGTGGCGGGGTGGGAGTCATCCGAGCGTGATTGCCCGAGGCCCCTCCTGCAGCGACGAGGGAGCGCCATAAAAGCCCTGTTGCGACCCACTCTCAACACCCCATCAGCCAGCTCTAACCCCGCGGAGAGGCGCGCCAGACTGCAGAGCACTAGCCGCCCGGCCACGCCCGACCGCCCACCAGCTGGCCACCGTGAGTACCACCATCCGCTCCGCCAGGACCGGAGCAGAGGGAGCGCCGCGAACTTGCCCGGGGTGCCCTCTCACCCTCTGCGAACCCTACAGCCCTCGGAGTGTCGAGCTCGGGTCTCCAGCTTTGCGTGACAGGCTCTGCCCTCTCCGCAGCCCCCTTCTGCGCGCCAGGCCCTCTTGGCGGCAAAACTCCACTTGCTCCTCCTCTGAGTCCCCTGTGACTGTCCATTCTCCCTTGTCCTGGGCCCTTCCTGTTGGGCGGTCCCGCAGAGTTAGTTTTTGGAGAATATGGAGGGAGGACACAGGTCCTCCAACCCAGGGCAGCTGGCGCTGTCCTCGAGGTCGCCGCTCGGAAGCCAGAGGGCGGTGCGCGGGAGGGAGGTTTCCCAGGCAGCACCCTGACTGAGGAATCCCGGGCATTCTGGAGCCCTTCCACTCCCGGAATCCTCGGGATGGGAACTGAGACGGGCCGTACTACCCCAGAACCCACCAAAAAATTCCTTCCTCCTCATGGTGATCTCGGCCACCACTGTCGAGGATCGCACCTGCAGACCAAAACTAAGAGAAAAGAAAGTTTCTTCTCCAACAGAGATTTGGCGTAGAGGGTAGGAAAATGATAATTCTTCAACTGAATGGGAAGAACTTCTCATTGTGTTTAAAAGTATCTAACGGGCGAGAGGACACCCCCCGCCCCCATCCCCCTCGTCTCTGGAGTCTTGCCCAGCGACTCTGGGCTTTGCTACTTGGGGCCAAGTTTTGCGGTGCTTTCCGGCTGAGCAGAGGGGCGAGACCACAGTAGATAATGCTCTGAGCCAGCAAAGTGGTGCTCGCCACGCTCGGGTTCCCTCTGCGGGGCTGGGTCGGGGAGGAACCGGGAGTCGCTAGCGGTACAGCTCGAGAGGCTCGGGTGGCAGAGAAGGGAGGTGGGAGCGTGTGTTCCATGAATCCTGAAGCCCCTCGGCCGCGCCTTCTGTGCCTGCAGATGCTGGGTAGCAAGCGACTGGGGCTGTGCAGACTGACCCTTGCCCTGACCCTGCTCTTGTGCCTGGGCGCGCTGGTCCAGGCGTACCCCTCCAAGCCGGACAACCCCGGCGAGGACGCGCCTGCCGAGGACTTGGCTAGATACTACTCGGCGCTGCGGCACTACATCAACCTCATCACCAGGCAGAGGTGGGTGGACTCCACGAGAGCTGACTCCGGGCGTGCCATGTCTGCACTCCTGGGACTTGGGGATCTTAAGGGACAGGGACCATTTCTTTTACCTCGCTATATCCTAGGCACAGGGCAGTATCACACACACCCTGAATACTTGTAACTGTGCAAGGGCACTAGGTACTTTCAGGCTGCAACTACAGTCACACAATACCATGACCCACAGATAAAAGTTCCCCAGGCTGTGTAGTTGACCGTCTCCTCCCACATACCCCCTTTTCTTTTTATATCCTTACAGCGGTTGAGGATCTGCTAAAAACCGAGATGAGAAAGTGCTCCGAGAAAAGGGGCAGGAGTGAGTGCGCCAGGGAAGTGAGGAAGGGAGGAGGGTGACCAAGGGATCTTAAGAACAGCAAACATGCAAACAAACAGCACAAGGAAACATCTGGGCTGCTAAAGACTGCCTAATGTTCCAAGCTGCCCAGTATGAATTGAATGAGAGTATTTAGAAAAAAAGACCAAGAGAGCTATCTTTTTTTTTCTTCTCCCTTCTATATAGTGTTTTGTTTTCTGCAGTCTCAGTTCCTTACTTGAAAATTCCAGTCTCCATAATTGGAGATTTAGCAAGTAGCCAGTGGATTTAAGACACAGAGACTTTCCTTATTCTTCAGCTGGTGACTTCTGAAAAGAACTGCTCCTTTGGTGTTTTATTAAGGAGAAACTTACATAGGTTTAGTCACTCTAGGATGAATCCTGGTTTTCCAAGGAATCTGAGAAATTGTAAGATTTTACTCTGAACTTCCAGAAAGGCAAAATCAAACACCACCTTTCCACTCTTAGCATTAAATATTAAGTAAAAAGGCAAATCCAAACTATTTATAGATGATATAAAAATAACCAAACCCAAACTCACTGCTGGAGTCAATTTTTTTTGACTCATTGGGACATAATATAGGATTTAAAAAGTGTTTTCAAAATTGGTTCCTCTTAGGTAGAAATCATGTAATATCTTGTTTGGATGACAAATCAAATGACCTTAATAAGCTACAAGAGATAACCTTTCAAAGCATTTGTTTTATTTAACATGTTTAGAACCTGTTTTTGTTGTCGTTTTTTTTTTTTTTTTTTTTTTAACTTTTGGTAGCATAATTTCACTGTTTACAAATCAAGGGATAGTTGGAAATGCTAGAATTAAATGATAATTGGTTTGTAATCTTTTGAAATCTGATCATTTTAATCAGGGAAAAGCAATAATGTCGTATACCCTAATAGACTGCCCAGAAAGTTCATTGCTTCAAATTCTTGCTTTTGCTAGCATACAAACCAGAGAAAAGAACTATACAAATAACCAGATTTTTCTTTTAAGTCACTGCTGTTATTTATTTTTTCTAGGAAACTTTTATTGGCTATTTCAGTTACAGTATAATATACTGTAGAACTTACATTTTCGAAGGGGATTGCCATTTCCCATCCCATTGTATAAAGCTTTACCATTTCAAAATGTTTTCCTAGGCATTATCTCCTTTAGTCTTTATTTCAAAGCTTTGAAGAGAGTATAATTATCTCCATTTTATAGATCCTGCAACTAAGGGCTATTCATGAAAGCTTTTGTGTTAAGGGTGATGGAACTAGAATCATTCTATTGAGTTTCCTTGAATATTGTCATCACCATCAGCCATGTGATCTCTCCAACATCTCTGATAAGGAAAAAGTAAGAGGAAAGGAACTTGAGTTTTGTGGGTAGGGATGCAGGTTAGATGGGAACGACTCACCCCTGAGGCACAGTTTCCTGTCTCCAATGCATTCACCCCAAGAGCAAATGTTAGGTTGGTAGTGTAGAGTGCATCATCCTGCCTTTGTTTCCTCTAAGAAATTATATGATGATTTTTGTGTGTACAGCCCCATCAGAAAGTGAAGAGCTGGCCCCAGGAATTTCTCACTTTTTCTCCTCCCCCATAATGTCACACAAAAAGATTATGCCTCACTTAGCAGAGATGTGGTCTCAATTATCTCATTTTCTTTATAAGTTCCAGATTTCTTTATAAGTTCTTTCTTAAAACCCACGAGATTCTTCCTCTCTGCCTTTTCACCACAGACACCCATTCGAATGTGTTTGGCATGTATCCTTGACAATGTGTGTGCCTTAGAAAATTACTGTGTCATTTTGTGAATATCTGTTTTAATTTGGTATAAATGGTGATCTGGTAGAATATCATTCCACTTCTTCCTTTTCTCTACTTAAGCCATAATTTTAAGCTACGTTTATGGGCTGTCTCTGCCTCTGATTTTCTAGAGTGTGGGGTCTACTATATTTGCTCACACTTTCCTCTAGAAACCAGAACCACAGAGTCGACTTCTACTCATGACAACCCCATGTGTGTCAGAGTAGAACTGTGCTCTAGAGGTTTTCAATGGGTAATTTTTTGGAAGCAGATCTCCTGGCCTCTGAGTGGACTCGAATTTCTAACCTTTTGGTTAGCAGCCCTACGTGTTAACCATTTACATCACCCAGGGACTCCGACACAGCCCTATAGATCAGTTTTTCTCAACAAGGAGGAGTCATTTAGCATTGTGAGGAGACATTTTTGGTTGTCACAGCTGGAGCTGTGCTACTGGCATCTAGTGGGTAGAGGTGAGGGATGCTGCAATGCACAGGACAGCTGCCAACAATGAAGCATTATGTGGTCCAAAGCGCCAGTAGTGCCAAGGTTGAGAAAGCCGGCCCTAGATGAGCGGTTCTCCTGGAGAGCTTTTCAAATACACTGATCCTGGGCTCCACCTCAGACCAATTAAATCAGAATCTCTGAGGGGTGGGACCTGGGCTTTGGTGTTTTTCAATAAAGCTCCCCAGGCGATTCTAATGTGCAGTCGGGTTTGTCCTTGAGAGTCAATCTTTGAAAGTTAAAACATCTTTGAAAGAAACAATATAATCCAGGATTAATTAGAGCAGGAACAATGTGGAGGGTGTTCTGGATGCCACTTGATTTAAGATTGAGAGATCCTGCTATTACTGACCTAGCTTTTTAACTGGTAAATTGGAGTCGATATTTGCCACTTGTGTTTCTGGAGTGTGATGAAGATAAATTGAGTTAAGGGTGCCCAAGAGTTTTAACATTAGTAAAATCAACTGATAGAATAAATAAGTATAAGCAGCTGCTTACAGTTAGATATCAAAACACCAGAAAATCTTTGAAGAAATCTTACAGATGATGGAGGGACAGCAGCGTTTGTTTTCCATGAGTCTCAGCAAAGGAACAATAATAGGGAAATCTTTACCAAAAATTTAGATTTAATTATGTTGGCTATGCAGTTAGAGTGCATACCCTCTTGTTGGCTTTGTTTGGCTATTTCACCTATTAGTTAATCAATCCCTGGCCAATTTTTCATCTGTGAAGGGTATTGCTGCTGCTGACCAATGTCTTTTTAGGGAAAGAGGAAAAAATACCTCTTCAAAAAGTACAGCATGATATGGAAATCAACCTTTAGCAATGTGTGTATGTGTGTGTGAGAGAGAGAGAGAGAGAGAGTGAGAGAGAGAGAACTATTAAGAGATGGAAACTCACTCACCTGGAATAGAGCAGGTAGACATGGCCTGCATTCATTTATTTTTCTATCTATATCCTGCTACAGGAGAAAAAAGACCAAGTATACTTCTACAGACCAGTAGCTTCTTTTATATTTACAGGGCAGATATAACTTTGTTGTTAGGCACACCAAATAAAAATGGAGTATATAGGACCCAGAATCTCTAAGATCCTGTGCATTTCAACAGCAGTCGCTTGCATTTGCATATCACTGTCACTTTCAAAGCACTGTGACACACATTTCTCTTTGGGTCTTCCCAAAACTCTGATTGAAGTAGAGATTATTATTTTGTTTTCACAAATGAGGAACCTGAGATTTAGAGATACAGGTGAGTCTAGAGCATCAGTCTTTTTCAGTTTCTTTTTCACACTGATTCTAGAATTACATCTGGTCTCTTCATTGAGATGTCAGCTGCTCTGTGAACTATATCTAATGTACTAATAGTAGAGATTTAAACAATAACACTGAGTAATTTTATTTCCTGCCACATGGAGTAGTGCCTAAGGCATTTGACTGCTAACCAGAAGTCTGGCAGTTCAAACCCACCAGCCACTCCTTGGAAGGAAGACGGCGCAATCTACTTCTGTAGTGATACCACTTTGGAAACACAAGGAGGGGTCTCTATGGGTCAGACCCGACTCAACGGCAGTGAGTTTGGTTTGGAGTAATAAAATTGCATCTGTATGTTTCTGATAATGTATGTTTCATAACACCTAGTGTACTACTTCTTAGCAGAGGATCAATTGAAAACAATTTTTAGGTTTAACAATCCAAATGGGAAGCTCTCTTCTCTTTTCTATAGATTCTAATGGCTATTGTAAGCTTTCTTTAAAAGACTTTTTTTTTTTTTTTTTAAGGTATGGAAAACGATCTAGCCCTGAGGCACTGATTTCAGACCTCTTGATGAGAGAGAGCACAGAAAATGTCCCCAGAACTAGGTAAGAAAAGGCTTGTGATGCAGACTTTAATGCGGAGCCTATGGTGCTCAATGGTGGGAGGCTGGAGATGACTTCATAGTGGGGGGCATTAGAATGAGGTCTTAAGACTAGGTAGGTGTTCTAGCTACCTCGTGCCACTCTGACAACAATACACCACAACTGGAATGGCTTGAAGAAAAGGAGTTTATTCTCTTACAGTTCGGAAGGCTAGAAGTCCGAGTTCAAAATGCCAGCTCTAGGGGCTGTGTGAGAGCCTCTTGATCTTGGGCTGCAGCTCTGCCTCTTGCTCCCAACCCACTGAAGCTAGAGGCATCTCTTCAAAGCAGCTACTGGCTACTGAGGCTAACAAGCCCAAGGATGACAAAAAATGGCACAGTCCCGATGTTACCAAACCACATGGCAGGCTATTAATTTAAGTCCATTGTAAGTCCCGAGACAGAATATGGCAGGCTGCTGAACAACGACATGTGGGGCTCAAGTGTGCCATAAACTAGAGACCATTCCCCAAGGCTTCTGCTTATATACAGGAAGCAGCCCACATTCCCTAAGGCAGCTACTCAGCTGCTCACAGTAGATTCCACCATGGAGTTGATTACCAGTCTCATCATGGGGAGTACTACATCCAGCTGCCCAGCCACTCAACCAGGCCCAGCCAAGTTGACACACAAACTGAACTACCACAGTAGGATTTGGGCAGGCAGGAATGAGGAATGAGGTAGGGGAGGTTCTTTCTTTTCGTGTACTCATTTGTGATTCTCTAAACTTCTGTGGGGAAATATTTTCAAGCCCAAATTATCAGCTGCTCTTTTGAAAATGTTAAACTTGAGGAACTTTTGCCTCAGACATTACTCTATAGAATTTCCAACTAGAATTGGGGGAGTCCCTAAATAAATTGAAATGCTTTAGCTGGGACCTTTTTTTTTTTTCATTTTTTCATATTCTGTGTTCAATATCTAGATGTCCTAGGGAGTGTTCCTGATGGGTCTTGGTCCAATGTTCCTGGCTTTACTTGAAGCTGTAGATAAATCATGGAGTGCTCTTGTTTTGACTTACATTTTAGCTCAATTGATAACCACAATTTATTGCATTCAGTGAATGCATGTTGAATGAAGTATTGTTCTTAGGAGCTTGTCTGTAGCTACAAGTCTTTTGTCAGCATGTGGATCTGTCTTAGAAAGAGGTCCCCACCAATATCTAAGTGTCATATGTTGGGCTAGGAGTCTGGTGCCTCTTGGATAAGGAGTGCTGCTAAAAAAGGAACCTGGTCCTTCTCAGTTTTCATAACTGCCTAGGTTCTCTGTCCTCTGCCCTCAGGCCTCTACCCTCAGTAAGGTTACATTGCACATAGTCTGTTCATTTCTATGGTGGCTTGTCTACCTTTAACTCAAAGCTCTGTAACATTAAGGATCAAATTCCCCAGAAGAGGTCACTAGAACACTTGCTCAGTGACTAGGACTCAAGAGTCACTCTTCCTTGGGGTCTTCCCTAGAGAATCCTAGGGCCCGCTGAACCTCTGCCTGCCCTCCCACCCATCCTCCTCAGTTGTCATGTGAAATGGTCAGCTTGGGTGAAGAATGCAAGTATAGAGTTCTTAGATTTGTTTTCTCTGAGAAAAATTTTGATTTAGACTGGAATAAAACTCCAGTACTCTTGTCCCTGGAGGTGCCAGCCTAGACTTAAACATCAAATGCTCACAGATTCTTGGAATATAACAAAGTACAAAGGAAGCAGGTAGAAAATTCCTAAGTGTTGCCTTTAAATACTAAAATGATAAGTGCCTTTTCAGGTCTGATGGATATTCATATCATATTTGCCACAGTAAAAAGGTTAGTGTTGACTCCATCTACTCAAGGTTAGGACGATAACAATCCAGGACTACTTAGAGCTTTGCTGGTCTTTGTTTTATGGCTTTAAAGCACAGGACTAGTTCAAGAACTAAAGTTAATTGCACTTTGAATGAGAGCCTCAACCATGTGCAGTTAGAGACAAAACTTGACAACCTTAAAGTTGCCTATGAATGCTACTTTATTAAAAAGGGTCCTTCATAGTCTAATAAATAGCATCTTACTACATAAAAAGGCTTTCAGGAAAACAAGGGAGCATATTCAAAGAGTAGAGTGACAATAACTTTCTTGTTACAGTTTTGTGTGATTCCTGTAGTTCTGATTTTCAGAAATGTTACAAAGTTCTTTGACTCATTTGATGCATACAAAACCTTCTAAACACTCCCTGGGTGCTTTGCCTGAGACTCACTTGTTTAGTGAAAGCTATTCAGCTGGGGCTTTGTACACTATGCCACTGTCTCACATCCTGATATTCTACTGGCCTCCTATTTACAATGCCAACAGCAGCTTTTCCAATAATTTCAGTTCAGAACTGAGTGTCTCACTGTTCCCAGGATGTTGGGAAGCTTCTCCTACATGTTTTGCTTATGTTTTACAGGCTTGAAGATCCTTCTATGTGGTGATGGGAAGTGAAACTTGCTCTCCAGTCTTTTCCTATTTTTCAACCCATATTTCATACTGTGAAACCTGACTCTGCCTGTCCTACCAATGCATGCAGCCACTGTGCTGAACTCTGCACGGTTTTCCTTTGTCAACATTGTATATATGTATGTTTAAATAAAGTACCATGCATTCAAAAGCGTATCCTCCTCAGTGGAAAATCTGTTACTGCAATAGTGAACATTACTTGAAATTATTCATTAACTTACAGTCACTCCCATGTAGCAGATTCAGGGCTTGTTTCATCACTATTAAAGCAGTGGCTTTGAAAGATATAAAGATATGATATTTGTGTATGTGTGTGTATAAGATATAGAAGTGTTTAGAAACTTAGAGCAAGGGAATGCTAGTTAGGGAAATTTTTCTGACCTCCTTGCTCTTCACATGGAACCCTCGTTAACCTCCTGTATGTGTGTCATCAGCAGAAGAGACTGCTGTCTAATTGGTGTTGAATTACTCAATCAGCAAGGTAAGTATCAGCTGACTTTGCTTACTTACTAATCTGTAGTGAACAATTTCACATTTTTTCACTACATCAAAGATTCTGCTTCTACATATGGCTGGCATAGCTACCTCTCTCTCAACCCCACAGCACCTTCCTACAGAACCAAAGCCTCTTTTCAAATTTACAATCCCTGACAGAGATAGTGAACCCAGTAAGTAAGGTAAATACTTGCTTACTTGTGCTTACTTACTGATCTGTAGTGAACAGTTTTCACACGTTTTCACGTCATTTTTCACCATGTGAAACTTCACTACATATGGTAGGTAGTTAAGGTCATTGTTAACTTGGCTGGGCCTGGTGGATGGCTGGGCAGCTTGGTCTAGTTATTCCCCATGGTGAGACTGGCAATCAGTTCCATAGTGGAATCTACTGGAGCAGCTGAATAGTTGTTTATGTATGTGGTCTGCTGCCAGTATATAACAAGCAGCTTTGAGGAAGGTCTCTAGTTTTTTGGCACTCTTGAAACCTGCATGTAGCCAAGTCATTGTTTCAGCAGCCTGCCATGCCCTGCCAATCTTGGGACATTTTCTGGACCTGAATTAGTGGCCTACCATGTTGTTTGGTGATATTGGGATTGTGCCTTTTTACTTGTTGACCTTGGGTTTGTCAGCCTCAGCAGCCAGCAGCTGCCTGAGTGAAGAAAAGCCTTTAGTTTCAGTGGGCCAGGAAGAGGAGGCAGAGCTGAAGCCCAACATCGAGGGGCTTTCACCCAGCCCCTAGAGCCTGGCATTTTGAACTCGGACTTCTAGTCTCCAAAAATTGGAAGAATAAACTCTTCTTTGTTAAAGCCATTCCACCTGTGGTATTTTCTGTTAGAGAGGCACAAAGTAACTAAAACACTACAAATTAGGAAACACAAGCAAGCTCATGCTTACCTTGCTTAATGGGTAATACACCCCTGTGTTGGAGGAGCTCTGGTGGCATTGAGCTGCTAACCAAAACGTCAGTGATTTGAAACTACAGGCTGTTCTTGCAGGAGAAAGATGAGGCAGTCTGCTTCTATGAAGATTTATAGCCTTGGAAACCCTATGGGGCAGTTCTTCTACTCTGTCCTCTAGTGTCACTGAGCTGGAATCAGCTTGATGGCAGTGGGTTTTGTGGGTTTACTTCTGTGTCTAATAGAAATTTTTGCAAAATGTTTCATGTCCGCTCTGTCCCAGATGGTAGCCACTAGCCACATGTAAAATGGCTTGTGGAAATATGAAGCTGAATTTTAAATTATATTTCATTTTAATTAATTTAAATACAAATAGCCACAAGTGGCTAGTGACTACCATATCTGACAGTCAAGATCTATATATCTGTTTAGCCCACCAGTATCTTGGAACTTGAGTCATAAACAAAAATATACCAAGAAGGTGATTATTTTTTCACAAAATATGTGGCATATTAATTTATCTAAGGATTATTAAACTGCTCCATCCTTTAAGTATGTATTTATATGCACTTAATTTTAAAATTAATATTATTAGATTCTTACAAGTAATTTCTAAGTCAAAGAAAAAGGGCTCTCATCCCATATTGGTATTTTGAATCATGCTGTCCAAAACATGTACAAATATTTTTATGTCACATCTTAATACTGTTTATAAAAAAACCTAAAAATAACAATATATATCATGGCTTAGGGAATTTTATAGTGTACAAAATAAACTGTATAAAAGGAAGTCTAATGTATCTTTACCCAATGATGTCAATGATGCTAAAAAGCATAATTTTTAAAATGAAATTTATATAAAACATATGCCATTTGTCTAAAACAGGGCTTCGAACCGGTTCTTTCTGATTCAGTCATGGCCAACAAAGCAACACTGGAATGGCCTTGAATTTGTAAAATATGGGTGTGTACAGGAACAGGAAAAAAAAAGTGTAGGTCAACATTCTATTAGTAACTTAATCTCCATCTTAGAAAACAATGACAGCATGAACATTGCGTAGCAACCAAATCTCTTGATTGGCACAGTGAGAAACAACTGTGCCCAGCTCAAAGATGGCAGCTGATTGCGCCACTTTAAATGTGTGTCACTCTTCACAGTCCTGCTAATACTCCAACAGGCTCCTGAAAGAGCTCACTGTGTCTCTTCCATGACTCCCATTTCAGAGCCTGAAAAGTTAAACATTAAACAACCTACATATATATACTCCATATACTTTGATATGTACTATAGGCCTTGAGTCTCTGCCTCTTCACTTTATCTTACTGGAAGGGAGACTCAGCTTTCATACCCTGGAGGACTGTGGTTTTGATTCAGTGACTTCCAAGTTCTCTGGCCTCAAATTCACTAAACTTCTGAGTTCTCATCCATAAAATAAGGGTGATAATTCCTGCCTTGCTTTCCCTATAAATACTGTGATCAAAATTCAAGTTAAGATAATGTTACAAGTTAGTACTAGAAGGGAAGTGAATGATGATTTCTGAGAAAGAAGAAATACTAGTACCAGAAGGGAAGTTTTTGATGATTTCTGACTTGCATTATGTATTACTTTCCTACGGCTGCTCTAACAAAGTATCACAAAATAGGTGGCTTAAAATGACAGAAATTTATTGTCTCTCAGTTCTGGAGGCTAGAAGTTTGGAATCAGGGTGCTGGCGGCATTTATTGCTTCCTTTTGAGGGCTCTGAGATAGACTCTGTCCCATGCTTCTCCCTAGCTTCTGGTGACAGCCGACAATCTTTGGCATTCCGTTGATTTGTAGTTGCTGTCACCATCACGTGATGTTCTTCCCTGTATGTGTCTGTGTCTCTTCACTTCTTTCATAGGGACACTCACTACTCATGTTGGATTAGTACCCACCCCACTCCCGTATGACCTCATGTTAACAGATAGCATCTTCAAAGACCCTGTTTCCAAATGAGATCACATTCCCAGGTATGTAGGACACAATTCTATCCATAGCAAATTACACATTCCTAATAAATAAGAATTAGCTTTAAGAAACACAATGAAGGTAAGCTGCAAAAAAAAAAAAAAAAAAGCAAAACTATATTCTAAGAGTTTCTCTATAGCAATATTTCTCAAACATTTATAGCTGCTCACCTTCTTTGGAACAGGTTTAAAGGCTTAAGACCACTCACTTGCCATTGCAAAAAATAGTAATAAACCTCACTAGTGTTAAAATAAGGACAGTTCAGTTTTCACTGATGAGGCACCTTTGAGCAATAAAATCATTATCAAGGACATCTATAAAGATTTATTAAGTTCTTCTCTGATCCCAGCTCTGTTCTACACTTTATAAGGCATAATTGTGCATCATTTTTTGCACATGTCATCTTTGTTTTCATTTTGGTCTTTATGATGCCCATGATAGTCAAGCATCTTTCTGATAGGTGAGAAAACTGAGGCCTAGGGAAGAAGTAACTTACCCCACCTCCTATCAAGTTAGTGGAACTGGATGGCAGCTCTCCTACTTGACATCTTTGCCCTGCCTGATGATATCTTCCAGAAGAAATAAGTGGATACCAGGTAATATATGATTTAGTTAACAATATAACTTTGGCACATGTTCTGGTTACCAAGTACTGCTCTGACAAGAATATACCACAAGTGGGATGGTCTTAACTAATAGGAGTGTGTTCTCTCATAATCTGGAGGCTTTAAGTCCAAGTTCAAAGTGCCAGGTTCTAGGAGCTAGGTGAAAGCCCCTCAGCCTTGGGCTTCAGCTCTGCCTCTAGCTCCTGGCCCACTGAAGCTAGAGGCTTTTTTACTCCAGCTCCTGGCTGCTGAGGCTGCCAAGGCCAGTGTTGACAAGTAAAAAACGCACAGTCCTAATGTTACCAAACCACACAGCAAGCCAATAATTCAAGTCCATTTGAAGTCCTGAGATCGGCAGAGCAAGGCAGGCTGCTGAACAATGACACAGCTACATGCAGGGTCCAAGCATGTCATAAGGTAGAGACCATTCCCAAAGCTTCTGCTTATATACAGGAAGCAGACAACATGCCAAAGACAAACATACTCAGCTGCTTGTGGTAGATCCCACCATGGAGTTGATTACCAGTCTCATCATGGGGAATAACTACCACCAGCTGTCCAGCCACTCAACCAGGCCCAGCCAAGTTAACACACAAACATAACCACCACAGCACACTTAAAACAAATTAGAGAATAACTAAAGTACTAAATTGTGACAATACTTGGGGTCACTCCAAGTTGGGATCAACTCAGTGGCACTGGTGGTGGCGGTGGTGGAATGTGTATTGAACATTGGGAATCCAAGGACTACGAATAATTTCTTAGGGAATTTACACCTAATTCCAAAACCAAAACATATAATTACAGTGCATTATTAGAAGTACAAAGATGAGAGTGTTAGAGGTTTGGGGTGTAGACAGGTACTAGAATCTTCCTAGGCATGCCTCCCTTTGGAGTTTCCTGATAAATAGTACATAAAATAACTGCCAAATGAGGAACAAAGTGTCAGGTGGGCAAACACTCAATGAGGCAGAAGGCAGCTCTGATCTGGTTAACTGAATTGGGGTGACTTGCCAAAGCCTGGGGTTGTGGGGTGTACCTCTGCCTTCCATACCACATGTTAGCATCCTGCTGGAGAGTGGCAGAAAGAGTTAGATCTTTGTGGCAGACTCCTAAATCCACTTACCAAGCAGCCACATAGACAAATAGGGCCATTCTGCCTTACCTAGCAGCAAATGGAACAAGAGAAGGAGGAGTTGTAAATTTACATTAATCTTCAATTCAGTGGCTCTGCATGGCTAATGAATCAATGTGTCTAACAAATTAGTCAGAATAGTAGCTCCCTTTCCTTGCAGTGGGTAATAGGAAAAGACCATAGAGCAAGGAGCCAGAAACCTGGGATTGGAATTTTCCTTTATGGATCAAAGCTAAAACTTGGAAATTCTATTTAAAACAAACAAACAAACAAACTCAAGCTCCTCAAATTCAATATATTCAAAATTGGTGTTCCCCAGCTCAGGGGCAGAAATATCTCCTTCCTTACCAAGAATTGAGTCTATAGTGTAGACTGGAGCTATCAAGGAAACTCCCTGCCTAAGCTGAGGTGAGTGAATGAGATAGGCCAGACTTCTGGAGCAGCTGATGATGGAGGTTTGAAAGATGAGCAGTGATTGTCAGATGAATGTGAGAAAGGATGTAGAGGACATGTAGACATGAGTGAACATTACATATTTTGATTACTTTTTAATGACTCTTGAGTCCCACACTTTGAATTTGACCATATACTAGACCGGGATTGTGGAGTCACTGTTTTAAGGGGAAAATCCCATTTGGGATGAAATGAAGTCCCACAGCCAACTTCAACTCTTTTCTTCTAGATTTCCTCTTTTTTTTCCACCCAATCCTACCTGTTCTTCCTATAGACCCAGCTCCAGGGGCAAACTGACCTCTCTACCAATGTTCTTAATTCAGCTAAATCAGGATTAAACTTCTTACATGAGGACTGACCAACATAGCCTAATGTCTCTTAACCGTGGGGCATATGGACAAATTTACAAGTTCAGAGAATACATATTGCGGGGTTGGTTTCACTCCCTAATTCAGGAAGGATGGGGCCCATCATCTCTTTTACAACATTTTAACTCTGTTCATTATCTTCCAACCTCTTCCTCTGGCTTAGATAATAAGGGTCAGGGAAGGGGGCAGATACAAAGAAAAGGGAACGTTAGTTCTGGTTTGGAAAAACCCACTCTATCACTCTGTGCATCCCTTTAGGTGAAGGAAAAATGACTGATGCAGCTGACCAACACCAGCCCATGTAGAGATTTGGACAATATTACTGATGACAAAAAAGTGAATAAGATGGCAATTAATTGCTTCTTTTTTTTTTCAATGCACATATATTATGTTTATATGGTTATTTATTACTATGTGTGCAATAGAAAAACATTTTTTTTCCTCTTTGCAGGACATTGGAGTCAGTTATCATAACTAAACATGTTTTCCATGACTGTAAAAGGAAACAGTCTTTTGAATGAGGAATTTCAGTAGAATCTTCTTTTATTGTGGTTCTTGGGTAGGAGTATTATGATATTGTCACAACTAAATTATTGCCTTTTTCTTCTGCCTATTAGAAAAATTAGCACAGTGTGAAATCACATAGAATGTCTTTCCCTTTTTAAAATCTGAATGGAATAACATAATTAATACTATGTGTCATCTGAGCTCATTTTTTAACGTGCTAAGTAATAGCTATCAATTTAAACTCGTTCTAATGCTGTAGGACTGAACCACTCTGCAGTTACAGGAAGGGGGTGGTTGTGTGTGTTCTGATGTCTTCCTTGGTGCTTGACATGTAGTAGGTGCTCAGAGAGAGCTAATTTAGTCTGGAAATGATTGTGCTGGCTGAGAGAGATCCCAGAGGAGCCAGAACAAACAGCATGTTTGGTGAGCACTTCACAAAGGCTGTTTGTCTTTCTTTCAGGAGGCACGGGGACCATTGATTCAGAGGCTTGTCAAAAGGACAAGAGTTTATTTCACTATAGCTTTCCAGAGCTTTGAAATTTATAGATAAATTGACTAGACTGTTCTTTCGCACCTCAGAAGTTTTATTCTTTTAGTATGACATTCATAAATAACTCCTACCTCCCGCATCTTGATAATTGTGGTAACACAATTCTCTGAGATGTCTTTAGGATCATTAATAATTTTTCCATGACTTTCAATATAGTGATAATTCTGGAATTCTTAACAACTGTTACCACTTATATTGGAATACTAATTATTAATTAATTGGAATACTAATGTATTCACTCTGATTTGAGGCACGTCTTAAAATTATTTTTGTCCTTAGATAAATTATATTTATATTTAAGCTTGTAAAGAGTTTTGGTCTCTTTTAAAAAAACAGTAACTTTTTTTTTTTTTCCTGCAAGATACTGATTCTCTAGTCCTAATTTCAGGGTTCTTTGTTTTCTCAGAAGTTAATTGAGTTTGACACTTGATTAGTTCAGTATATTTATTTAAAATTTGGCTAGCCTTATTTTTTTGGGCTGCTATAGTAGGGTATTATGAAGCAATTTAAAGTTAAAATGAGAGCCTTTGAGTTGAATATAAAAACTGTGTTTTACCATTCTTCTCACTTCATAACATCTTACTGTTTGGAAATTATCTACTAGAGAGCATACCAAAACCAAAAAACTCACTGCCAACAAGTCAGATCCGACTCATAACAACCCCTCCTTGGGTTGCCGAGGCAGTATGACTACGGAAGTAGATTGCCCAACTTTCCTTCCGAGGAGTGGCGGGTGGGTTTGAACCTCCAGCCTTCTCATTAGCAGTCAAGTGCCTTAGGCACTACACTACCAGAGAGCTTAGCATCATTCAAAGGGTTTTTCAATGAAAAGCTGCATGACATAACTTGAGTTTTATTTATTCTAATACCTACATCTTTTATTTCACTGCCAAACCTTTTCAAACCATAGCTACCTACTAAATTAACTGGTCTGTGAATTTTAATACAAGAATAAGCAATGTTGACAGAACATATTTAATACAGTAATTCTTCCTAAAAGACGGATTTTTTGACCAAGTTAAATGGAATCAGCTGATTTCTGGTAGTTTTCTAGAGTCCCCAGGATGTTATCAATTCCTGAAACATTCATTGAATATCTCTGTCACAGGTACTATGTGAAGTTCTAAGGGTGATATAAAAATGAGTAGGACTGTTTTCCTCCTCTTAAAGACCTAATGATTTATGAAGGAGAAAGACACATGCTTAAGTGACTATAATACAAAATAATTCATAATTAAGATTAAAATAGAAGCATAAAGCAAGTATTACAGGAGAACAGGGGAGGCTGACATCATTTCCACTGGTGTATGTGGGGAGCAGGAGGTGCTATTTGAATTAGACCTTGATGAATGGCAATTGCTCAATAGTCTCCTCTTTACTTTTATAGATCTCAAAGTCAGCAATTGTCTTCATTCTTAACTCCACTATAGTCCTAGAAAAATGGTTGTGCAGGTGTCTAAGCCAGCTCAAACCAGGATTCTGAGATGGCCATCTGGGGAAGTGGTAACTGGCCATATATCCTAGAACCAAAACAACAACAAAAAACTTATTGATGTCGATTCCAATTCACGATGACCCCAGGTGTTAAGAGCAGAATTATGCCCCTTGGGGCTTTCTTGGCTATTATCTTTATAGAAACAGATTGCCGGGTCTTTCCTCCAGTGTTGCTGGTTGAGTTTCAGCCACCAACCTTCAGGATAATAGATCAGTACAAACTGTTTGTGCCTCCCAGGGACCCATCCATCCACTCCAGAGCAAGGATCTGAGTTGATATGCATGGGAGGAGGGATGAGAGAGAAGGACCATGGAGGGAATGGGATGGCATCTGTCCTCTCTTGCCACACATGCCTCCACTCTGAAAATGAGAGACTGATTTTGGGTCCCAATATGAGAAGGGTTAGTACTCAGAGCTAACAGTACCATATTTTTAAAAGATATGACATTCTGGACATTGCATATGCTGCTTTGGAGTCTAAGTGACAAAATGTAATGGGGTGGGGGTGAGATTCTCTTCTCCCCACACAGACACTGGAGTAATCTCAGCACCTAGGCACTCAAGTGACTATCAGAGACCAAGTGTTGTACCTGGCTGGCCATGCAAGAAGAGAGATTGGATCTTGGTAGGGCACAGCACTCAGCAGCTGTGGCTGACAGGCCAGTCAGTATTGAGGCCTAGTAGGGTGTGATAGTTGGAGCTGTGTGTCAACTTGGCTGGACCACAGTTCTGTGTGGTTTAAGCAGTTGTGATGTGGGTTGTTCCAATGATGGGATCAGATGTATATGTTTTGAGCAGCCAATCTATTGAAAGGGAGTTTCCCTAGAGGTGTGGCCTGCTTCCAGTATATTTATGGACTTGCTGGGAAAAGAGACACTCTTCTGTGGATCAGGATTCTGTTGTGCTGCCTATAACTGTCCGTGAGTGAACAATCCACCATTTGGCCTGGAGATCTTGGATTCATCATTCGTTCAAGTCAACAGCCAGTATACTGCCTGCCAACCTTGAGCTTGTCAGCCTCAGCAGCTGCGTGAGTCAAGAAAAGCCTCCAGCTTGATGTTTGATCCAAGAATTTGGGACTTGCCAGGTTCTATAAGTGTATGAGCCATTTTCCTAAGATAAATTCTCTTTCTCTCTCTATGTAAGCTTTACTGGTTTTGTTTCTCTAGAGAACCCAGTCTAACACATAGGGTGAGCAACTATCCTGGTCTTCCCAGGACTACCCCAGTTTTGAAGTCCTGGGAGATACAAATGGTTAAAGTGCTCAGATGCTAAGCAAAAATTTGGAGGTTTTAGTCCACCCAGAGGTGCTTGAAAGAAAGGTTGGTGATCTACATCCTAAAAATCAGCCATTGAAAACCCTGTGGAGAACAGTCCTACTCTGACACTCATGGGGTTGCCATGAGTTGGAATCAACTTGATAGCAACTGAGAACTGGCGTCTGGTTTCAGCACTGAAAGCTCTGCATCCCAGGAAACCCCTCAGCCTCAAGCAAACTGGGACAATTGGACACCCCACCATGGTAATGAACTCATTTTGTGAGCTTATTTTAAGAAAAAATATGTTCTGAGTGCCAAACTCATTAAAAGTGAGCGTCTCAACCAGCAGTGAGCATTGACACACCTGAATGTAAATATTCAACCACATGTCATTTCCCTAATTGATCTTACAGTACACTAGTTAGTTTACATAATTGTAAAAGGTTATGTTAAAACTCCCATGATAGAGAAACATCAGCAGTAAAGATATTAAGAATGTCTTATAATTTTTAGACCAGCCACTTTCATATCCTAATATTATAAATACATTGGCTCTGTGAATGCATAAATATTTAATTTCATGGATAATTAACTCTTTATAAGAAAAATGATTTCAACTTGAAATCCTAAATAGCTATTTGCCTTCTGAAGTTCTAAAGTTTGCAGGTTTTGTTTTGTGATAAGAAATTGGGTATGAACAAGCTTTTTGTTGAGAAGCAAGTATTTGTTGAGGAGTTAGTATAAACTGATGCTTAATTTAATTTGATTCTTTTAATCCTCATATAAACAATAAGAGGCAAGTATTATTGGTCACATTTTACAAATGAGGAAACTGAGATACAGAGGTGAAATGAAACAAGCCACCATCACTAGTAATTGATGAAGCTGGACCTCCAATCTGGGCCAATTTGACTATGCAGCCCACATTTTTTGTCTTATGTTTTTCTACCTACAGGGATTTAAAATCATTGTATTCCTATCAGTAGAGTTCCAATCCATTGTTCAGTGATATGTCATGCAGTATAGTCATAAGAGGAGCTCTGGTGGTACAGTGGATAAAGCATTTGGCTTCTAACCAGAAGGTAGTGGTTCAAATCCACCAGCTGCTCTGCAGAAGGAAGACAGGGCAATCTACTTCGGTAAAGATCTACAGCCTCAGAAATCCAATGGGGGTAGCTATGAGTCAGAACTAGGAGGTCTGGTAGTGTAGTACCTAAGGCACTTGACTGCTAAGCAGAAGGCTGGCGATTCAAACCCACCAGCCAATCCTCGGAAGGAAGGTTGGTCAATCTACTTCCGTAGTGATACTGCCTCAGAAACCTAAGGAGAGGTCGCTATGGGTTGGGTCTGACTCAAGGGCACATAACAACAACAGTAACATGAGTCAGAACTGACTCGATGGCAATGAGGTGTTTTTTTTTATTTTTTTCCCATGGCCATAAGAGCAGTCCCTGGGTGACGCAAACAGGCAAGTGCTTGACCATTAGCTGAAAGGCTGGCAGTTCCACCCACCCACAGGCTCTTCGAAAGACAGGCCTAGTGATCTGCTTCTGAAAGGTCACAGTCTTGGAAATCCTATGGAGTATGTCTGCTCTGTCCACGTAGGGTCACATGGGATCACCATGAGTGAGAATCAACTCGTTGGCCACAAACAACAACACTGTTATCAGGGAGAGGCAGCAGAGAACTGCTAAGATGTAGACTTTGGTGTTAGAAACACCCAGGTTTTTGGTTTTTATCTTTCTGAAATGACTCTTTTCATCCCCAGAAATGCATTTTCCCTACATGTCTTATTATTTATATATTATTAGGTGTATTGAGTTGGCCCCAACTCATAGCCACCCTGTATACAACAGAACGACATACTGCCCCGTCCTGCATTATTCTCACAATCCTTGCTATGTTTGAGCCCATTATTGCAGTCACCATGTCAATCCATCTTGTTGAAGGTTTTTATCTCTTTTGTTGACCCTCTACCCAGAATGATATCCTTCTCCAGGGACTGGCCTTTTCTGACAACCTGACCCAAAGTATGTGAGATGAAGTCAGGCCATTCTGGCTTCTAAGGAGCAGTCTGGCTACACTTCTTCCAAGACAGATTTGTTCATTCTTCTGGCAGTCCATGATATTTTCAATATTCTTTGCCAATACCACAATTAAAATGCATCAATTCTTCAGTCTTCCTTATTCATTGTCCAGCTTTCACATACATATGAGGCCATTGAAAATACCAAGGCTTGGGTTAGACATACCTTAGTCTTCAAAGTGACATCTTTGCTTTTTAACACTTTAAAGAGGTCTTTTGCAGCAGATATGCACAGTGCAATAAGTTGTCTGACTTCTTGACTACTGCTTCCATGGGTGCTGATTGTGGATCCAAGTAAAATGAAATCCTTAACAACATATCTTTATTCCATTTATTGTGATGTTGCTTATTAGTCCAGTTGTGAAGATTTTCATTTTGTTTATGTTGAGGTATAATCCATACTGAAGATTGCAGTCTGATGTCCATCATCAAGTGCTTCAAGACTTCTTCACTTTCAGCAAGCAAAGTTGTGTCATCTGTATATCGCAGGTTGTTAATGTGTTTTCCTCCATTCCTGATGTCATGTTCTTCTTATAGTCCAGCTTCTTGGATTATTTGCTCAGCATACAGAATAACTGGTGAAAAGATACAGCCCTAATGTACACCTTTCCTGATTTTAAACTGTACAGCATCCCCTTGTTCCATCCCCTTGTTCTATTCTCTTGGTCTGTATAGATTCCTCATGAGCAAAATTAAGTATTCTGGAATTCCCATTCTTTGCAATGTTATCCATAATTGTTATGATCCACACAGTTAAATGCCTTTGCATAGTCTATAAAATATGGGTAAACATTTTTCTGGTATTTTTTGCTTTCAGCCAAGATCCATCTGACACCAGAAATGATATCCCTTATTCCATGCCCTCTTCTGAATCTAGCTTGCAGTTTTGGCAGTTTCCTGTCAATATACTGCTACAACCAATTTTGACTTATTTTTAGCAAAATTTTACTTGCATGTGATATTAATGATATTATTCAATAATTTCCAGATTCTGTTGGATCACTTTTCTTTGGAATGGGTACAAATATGGATCTCTTCCCGTTAGTTGGCCAGGTAAGCTGTCTTCCAAATTTTTTGGCATAAATGAGTGAACACCTCCAGCTCACTCACTTTCAGAAACAGATAGCCTCATCCTCCTTCTCAGTTTAAGTTTGGAAGGTGTTCTGAAAACTTGTCCACCATGGGTGACTCTGCTAGTATTTGAAATATTGACGGCCCAGCTTCTAGCATCACTGCAATAAGCAAGCCAACATAATATGACCAACTGACAGATGAGTGGTGGCCTAAATGTCTACTAAATGTCTAGTGTGTCTAATACTTATATAGCCACACTAGGTTGTTTTTTTTTTTTTTAACCTATCTTGTTTTACCCATTTAACTTCACCCTTTTTGAGCCACTAAGTTATAGTTGTATCTCTTGCAACAAAATAGACACTAAATCAAACCCACTGCCATTCAGTTGATTATGACTCATAGTGACTCGATAGGACAGAATATAACTGCCCATAGGGCTTCCAAGGCTATAAATCTTGATGGAGGCAGACTGTCTCGACTTTCTCCTGCGGAGTGGCTAATGAGTCTGAACCACCAACCTTTTGATTAGCAAACAAATACATTAACCACTTCACCAGGAGGACTCTTTAGCAATAAAATGTAGCTATTTTAAAGCTATAAATAGTAAGCTCTTTTAACTATCAAGTTTAGACTACAACTGACCCTTGAACAATATAGGTTTCAATTGCACAGGTCCGTTTTCATGTGTATTTTTTCAATGTGATAGAAGGGTTCCAACTTTTCAAGACTACTTCTGACTTCTATTATGACACGGACTCGTCTATGATATGGGCACTGAAATAAAGCATGTGGTGCAAGAAGGATTGGTATCATACAGATAAAATTTTTTTTTTAATTTTATTTTGATTTGGGTGCAGATTTAGAGAGTAAAATCACTTTTCATACAGCAGTTCACATATACTTTGTCTCACGTCATTGACCAAAATTTACAATGCAACAGCTCCCCTCCCACTTCCTCCCCATAGTT
>NW_006921595.1:11616702-11648543 GCF_000298275.1 Orycteropus afer afer | reverse complement strand
ATTCATTATCCAGCTCTCACATGCATACGAGGTGATTGGAAATATCATGGCTTGTGTCAGGCACACCTTAGTCCTCAAGGAGATATCCTTGCTCCCTACTTTAACTTAATGAGTAGGAAATAATAATCCTGCTGTACAACTAATACACTTATCTGTTGTGTGTATGTATGAGTGTCTTCATTGAAAATCTAATTCCTGTATGGCAAAAACTATGTTAATTGTCTATGTTTTCGGTAAGGCTTCTGGTCAATAGTAGGCTATTAGTAGTTGCGTTTCTGGAGAGTCAAAAGTTATACACAGATTTTTACCCCAACCACTACATTGTTCAAGAGTCAGTTGTATTTATATTTATTATGATTACTGAAATATTTAGATCTATTTTTACAATCGTATTTTATCCTTTCTGTTTACTTTTTCTTTACTTCTTTTTCTTTTTCTTTCCCCCTGTTGAATAAAGTTTCCTTGTTTCTCTTCTTTCCTCTACTAGTTTGAATATTGTATTTCTATCCTTCCCTCCACCACTCATCTGTCAGTTTGTCATATGGTGGTGGCTTACATGTTGATGTGAGGCTGGAGTCTATGCCATCCGTATTTCAAGTACCAGCAGGGTCACCCAGGGTGGACAGGTTTCAGCAGAGCTTCCAGACTAAGACAAACGTGGAAGAAGAAAATGGGTCACCCACTTCTCGAGGAATTGGCCAGCAAAAATCTTATGAACAGCAGTGAAACACTGTCTGATATATTACTGGAAAACTTTATGAATAGCTCTAAAACATTGTCCAATATAGTGCCAGAAGATGAGCCCCATAGATTGGAAGGCACTCAAAATATGACTGGAGAAGAGCTGCCTCCTCAAAGTAGAGCTGACCTTAATGACATGGATGGAGTAAAGTTTTTGGGACCTTCATTTGCTGATGTGGCACAACTTAAAATGAGAAGAAATAGCTGCAAACATCCATTAATAATCGGAACATGGAATGTATGAAGTATGAATCTAGGAAAATTGGAAGTTGTCAAAAATAAAATAGAATTCATAAAGATCATATCCTAGGCATTAGTCAGCTGAAATGGACTGGCTTTGGCCATTTTGAATCAGACAACCATATAATCTACTATGCCAGAAATGACAAATTGAAGAGGAATCCTATCATTCATAACCACAAAGAATGTTTCAAGATCTATCCTGAAGTATAATGCTATCAATGATAGGATAATATTCATATGCCTACAAGGAAGACCAGTTAATACTACTGTTTTTCAAATTTATGCACCAACCACCAAAGACAAAGACAAAGAAATGGAAGATTTTTACCAACTTCTGCAGTCTGAAATGGACCAAACATGCAATCAAGATGTGTTGATTATTACTAGGGATCTGGAATGCAAAAGTTGGAAACAAACAAGAATCACCAGTAATTGGAAAATGTAGCCTTGGTGATAGAAATGATGCTAGAGATTGCATGACAGAATTTTGCAAGACCAATGACTTATTCTTTGCAAATACCTTTTTTCAACAACATAAAAGGTGCCTATATGTGTGGACTTCACCAGATGGAGTACACAGGAATAAGATGGACTACATCTGTGGAAAGAGGCAATGGAGAAGCTCAATATCTTCAGCCAAAACAAGGCCAGGAGCTGACTGTAGAATCACAACTGTGATCAAAGGTTGTTAATGAATCTTCCTCTAATCCTGATGCCACGCTCTTCTTCATATAGTCCAGCTTCTCATATTATTTTCTCAGCATACGGATTGAATAAGTATGTGGAATCATTAACTGGTGATATGCAAGTACAACTTGGAGCTAAAAACAATTAAAACAAGTCCATAAGGACCAAAATATGACCTTGGTTACATCCTGCCTGAAGTTAGAGACCATCTAAAGACTAGATTTGATGCATGAACACCAAAGAATGAAAACCAGAGGAACTGCAGGATGACATCAAGGTCATCATCAACAAAGAAAGCAAAAGGTCATTAAAAAGACAGGAAAGGAAGAAAAGACCAAAGCGGATGTCAGAAGAGAGTTGGAAACTTGCTCTTTAACAGAGAGTAGCTAAAACAAACAAAAGAAATGGCAAATAAAAGAGCTGAACAGAAGATTTCAAAGAGCAGCTTGAGAAGACAAAGTCAATTATTATAATGAAATGTACAAAGAGTTGGAGTTAGAAAACCAAAAGGGAAGAACATGCTAGGCATTTCTCAAGCTGAAAGGACTGAAGAATAAATCCAAGCCTCAAGTTGTAATACTGAGAGATTCTATGGGCAATATATTGACTGGTGCAGGAAACATCACGAGAAGATGGAAGGAATACACAGAGTCACTGTATGCAAAAGAATTGGTTGATGTCCATCCATTTCAGGCATACGATCAGGAACCAATGGTACTGAAGGAAGAAGTTGAAGCAGCACTGAAGGAATTGGTGAAGAACAAGGCTCCAGGAATTGACAGAATACCCATTGAGATGTTTCAACAAACGGATGCTGCATTGGAGGCACTCACTCATCTATGCCAAGAAATTTAGAAGATAGCTACATGGCCAACTGACTGGAAGAGATCCCTATTTGTACCCATTCCAAAGAAAGCTGATTCCACACAAAGTGGAAATTATCAAATAATATTAATATCACACGTAAGTAAAATCTTATTGAAGATAATTCAAAAATGGTTGCAGCAGTATTTTGACAGAAAACTTTCAGAAATTCAAGCTTGATTCAGAAGAGGATTGTGGACCGACAGATATCATTTCTGATGTCCTATAGATCTTGGCTGAAAGCGAAGAATAGCAGAAAGATGTTTACTTGTGTTTTATTGACTATGCAAAAGCATTTAACTATGTGAATCAGAACAAATTACAGATAACATTAAGAAGAATGGGAATTCTAGAACACTTAATTGTGCTAATGAGGAACCTGTATAGAGAACAGGAGACTGGTTTGAACAGAACATGGGAATATTGCATGGTTTAAAATCAGGAAGGGAGTGTGTCAGGGTTGTATCCTTTTACCAGACTTACTCAATATGTATGCTCAGCAAGTAGTCTGAGAAGCTGGACTATATGAAGAAGAGCATGGCATCAGAATTGGAGGAAGACTCATTAACAACCTGAGATATGCAGATGATGCAACCTTGCTTGTTGAAAGTGAAGATGGCTTGAAGCACATACTGATGAAGATGAAGATTAAAGATTACAGTCTGCAGTATGGATTACACTTCAACATAAAGAAAATGAAAATCCTCACAACTGGACCACTAAGCAGCATCATGATAAATGGAGAAAAGATTGAAGTTATCAAAGATTTCATATTATTTGGTTTCACAATCAACACCAATGGAAGCAGCAGTCAAGAAATCAGATGATGTATTGCTCTGGTCAATTATGCTGTGAAACAACTCTTTAAAGTGCTGAGGAGCAAAGATGTCTCTTTGAAGACTAAGGTGTGCCTGACCCAAGCCATGGTATTTTCAACAGCCTCGTATGCATGTGAAAGCCCAAAGAAGAGTTGATGCTTTTGAATTGTGGTGTTGGTGAAGAATACTGAAAGTACCACAGACTGCCAGAAAAACTTAAAGATCTGTCCTGGAAGAAATGCAGCCTGAGTGCTCCTTGGAAGTCATGTTGTCAGAAGGGACCATTCCCTGGAGAAGGATATCATGCTTCGTAATGTTGGAGGGTCATTGAAAAAAGGGAAGGTCCTCAATGAAATGGATTGACATAGTGGCTGCAATGGTGGGCTCAGGTACAGCAAGGATTGTGAGGCTGGTGCAGAACTGGAAAGTGTTTCTGTTGTACATAGGGTCAGTATGAGTCGGACCCGACTCGATGGCACCTAACAACAACAACAATTCTTCTCCTGAACAAAATAAAGATAGAATGCATTCAACTTTAACAACACTCTTTAGCTATTTTATTTTTTGTTTGTTTGCCCTCCGAAGTTAGACATTATTATCTTACCCCAACCCAAGTTGTGTGCTCTTTTTCCTATTTGCTATTTATTTATTTATCTATGCTATATTTGGAATAATTTCTTCAAATCCATCTTCTTCAGCAGGTCTAATCTGCTGCTTAACCCATTCATTGAATTTTTAATTTTGTTTGTAGCTTTTAAAAAGTATTATTTTGGAATTTCTATTCTGTTAATTTTTATTTTTTTTTCTGTTTCTTTATAGCACTTTATTATTTTCTTAGGATATTGATTCACTCTTATGTTTCTAATTAGTTTAAATACATGTATGCTATGTAGAAGAGCTCTGGTGGCATAGTGCCTAAGGCATTTGACTGCTAACCAGAAGGCTGGTGGCTCAAACCCACCAGCCACTCCTTGGAAGGAAGGTTGGGCAATCTACTTCTGTAGTGATACTGCCTTGGAAACCCAAGGAGGGGTCACTCTGAGTTGGATCTGACTCAGCAGCAGTACATACATGGAAGAAGCCCTGGTGGTGCAATGGTTGACAGGGCTTCAAACCATAATTGTTTCTACTCTGGTTATTTTTGTGATTCACCAAAATTTAAAAAATTAGGTTCTGTTCTGGCTTCATTTTGTCAACTATGACTGAACTAGGTTGAACCTGTTTTCTACTCTCTGATGTCAGATTTATATTCTGCAAATGGATAACTTGGAACAATTTTATCTGAAGAAATATGGCAACCAATCTCATTCCTTATATTGCAAATAATATTGCATTTTTATATTAACTGGAATTTTGGTCATCCAAGACTTTGTAATTAGTTTTGAAAGTAGCAGTATTAAACTATTTCTTTTTACACGTTCGGTAACAATTAAATCTAAAATGACAGTGATGTCCAGTTTTAATCGCTGTCTCAAAATATTTCAATAGGAAGAAAATATGATGTAAAATATATTAGTTTTTTAAATTCTATTTTTTAAAATACACTAGAATTCACTGCAGTGTTAAGTCATTTTAAAAGTGTTATTGTGATAAAAATATTCCTAACATATTATACAAATATTATAATGAAGACTCCAAAAATTTTTGTAGGAAATTCTCAACTTTATACTGTAAAACAGACTTAAGTTTGATGTAGGCAATATTTCACTACTAACACATAATAATTGCATAAAGTTGATAAGAATTTATTCACATAATACTAGAAATACAAAGTATGCTGTCATTCCTAATACATCAATACATAAAGGCAAAGTACAATAAAATATTTAATACTTTAATATTCACCCATTCTAAGCTGAAGAATTGCCATAAAATAGCATTTTATTAAAAATATAAGTTTAATTAATATATAATTACACAGTTCACTAAGAAAACATCATTGCAATAAAAGATAATTACACCTAATTAAATGACTGTCCTCACTTTTTTCATTTAAAAAATGTTCTCTTTGTTGAAAATGAATTTCAAACCTGAGAAAGTCCTTTTAACACTGACCTAAGTAGCTGGTACACCCCAAAACTACCATAGTGATTCCATATAACTAGGGATATTGCAAATAGTTTTCTTCCCCAAATTCAAGAATACCTTTTTCTTTAAACTCTTTGTACACATCAAAGCTTCTTAATATAGAGTCAAAATTAACAATACAGTCATTTTATCTCACTATAACTTTTTCTTTCATTTTAAGAAATAATTCCACCTCACCCATATCATTTGAAATGAGTATTATTGAAGTGCTTTTTTTTTTTTTGTTATACTTTCAGTATTGCTCCTTTTCAGATTTTCTCTTATTTCCCAGATGCTTTTGAAATGGGATATGGCCTTCACCTTCAGTTCTGAACTAATTGGAATTTGGTAACAAGGATCTAGATAAACTACTCCTGACTCGCTATCATTTTCAATGATAACTTTTTCTCTGACATTAAATTTTTCATGTTTCCATTTTTTTTTTTACTTTTTGTTTCTGTAAAAGAAATCATACAATACATATTATCATCTTTTTTGCCTTTACATAATAGCTTCTTCTTCTTCTTCTCACTTTTTATAATGATTTGGTGAAAGTGTACAGAGCAAATGAGTTTTCCATTCAATTATTCATACACATTTTGCTTTGTGATATTCATTGCAATCCCCATGATGCAACAGCACTCTTCCCACTTCCTCCCTGTCCTTGCCATTTCCATTCATCCTTCTTTCCTATCCCTTCTTGCCTTCTGAGTTTTGTCCCTGGGCAAATGCTTCCCTTTTGATCTCAAATGGTTGATTGTTCTAAGGAATGCATACTGCCCTGGTGTTATTGTTCACCTCACAGAACTGTCTGTCATTTGGCTGCAAGTTGAGCCACAGGTGTGAATTCAGTTCACACCTTGAAGGCTTTCTAATGCCCATAGTCTGGGGGCTTCCACTAATCTCTATCAGACTAGCAAAACTGTTTTGTTTTTTTGTTTGTTTGTTTGTTTGTTTTTATGATTTTGAGTTTTGTTCCACAATTTTTCTCCCATTCTATCCAGGACTTTCTAATGTGATCCTTTAGTCAGTAGTGGTACTGGGCACCATCTAGTACTTCTGGTCTCAGGGTCATGGAGGCTGAGATTCACATGGTCCATTAGTCCTTTGGACTACTTGTTTCCATGTATTTTTTATTTTCTTCACTCTTCTTTGACCTGTATGGGGAAGAACTAATAGTTGCACCTTAGATGGCTGTTCACAAACTTTTAAGACCCCAGTCACTGCTCAACAAGGTAGGGTGTAGAACATTGTTTTTGTGAACTATATTGTCCCAATTGATCTTGATGTCTCCTAAGACTATTGTCCTGAGTTCCCAAGGCCAGCAACTCATTCCCTCAGTTCTGGGTTATGGCTAAGAAGTTTTCATAACTTTGCTCCCTGTATGCTCTACTATTTTCGTGGATTCATTTGCAGCATATGTGAATATATATGTACATCTCTATCAAACCTATAGGAGCTCTGGTAGCATAGTGCCTAAGGCACTTAACTGGTAACCAGAAGGCTGGTGGTTCAAACCCACCAGCTACTTCCCAGAAGGAAGATTGGGCAATTTACTTCTGTAGTGATACCACCTTGGAAACCCAAGGAGGGGTCATTATGAGTCGGGTCCGACTTGGTGGCACATAACAACAATACAACATCAAACCTATATATATTCATGGGTATAGTCTCATTTTCCTTCCCACACTTTTTCAGCTTGTGTGTATCCATACTTAGATTATTGATTATTGTTATTATTGTTATTGCAGGATTGTGTATGAATTAGTATTTACCTCTGTTACCTTTAACTCTTGTGCTCCTCTCAGCATCTTTCTTTCCTTGATCATTTTGTGCTGATCTCTTCCTTATTGTATATTGCCTTCCCCTTCACCCAAGTTAATGTGTCTAACCTCTAAACCCACTACCATAAAGTTGATTATGACTCATAGTGACCATAAGACAGAGTAGAACTGCTCCATGGGGTTTCTAAGTCTGTAAATCTTTATGGAAGCAGTTTGCTTCATCTTTCTCTCATGGAGCAGCTGGTGGGTTTGAACCACTGACCTTCTGGTCAGCCCAATACTTTAACCACAGTGCCATCAGAGCTCCTGTCTACACTCTAGTTAGTGGTTTACCGTCCATCCCCCTCCCACAGCTGGTAGCCAACAAAGAATGTTTCTTTTTTGTTGTGAAAATCTTTTCCTGACTTTTTATAATAGTGATCTCTTAATATGTGTCCTTATGTGAGTGACTAATTTTACTCAGCAAAATGTCTTCTGGGTTCATCCATGTTATGAGACGTTTCACAGATACATCATTGTTCTTTAACATTGCATTGTTGTTGTTGTTGTTGTTATGTGCCATCGAGTCAAAGCAACCCCTCCTTGGGTTTCCGAGGCAGTATCACTACGAAAGTAGGATTGCCCAACCTTCCTTCCGAGGAGTGGCTGGTGGGTTTGAACCGCCAGCCATCTGGTTAGCAGGCAAGTGTCTTAGCCACTATGCTACCAGAGCTCCCTAACATTGCATAGTATTCCGTTATGTATATGCACCATAGTTTGTTTATCTATTCATCTATTGATGGGCATTTAGGTTGCTTCCATCTTTTGCTATTGCAAGCAGTGCTGCAATGAACATGGGTGTACATACATCTGTTCATGTCGTGGCTCTTACTTCTCTAGTAGTGGGATTGCTGGATCATTCAGTATTTCTATTTCTAGCTTTTTAAAGCACCACACTGTTTTCCATAGTAGTTGCACCATTTTACAGTTCCACCAGCAATGCATGAGGGTTCCAGTCTCTCTACACTCTTGTCAGCATTTCTTGTCCCTGTTTTTTTTTTTTTTCTTTCTTCCAACTTTGCTGTTAGTGCTAGGGAGAGCAAACATTGCTGTTTTGATTTGCGTCTCTAATGGCTGGTAAGCCTGAGCATTTTTTCACGTATTTGTTGGTTGCCTGAATGTTGTCTTTAGTGAAGTGTCTCTTCATGTTCATGCCATTTTTAAATTGGACTATTTGTCACTTTGTCGTTGAGGTGTTGAAGTTTTCTATAAATTTTAGAGGTTAGTCCCTTGTCAATATATAATTGCCAATTTTTTTCCCCAGTCTGTGAGTTCTCTTGTTCTCTTTTACTTTTTTGACAAAGTCTATTGATGTGCATGGTGTCTAATTCTTAGGTGATACCAGTCATCTATTTTGTTTCCTGGTGTTTGTGTATTTTTAGTTGTGTTTAATAGTGTATTTATGCCATATATTAGAGCCGTTAAGTTTTCCCCTAGTTTTTCTTGATGTTTTTTATACTTACAGGTTTTACATTTAGGTCTTTAATCCAACTTGAGTTCATTTTTCTATGTGGTGTGAGATATAGGTCCTGTTTCATTTTTCTGTGAATGGATATCCACTTTTGCCAGCACCATTTGTTTAAAATACTATGTATCTCTTCCCCACTTATCCAAATGTATTATTAAGAGTTCTTATTTTTAGCTTAGTTTTCACCCACATACCAATAACATCACTCATGGTTCATTTTATAAACTTACTGTAACTTTCTTTAAAGGTTTTAAAGTTTCCAAAAATAATTTTACATAATTCTATTTGTTATCAGAAAAGTAGTATTTCATATTATTCTTAGCTAACGCAGTGTAGGGGAGCTCTGGTAGCATAGTGCCTAAAGCACTTGACTGCTAACCAGAAGACTGGTGGTTCAAATCCACCAGCCACTTCTCGGAAGGAAGATGGGGCAATCTACTTCTGTAGTGATACTGCCTCGGAAACCCAAGGAGGGGTCGCTATGCGTCAGGTCTGACTCGATGGCACATAACAAGAATACCACAGTGTATAGATTTTTGCATTCTAGTAAAATTTCTAACATGTTATATATGATGTTCCATCTTTTTGGGCAATCCAATAAAGACTTCCTTAAATTATTTTCTGAAAATTTGGTAGGAAATGTTGGAATACAAAGTATTCAAATGAATTCATGACATTCTCTTAAAAATTGTTCCAATTCAGCATTCTTTATTGCATCTTTAGTAAATAATCGAAGTGCATGAGCAGCACACTTTATACCAATCTTTTCTTATAAACCTTGTAGCTTTCACTGTACTCTGCAATGATTAAAGTCTGCAAGTCAAAGTACATTAAGTCAGAGTCTGCAAAGTTATGATTTTTCCCTAGTATTTACTGTTTGATTTCCCTATCATTTATGAGCAAATCAACAAATGTAATCATATTAGAGGAGCTCTGGTAGCATAGTGCCTAAGGCACTTGACTGCTAGCCAGGAGGCTGGCGGTTCAAACCCACCAGCCACTCCTCAGAAGGAAGGTTGGGCAATCCTACTTCCGTAGTGATAACTGCCTCGGAAATCCAAGGAGGGGTCACTAGGAGTCGGGGCCGACTCGATAGCAAATAACAACAACAATAACAATCATATTAGAGTCATTATCCTTGGTTACAGAATAAATTTATTGTAAATCTATGTTGTATTTCCCTAAAATTTGATACAAGTGTTTTTTTATTTAAACACCTATATGTTTTTCTTTTAATACTTTCTTTCCCAGTATCAACAGATGTATCTCATTATCTTGTGTGAAAAACCAAAACCAAACTCATTGCCATCAAGTCAATTCTGATTCATAATGACCCCCACTGGGTTTCCAAGGCAATAAATCTTTACAGAAGTAGATTGCCCTGTCTTCCTTCTGCAGAGCTGCTGGTGGGTTTAAACTGCCAATCTTGTGGTTAGCAGTCAAATGCCTTAGGCACTGAGACACTGTGATGGTTGGAGCTGTGTGTCAACTTGGCTGGACCCCAGTTCTGTGTGGTTGCTCCCATGATGGGATCAGATGACTGAGTTCTGAGTGGCCAGTCTGCCCAAGGGGAGTTTCCCTAGGGGCCTGCTTGCAATGATATTCCAAGGACAATCTGGAAGAACGGCATTTCGAACTACAGACTTCCTTGAGTGAGTGGCTCACCGCTCCCCTGGAGATCTCGGATTCATCTTTTATTGGAAACAACAACCAATATACTGCATGCCAGCTTGAATCTCTCAGCTCCGCTGTGCTTGTGGGAAAAAAAGGCGGCTGCAAGCCCTACCTCCTACAGAGACGGACTTTGCAGCTTGGACTTGTCAGCTTCTATATGCTTGTGAGCCATTTGCCTAAGATAAATCTCTCTCTCTCTCTCTCTCTCTCTCTAAATATATATATATATACCTTGCTGGGGTTTTTCTTTTTGTGTTTCTCTAGAGAACCCAATCTAACACAGACACCAACACTCTTTCCAATAACTGTTAACAGTAACTAATTTGACAAATTGTTTATCTAACTTCACCTTAAGACATTCTGGAATGGCAAACTCATGCAATGTTTTTTGCTGCTTATTTGGAACACTTCTGACACGTCTCCACTCTTCTTTGTCTTCTTGCTTTGCACTGCACTGTGTTCATCCATCGGTAGTGCTTCAGGTGCCTCTCTAAATTCCCTGCATGGTCTCTGTTTTGCTTACCCCCTGCATAGTCTCTGTTTTGCTTACCTCATGTTGCTCTAACAGAAAATACCACAAATGGGTGGCTTTAACAAACAGGAACTTATTCTCTTACAGTTTTGGAGACTAGAAGTCTGAGTTCAAAGTGACAGGTTCTAGGAACTGAGTGAAAGCCCCTCAACCTTGGGCTTCAGCTCTGCCTCTTGCTCCCAGCCCACTGAAGCTGGAGGCTTTCTTCACTCAGGCAGCTGCTGGCTACTGAGGTTGACAAATCCAAGGTCAACAAATAAAAAGGCATAGTCCCAATATTACCAAACCACTTGGCAGGCCACTAATTCAAGTCCATCAAGTGTCCCAAAATCAGCAGACAACATGGCAGACTGCTGAACGATGACTTGGCTACACTGGTCCATGTGTAGATTCAAGCGTGCCAAAAACTAGAGACCTTCCTCAAAGTTGTTTCTTATATACTGGAAGCAGACCACATCCCTAAAGCAACCACTCAGCTGCTCCAGGAGATACTACCATGGAGTTGATTACCAATTTCACTATGGGGAATAACTACATCCAGCTGCCCAGGCATTCAACCAGGTTCAGCCAAACTGACATATAACCTTAATTACCACATTTTCCAACCATCTTTATTGCAATTTTTACACGTGTTTTTATTTTCAATCTTTTCATACTTGAAAAATTCTTGATATGGGTTTTCTCTGGTTCGTCTTATACTAGGACTCAAGGGATAGGAAATAATATTAACATTAGGGCATAGTTTACAGTAATTGTGTTACAATAAAAATAGTCTTAGTCTTTGATAACATAAAAAGAATATAATGCATAAATACATTTATAGAAATGAATTAGAGCCAGTACATATCAAAATGCTTCTAGTTGTGTATCATTAGTACATTAGAAAAACCTTTCTAACTTCAATATTACATATGCAGGGTTTACCAATTTCTTCCATTCGAAATCCCACTTTACAACATTCTTGAACATTTATCCACAACTTTTAAAGAAAAATCTCACTTCATAGTGATGTCATCCAGCTGTTTTCTGTGAAATTATGATATTTCATAATTGAAACATTAATTTTGTTCCTGCTAGCTGCTGATGTTTGTTAACATTTCCATTTGAAAGATAAATATAAAATTTAAGCATGGAAGTACAAACGTGTGAAAGTACATTTAAGTTGAGACTGAATGCAACAGTGGAATCATCAAAATATTATATACTATTTTTTATTTCTTGAATTTAAATGTCACACTTTAAATATGTGAATAATGTATGTTTCATACTTTTACACCCACCTGACAAATTTCTGTTCACATGAAACTGTTTAGAACTCAATGCAGTTAAACCAGCTCTCTCAGATTTCTGACTAGGAGTGTTCTCATTCCACGAGTGTTTCTCATATCTTTGTTAGGCACAGCTCATGTTAACGAGAGAGAGGTCAAGCATGGAGTGCAAGTAGCGAACTCTGACTCCTGTGTAATGCAGTCATGCATAATAGCAGTCATCACCTATAGCTGTGGCTGTGCAACATTGCTTGCTGAAGCAATGACCTGTGCCCTTACCAGCCATATGCCAGAAAAGCATTGCTTCTCTGTTTCCATGGTTCCCAGGTGCAAATCAAGCATAAACGGTCCAATGGTCTTGCTTACATCTTAAAAATTATCACTGAACAACAATAACAACAAAAAATACTACCCAAAGTAATCTATACTTTCAGGGTAATCCTGGTCCAGATTCCATCAACATTCTTAAGGACATGGAGAAACCAATCACTCATTTTATGTGGAAAGGAAGGAGACCTTAGATAAACAAAGCACTACTGAAGAAGAAGAGCAAAGTAGCAGGTCTCAGACTCCTGGATCTCAAAACCTACTATACAGCCGCAGTAGTCAAAAGAACCTGGTACTGGTACAACTACAGACACATAGACCAATGGAAGAGAATTAAGAACCCAGAAAGAGATCCATCCACCTATGGTCAACTGATCTTTGACAAAGGGCTGAAATCCATTAAGAGATAGTCTCTTTAACAAATGGTGCTGGCAAAACTGGATACCTTTTTGCAGAAAAATGAACAAGATCCATATCTCACACCATACACCAGATGGATCAAAGATTTAAATGTGAAATTTAAAACTATAAAGTTCATCAAAGAAAAAAAAGGGGCACACTTAGGTGCCCAAATTTATGGTATAACCCAAAATGCACAAACTGCAGAAAATAAGCTAGATGACTAGAATCTTCTAAAAGTTAAATTCTTATTTGCATCAGGAGACTTTTCCAAAAGAGTAAACACAGAACCTACAGTTTGGGAAAAAATATTCGGCAACAACATATCTGACAAGGGACTTAGCTCTAAAATTTATAGAAAACTCCAGCACCTCAACATTAAAAGACAAACAATCCAATTAAAAAATGGACAGAAAACATGAACAGACCCTTCACCAACGAAGATATTCAGGCAGCCAACAAACACATGAAGAGACATTCCCAATCATTAGCCATTAGAGAGATGCAAATCAAAACAACAATGACATACCATCTCACCCTAGCACTAACAGCAAAGTTCAACAAGACAGAAAACAACAAATACTGGTGAGGATAGGGAGAGATTGTGACTCTCATACACTGCTGGTGGGACTGTAGATTGATACAAAAACTGTGGAAATTGGTATGGTGAGTCCTTAAAAAGTTGGAAGTAGAAATACCATTTGATTCAGCAATCCCATTATATCCTAAAGAAGTAGGTATATATTCTAAAGAAATGAGAGCTGGGATATATGCATAGCCATATTCATTGCTGCACTATTCACAATACCAAAGAGGTGGAAACAACTTAAGTGCCCATCAACAGAAGAATGAATAACCAAACTATGGTACATATACACAATGGAATACTACGCAACACTGAAAAATAATGTAGAGTCCATGAAACACCTCATGACATGGATGAACTTGGAGGACATTATGCAGAGTGAAATAAGTCAATCACAGAAGGACAAATACTGTATTAGTACACTAGTGTAGAAAGTCAAGGAAAGGTTTCCATATGGAAGGAAACTTTGTTAATTACCAAAGGTGGGACAGGAGGTGAGAGGAAATTGCCAGATAGGTAAGAGACATACCAAAAGTGAGTGATTAACACAATAACACTAAGGAAAAGGAAGACAGGTGCACAAGAAGTACAGACAACAAAGAGAAACACTTATATATATAATATACACTGCATTATCAGTAATAACAAACAATCTACAGGTAGATAAATAGGTAGGTATGTCTAGGCAAAAGGGAATATACCCATGACCATATATAATTTTGGCAGACAATATTTCTACCTATGTATTTATTTGTGCTATAAAAATAAATAAATAGAACTAACAGGGGGCCAAAGTTATGACTTCTTTGCCATAGCCAGCCACCCTGAGGGAGTGAGTTTTTGGGTCCACGGGTTTGGGACCTTGGCCGTGGAAGATATCAAGCTCAATTGGCATAACATGCAATATAAAAATATTGTTCTATATTTAAAAATTAAATGGAAAAAATAAAAAATAAATAACCCCACTGCTATCAAGTCGATGCCGACCCAACTCATAGTGACCCCCACTGGGTTTCCAAGGCTGTGAATCTTTAGGGAAGTGGATGGACTGATCTTCCTCGTGCAAAGCAGTTGGTGAGTTTGAACAGTCAACCTTCAGGTTAGCAACAAATGCCTTACCCACTATGCCACAAGAGCTCCTTGAACCAAAAATAACAGAGTGAAAAATAATGGTTTTTAATTTCAGAAAAACTTTTTTTTTTTTCCTATTCCAATTCTGGTTTCATGCCAGTGAAAATTTCAGTTTTAAGTTTCAGTTTTTGTTTCTGTTCTGATTCAAAGCATTGGTGATGAAACACTTTGCTGCTAACTACAAGGTCAGCAGTTTGAACCCACAGCTGCTCTGTGGGAGAAAGGACTTGGAGATCTTCTCCCATAAAAAATGCAGCCTTGGAAACTCTATGGGGTAGTTCTACTCTGTCCCTGAGTCAACTTGATGGCAATGGGTTTTATGTTCTGAAGCCTTCACTACTGTTATTTTGTTTAAGTCCTTGAGGCTCTACTGCTCCAGTATATTGGATCTTCTTGCTCTCATCTATCTGTGTATTTCCCTTCCTTGTGAAAACTTCATACAACTTGGATTGGGGGAGTGTTTCTCAAGAAAAGTTTCATGTTTGCTTCTGCCAGGTGCTTCTGGGGAATCACCAAGGGTTTTATACTAATTTCTTGGATTGGTGGTTCCCAGACTATGGAGGCAGTAAAAATCTAGCTGTCAAACCCATGTGATGTACAATTTGGGTTTTAATTCCTTGTGGAGATGTTTTATTTCCCCACCCAGAGCCTAGGAAGAGTAGACATAGTTTTTTCCTAATCTATCCTTTTATTATTTGTTAAATCTGTAATAAACAATTGTTTGAGGATCGTAGATTTATGCTGAAATCTCAGTTCCACTTCATTTGGGCTGGAGGCCTAGTCTCTCACCTTCATGCAAGCAGTGTAACTGAAATGACTAGGTTTCTTGAATTTATTCCCAGTCCTCTTCCAAAGAAGCTGAAGCATGAGCCCAGTGGTTTAGAGCTTTGGTTTTTCACTTCTGTACCTAGATATTTCTTCTCCTTTCTCGTGAGCTCTGATTTGAATTTTTTAAATTACATATTTTATTCAGCATTTCTAGTTTATTTGCATCATTCTATTTCTTAATTTTTTACTGAGCTGAATCTTGTAGATACTGATTCCGTACTCACTGCTATGTCCTCTGTGTGCACCAGGAGCTCTGGTGACTGTGGTGGTTAAAAGCAATCAGCTGCCAACCGAAAGGTCAGCACTTTGGCTTCCATCATCTGCTCTATGGGAGAAAGATCTGCCTCCATAAAATTTTACAACCTTGGAAACCCTATGGGGCAATTCTACCCTATCCTGAATGGTCCCTATGGATTGGAATTGACTCAATGGCAGTGGGTTTGGTTATTTATTTATTTATTTTCTTTTGTATGTGTGCACAAAATGGCAGTCATTCATTGGCATATATGTGAGAGAATCATACAAATATAGCTAGACTAGTGTAGCAACCATTACAGGAAAAAGGAAGATGACATCATTGAGTAGTGAGAAAATACACTGTTACAAGGAAGTATGGGATACAAAGAAAAACAAACTTTGCAGTTATACCCCTCTATTGCTACTTGAATGACCTTGGGCAAGTTACAATCTCTTTCTCCTTTAGGTTCAGTTCCTGGAAGAATGAATATTAATACCATCCTTGCACACTGTTAGAATTAAATGAGAGAATGCATAAAATACTTGGCAAAATACCTAACATACAGTGAGTATTCAATAAACTGCAGTTCTCTCCCTCCACCAAAACAGCTGAGAGAATAGACATATTGTAATACTATTAACTAGAAATAGTTATACAGGAAGGGATTTCAGCAGTAAATTTTAGTGCATAATCAACGAGGCCTTTTGAAATCTGGAGTCGTTAAGGAACCAATTGGAAACCAAGGTCAATAACTATGCAAATCCTGACTTGTCCCTCACTCACAGCTCCCTACCCCTCAATTGATGACTCCAGCCTCTGAGTCTTAGAATATAGGATCTCTCATTCCCATAGGTGCTGGAAATCGCCACAAATGATGACTCTGCAAAATCTCTCTCAGCTCTTAGTGTCACCATTTTTGAAAGATCTGAATGGGGTCATTGCTTTAAACTCCTGTTGATCTGTTCTTATCAAGGAGATATGACTTCCATAGGACTCATGCATAACTGTAGCATATTTCCCCTTGTATCCTTTTTCTCCACATCTCAGCTGTTAGTGAAGGGAGGCAAGAACTGGAAAAGACAGCCACTTCCCTGGCTACTACTTCATACTGACAGTATTCAACAAGGATCAAGAGTTCAAAGGGGCTTTAGAAATCATGAACTCGTTGAGAACTGTCAAATCTTGTTCCTGGTGTCAGTCCTTCGCAGACCTGGGTGGTTTCACATAACAAAATGATGAGTAGTAATTAAGTCCTAGAAGATAACAATGAAGTTGTTATAGAGAACTGCTTATATAGGGAACTACAAATGATCTTATACATTATTAAGGTCTTCTATCCTAAGATTTGGATTGGCCAGAATGTTAAAGATGTACATGTACAGTAACAAATAATAATAATAATTTTTTTGTCACTTTTTTTTTAAATAACTTTCCTTAGTCCATTCTAATGGACTAATAAATTTCCTTGTAAGATATCTTCCCCATTAATGATAAGAGGAGTAAAATTTGCCAGTTAATTATAACACAATCTCCTCTGCCTCATACTAGATAGATAACAAGTTTAAAGCTTAAAGTTAAAACTTTAAGCTCCATATCTGGACAGCTTCTCTCCTTCAAATATTTCCCTTCCTCCACCCAAAATATCATCTAAGTGCAAGGAGAATCTCAGTGTCCATGTAGGTATGCCTGTACACATTGAAGGACAAACCACAGTAAAAACAAATAACAATTCTAAATCCAGAAGTGAGCTGGTTACCGGTATCAGCTAGTGGCAGAGCTGGTCTCTGCAACTCACATGTACCAGGGAACCTCCTGGGACCCCAACAGCCAGCAGTGCAAGGCCTGAGTTGGGGGCAGGGAGGCAATGAGTGCTTGGCTTTACCCTTGGACCATCTCCAATTACGAGTCCCTTTAGTGGCAGAGTTTTGACACAACTGGTGTTTTAAATAATAATGACATTTTTGTGCCTTTGGTCCCTCCAGTCATCTTGCAATATGAAGCATTAATCCAATTCCTCACTTAAGAGGCAGAAAAGAGCAGAGCTTGTCCCAATCTTTTGACTCCAGCCCAGTGCTCTATGTGATTAATGCTTTGTTGGGAGAGCAATAAAATAGCATGAAAATGGGGGAGCAAAGCAGGTGGCAAACCTTCTTTCCAAAACACCTTCCTCATTAATCTGTTCCATATTCCAACACAATATTGTCCAGTTCAAATATAGATAATATATACCTAGGGATGGACATAGAGGGCAATTTATTTGCCATTGCTGAGCAATAAAAGCTTGGTATGAAATAGTTTATGAGTTTCTTTTCCAGGAACAGCCAACTGAAAGCAGGTTTTAATAAAAATAAGTAGAGGGGTCTTTCCAGAAAGGAAAATCTTGATTGGAGAGAGTGAGTGCTTAGGGTATAGTAACAGAGAAAGGGGGTGTGACCTGGACTGGGTGAAGGTGGGGCTGGGGAGCTGGGCACAGATGAGGAAATTTAAGCAGGGGAGGTAGAAGATTCCAAAGACAAACCTGACTGCAGCATGCATGGGCTACTGCTGGTTCTGGGCTGAAGCCTGCTTTTTAAAATGACTGATATATCCTTGACAAAACAAAAGAAAACAAACCTACTGCCTTCGAGTAGATTCTGACTCATAGCGAACACCACTGGGTTTCCAAGATGGTAAATCTTTATAGAAGTAGATTACCTCATTGCCCTTCTGTGGAATAGTAGTTTTTCTGACCCTTGGATTCTTCATAATATTAACTGCCTCCCCAGTAAATAAGACTCCAGCAAATTGTAGATGTAAAAGTATTTTGTAAACACTATGCCATGGAAATGATGGCCATTATTATTATTAATGTTGTTGCTGTTATTGTTGAAGACTATAGAACTAATTTCACAATATATTTTTTACTCAGTGCAATGTATAATTTATACAGTTATTTTTTCATAAGATACATGTAAAAAATGCCAAGGGATCACAATAAAATGTTAGTTCATTGACTATATAATTGACCTAGAATAGTCCTTTTTTTTTTTTCCTTATTTATCTGAAACATGTATTTTGGGGCTTTGGTAATAAATATAATTCTGCAACCAGTGTTTCCTGATACTTGGCTAATGGATTTTGGTAATGTGTTTCAAAAACATAGAATGTTACTCCCATGTCACATGAAGTTTCTGCATGAAAAGTTAAATCAAAAGCTGAGCAATGAACTTAAAATATTTGACTTCTCAGCTTATAAGAAAGGAGGTCTGGTGGAGTAGTGCCTAAGGCATTTGACTGCTAACCAGAAGGTTGGCGGTTCAAACCTGCCAGCCACTCCTTGGAAGGAAGACTGGGCAATCTACCTCCATAAAGATTTACCCCCTCCGAAACCCACAGAGGGTTGCTAGGAGTTGGAGTAGACTCGATGGCAGTGAGTTTGGTTTTTTGGTGGCAGCTCATGGGAACGCTGAGTAGAAGGAGGAAAAGTGAACTCCGTATAGGAGATCCTATTCTGCGTTGCCAAAATCCCCTCCAGGAGTGAAGCCCTCACTCCTCTAGGTGCCGAAAATCTCCACAGATGGTGACCCTCAGCAAAATCTCTCTCAGGAATTCCCCTCAGCTGAAGAGAGCTGCTTCACCCCAATAAGTACTCTCTCTGGGCAGCCTGCATCCAATGACTGCTTGATGCATGAATGTAAAGCCCCAGCCCCTTGCCTCAATTTGAGACAACTCTGAAGGGTCATCCCAGCTTCAGAACTAACTCACTGAAGGACTGGTGAAGGTAGACCTTTTCTGTGACTGCATGGTTGTTCGAGTTCTCCCTCTGTTCAATCACAAGAGCACTCCCCCAATGAACTTCTTGCCCCCAAATCTCCATCACAGAGTCTATGTCCCAGCGGACACAACCCCTACTCTGTTGAGACTCCCCAGCAATATAAGGTGACACATAAGAAAGTAGGGAAAGAGAGGCTAAATCAGGGGCTCATTATTATGAGGGAGCTCTGGTAGCCTAGTGCCTAAGGCACTTGACTGCTAACCAGAAGGCTGGCGGTTCAAACCCACCAGCCACTCATCAGAAGGAAGATGAGGCAATCTACTTCCGTAGTGATACTGCCTATAACAACAACAACAATTATTACAAGTGAGCAGAGGAGCATGAAAAGCCTCTGCTCCCTGCTGCCCTCTGTAGGATGTGCCTGTGTAATGACGAGGTTTACTTGTCCACTTGGCAAAACCAGAAACCAAACTTACTGCGGTGGAGTCGGATCCGACTCATAGCGAACCCTCCTTGGGTTTCTGAGGCCGTACCGCTATGGAAGTAGATTGCCCAATCTTCCTTCTAAGGAGTGGCTGGTGGGTTTGAACCCCCAGCCTTCTGGTTAGTAGTTAAATGCCTTAGGCACTATGCCACTAGAGCTCCTACTTGGCATGTAGCAGATTTTAAATTAATTTAGGCAACAGGAAGTGGTAGTGCCTTGTAGAACAGTGATATTGATTCTATAGGGAGGATATGATGTGCTAAAGATCTTATTTTAGGGATCAACGTCTTTCAGTTAACCAATAGTTAAAAAGGTTTCTACAACACAGGAAACTGCATTGCTGATAATGTAGTAAAATTTCTGCCTTTTGCTTCTGTCACTTACAATGAAATGCTTTATCTTAATTCATAGGAAGAAAAAGGTGAGGAAAATTAACAATAAGCTAAAAGCACCTACTTTATCTATTATTAATTATTAGAATAAAACCCCATTATTATCTATCAATTGGCAAAGATGAAAAAATGATAATCTTTGTTGAGGTGAGGCCATGAAGAAATAGTCACTGTCACAGAATATTGTGAAGATTAAATTCTCTCTTGAATTTAAGTCAAATGAAATCTTAATTTAAGAACTCTATTGGTATTTTTACAAGTAAATTCTAAAATTCATCTAAAGGAGAAAACTGAAAAGGAATATAAAAATATTTTTCGAAAAGAACAAGTAAGGATTTGTCCTACCAAACATAAAAACTCCAACTGTAAAACTACAGAAAAAAGCTGTAAAACTGAAGACAATGAAGTGTGGTATTTTTGTAGGAATAGGTAACTGAATTAATGGTGCAGAATAGAGTCTGATAAAGACAGTATTTCAAATCAATAGAGAAAATATAACATAGTCATTGAATGTCTTTAAGTGAATTGATAAAATAAAGTTAAATTCCTGCCTCACATAAACACACAATAAATAAAATAAATTCTAGGCAAGAGTTGGATATTTCTATAAAGGTCCAGATAGTAAAATTTTAGTTTTGGTTGGCTTTATGTTATTTGTCAAGGAGCTCTTTTGTGTAGTGTTTAAGGCATTGGGCTGCTAACCAAAATGTTGGCACTATGAACCCACCAGCTGCTCCATGGGAGAAAGATGAGGCAATCTTCTATAAAGACTTACAGACTTGGAAATCCTAAGGGGCAGTTCTACTCTGTCCTGCCGGGTCTCTCTACTAGATGGGAGTGGATGGGTATGTTATCTGTCAAAATTTCTCAATTCACCATTGTAGCACTAAACAACTGTAGAAAATATGTAAAAGAATGAGTGTGACTGTGTTGTAATAAAACTTCATTTATGAAAAAAAGCATTGGGTCAAATTTGGCTCAAGGGCAGTAATTTGCTGATCCATGATCAAAGAACTATCCACATTAAAAAAAAAAAAATCTATAATGGAAAATATAGGGAAATTTGTTATAATGTTAGTGTGAAGAAGGCCTTCCTAAGCAAGACATTAGTTGAAAGGATTAATTAAAACTACCCAGTCTGGGCAAGAGTGTGGGGAAAGATTTTTTTAATGCATTCCTTTTGGGCCATTCAGGAATCTATCCTATAGAATAGATTGCATCCATACACAATGATATATCTATGTTACCATAGGCCAATGTACAGAAAAAATTGAAAATAAGCTTTATAACCATTAAAATATAATTGATTTAATTATGGTACATCTATACTGTATGCAAGGAGCCCTGGTGGTGTCATGGTTAAGCTCTTGGCTGCTAATTGAAAGGTGGACAGTTTGAACTCACCAGCCACTCTGTGAGAGAAAGATGTGGCAGTCTGCTTCCATAAAAGATTTATAGCCAAAAAGTCAAGGAAAGGTTTATATATGGAAGGAAACGTTCTTTGCTGGTGACCAGGCCAGGGAGAGGAAGGGAAAGAACACTGCAAAAAAAAAAAAAAGAAAAGAAAAAGATTTACAGCTTTGGAAATCTATGGGGCAATTCTACTCTGCCCTATAGGGTTACTATGAGTCAGAATTGACTCAACAGCAATGGATTTTTTTTTGTTTTGTTTTGTTTTTATACTGTATTTGGCAGTTAAAAAGAATATGGTAGTTCTACATAATGCTGACATGAAAAAATATCCTTGACATGTTAAGTTAAAAAAAAAAAAAAAAAGCAAGTTAAAGAGCACATAGTAAATTCTTATCTTTGTTATAAATAATGTGTATGTATGTATGTATAGGAGCTCTGGTGGCATAGTGCCTAAGGCACTTGACTGCTAACCAGAAGGCTGGTGGTTCAAACCCACCAGCCACTCATTGGAAGGAAGGTTGGGCAATGTGCTTCCATAGTGATACTGTCTCTGAAACCCAAGGAGGGGTCGCTATGAGTTGGATCTGACTTGATGGCAGTGTGATAATGTGTATTTATGTATATATGCACAAACATTTCTAGAAAGGTAGATATCAAATTGGTTACTTCTGAGAGTGTGAAAGGGTGGAGTGAGTAGTGGACTTTCCCAAGTTTACTGTCTAACCTTCTGTATTGTTTGAGTGCTTCATAGTGAGTTCATATTAGTCAAATATAAGGAAAAAAATCTTTTAAGAGGCTGCACTCATAACTCTGAGAAGAGTGTCATGGAACTAAAACTCTCAAACCACTTTTCTGGACACAGGGACTGGAGGAAGATATAACAAAATTTTTCTGGGAGTTGTGGAAATGGGCACAGTGTAAGCTGTACTTAAGGCCATGTCATAGATATCTGTCAGGAGGTAAAGGAGGAACCCACATGGTGGATGTTACTACATGGAAGAGAGAAAGTGAGAATGAAATGGGAAGAGCACACCTTGGACTACAAAAGTAGTCCTCATCACTGTCAAGCCCCAGGGCACTTAGCCTTCAGTCTACTGAAAAGATTTGTGGCTATGGTTAAATAATAGATGTGTAACCCAAATACAGCTGTCACCTTCATGGTCCATGCTCAGTGCAGTTTCTCATTCAAATAAATAGTAGTTTAATTTAAGAACTCTTGAGAAATAATTAGGATCTTTTTCTGTGTTGTCCATACAGTGATGGCATAGGGTTTTACAAAAAAGACTTCCCAGCATTCTGTTTCCTCATCTCATCTTCTTTTTTTCACTCAGGCAGCTGCTAAGATCTCTCCTGTTCTGTCTCATTCATGTAATACCCTTACTGCACATGGTTCCCACATTTTCTTCATCCTCCGTCCAGCAATCTTGCTTATACATGATACCCATGTACACATGCTTGGAACATATCATGTCTTCTGCTCACTCAGTCTGATTTTCTGATGAGAATCACTTCCTGAAGGAATGTGGCAAATAAAAATCTCCATTATTTTCCTGGAATCTATCACCCTGCAGGTATTCAACAAGTATTGGGTGCAAGTACTTTTCTCATATAAAAATTTTGGATCAGTAGGCACATCAGCACAGAATAGGGGAACCACATTCCTTCTAGAGTGTAACTAACTCATGAACTTTATCAGGGTTTTCCCAGCCTGGGTTTACCGAATGTCCCTTAATTTATGCTTTCAAGTTTGGCACAACTTTCAACTTAAAGTGCCAAGTCTTTCCTGCCTCAGGATGTTCTACCAATTTCTAATGAGAGATGCTTAGATAAAAGATAGGAGAGGTACCCTTTTGTTATATTAGAAAGAAGAAAAAAAAAAAAGCTCTTCATGCGTGTGTGTGTGTGTGTGTGTGTGTGTGAAAAAGTTAAAACTTTTAAGTGCCGTCATCACTAAGATCTTGTTTGTGTCTCTAACCTCATCTGTTTTCTCCTTATATTATTTGAAATTCCACAAATTCACATTCTGGTCCTCTATATTTTTGTGTATGTGTGGTAATGTACCAAAAATGTACATGTACAATTCAGCGACATTAATTATGTTTATCATATTGTTTGACTATCACCATTATCCATTTCCAAAGATTTCTATTGCCCTTAACAGCTTCTTAACAGAAATTCAGTGTCCCTTAAGCAACGACTCCCCTTTTCTCCTTCCTGACACCCCTGTTGTTGTTGTTGTTATGTGCCATCAAGTCAGACCCGACTCATAGCGACTCCTCCTTAGGTTTCCGAGGCAGTATCACTACGGAAGTAGATTGCCCTATCTTCCTTCTGAGGAGTGGCCGGTGGGTTTGAATTGCCAGCCTTCTGGTTAGCAGTCAAGTGCCTTAGGCACTACGCCACCAGAGCTCCCTGATACCCCTGGGAACCATTAATGAACTTGGTCTCCATAGAGTTGCCTATTCTAGATATTTCATATAAGAAATATATGAAATGGTTCCTCTATTTTGAACACTAACCCTCCTTCAAGGAGCTCTAGTGACAGAGAGCAAAAGGCATTTAACTATTAACCGAAAGGTCAGTGGTTTGAACCCAACAGCCACTCTGTGGGAGAAAGATGAAGCAGTCTGCATCTGTAAAGACTGAGTCGATTCAACTCATAGTGACCCCTCCTTGGGTTTCTGAAGTGGTATCTCTACAGACATGGATTGCCCGATCTTCCTTCTGAGGAGTGGCTGCTGGGTTTGAACCGCCAGTCTTCTGGTTACCAGTCAAATGTCTTAGGCATTATACCACCAGAGCTCCCCTGTAAAGATTAGAGCCTTGGAAACCCTATGGGGAAGTTCTACTCTGTCCTATAGGGTCACTATAAGCCAGAATCAACTCAAAATGGCAGTGTTTTTTTAAAACCTTCCTTCACCCAACTAACTCCCACTCAATTGATAAGTCGTAGCTTAGCTGGCTTAACTGATATTTCTTCCAGGAAGACTTCTGTATACCCTTCTCCTTCTCTGTGGCACCCTGCCTGGCATTTCTGTTAGTACCGACTCCACTGTGTTACAATTGCCTTTTGTGCTAGTAGGTCAGCCTTCACCAGAGAATGAGTTTTATGAGGATCAGGATCATGTCTGTCTCAACCATCGTTGCATCCCCAGCAAGTAGCACAATACCTGGTACATAAAAGACAGTTGACAAGTGTTTACTGAATGCCTAAAGACAGAAGACCTCAGTTTAAGTGATTCAGGATATCTTTATAGGCCCTTTTTTATGCACAAGAATAATAAGAATTCTCATGTATCTGCCTTTTCTGCTTCAATTTCAGTCTATATTTCAGATCAGAAGTACATTTCAGGCCAGAAATTATTTTCACAGTGGGAGCCCTCTAATTTATCCTCTGTAAAACACTGAAAATGTACTGAATATCTACTAATGGAAAAATGATTGGATAACATGTGGAGCATTTATGCTGGGGGCTATCCTACAACTCCTGTGGGAAAAAGTTAAAACTACATGTACAAATCTGAAGGGTCAGTAAGTGAAAAAGGCAGATTGCAAAGCCATCTGTGTATTGGGATGTGATCTCATTTTTGCAACAATAACAACCAAAAACAGTGGAAAGAAGGGAAAAAAAAAAATAAAGGCATGTATATATTTATGTATGTGTGAATAAACATAGATTGGTGCAAATGGATTCCTGTCACACTATTAACCTTAGTTACCTCTGAAGATTGGGATTGGAGAGGAGGAAACAAAGAACTTTACCCATCTTTGAGGTACTTGACATGTAATGATGAACACATACGAGTTTTTCTTTTTTAACCTAATAATTAAATCCAGTGGGAAGTACACTGAGGTTATTAAAAACCAGTCCAGTTGCTGTAGAATCAATTCTGACTCATGGCAACCCCATGTGTGTAGAACATGTGTAGAACTTTGTTCCTTAGGGTTTTCAATGACTGATGTTTTGGAAGTAGATTGCTCAGCCATTTTTCCCAGGTGCCTCTGAGTGATTCTAACCACCAACCTTTTAGTTAGCAGTCGAGTATGTTAACCATTTGCACCCCTGGGGACTTTGAAGTCATCATATCAGAAACTCAAACTCACTGCCATTGAGTCAATTCTGATTCATAGAGACCCTATAGGATAGAGAGTAGAACTGCCCCATAGAGTTTCTAAGGCTGTAAATCTTTACAAAAGCAGACTGCCACATCTCTCTCCTGCAGAGCGGCTGGTGGATTTGAACCGCCAGCCTTCTGGCCAACCTCTTTAACCACTGCACTACCAGGGCTCCCCTGCAATTTTTTTCATAAAATACTATATATCCATGCCTCACCAAATTTAGTGTGCATAAGAATCCTCTGGAGAGCTTGCTAAAACAGGTTACCTGGCCCCACCCTCAGAGCTTCTGATTTAGCAGATCTGGCATGACAAATGCACCTTTTTAACAAGTCCCCAAGGGCATTTGACTGCTGACCAGAAGGCTGTCATTCAAATCCACCACTCACTCCTCAGAAGAAAGGTTGGGCAATCTATGTCCGGAGTGATACCGCCTCAGAAACCCAAGGGTGGGTCACTCCATGTGGGATCTGACTCGACGGCAGTGAGTTTGGTTTTGGTTTTAGGAGATGCTGATGCTGATGCTGCTGGTCCACAGGACTCACTTTGAGTATCACTGCTCCATGTTCAAATTCTCCAAAAAAAGAGATGTCAAATGGAACTTCAAGGGTGCCAAAGAAGGACTGAGACTACAACAGTTTTCAAGCATGATGTTTGAGTGATAAGAAAAATGCACTTCTTCTATTGAATGGTACTTACTGCCCCCTCAGATGCTGCACAGTGACTCCTTGAGCCGAAGTCCTCCCATGTGTTTCTTGAGAACATAATATGTATGGCTGGTGGTTTTTGATGTTCTGAACCTTGCCATGTCTTGCCACAGCCTTGTTGTTGCTGTTAGCTGCTGTTGATTTGGCCTGACTCATGGTGACTGCACTCCGCACTCACAATGAACTGAAACTCTGCCTGCGCCTGAACCATCACGATGATTGATCAGTTGCAGATTGGACTGTTGTGATCCACAGAATTTTCACTGGCAAATTTTTGGAAGTAGATCACCAGGCCTTTCTTCATTGTCCTTCTGAGTCTAGAAGCTCTGCTGGAACCTGTTCAGCATCATAGCAACCTATAAGCCTCCACTGAGAGACAAGTAGTGGCTATGCATGAGATGCACTGTCTGGGACTCAAACATGGGTCTCTAGCATGGAAGGTGTGAATTCTACCACTGAATCACCACTGCCCTGACAGATGCATATGCACCAAAATGAAAGTACCATTCATCAATTAAAATGAATGAACTACAGCCACACACAGCCACATGAATGAATACATTTATATTCAAAAGCAGGCAAAATTATTCTATGATATTAGAAGTCAGGAGAATGGTTATATTTGGGCAGAGGAGAGGGAAAGGGGATGTGAGGGGGATTATGGGGTGCTGGCAAATTTCTGTGTCTTGACTTAGGTGATGACTACATGTGTGTGCCCTCTGTGGCTTAAGTGAGCTAGCTGTATACTTATTTGCACAATTTTTTGTTTGTGGCTCATAAATCTATATAAAAAAGCTTTATATAAGCATTGAGGAATCAGATATAAAAGAGGACAGCTGGTAATCCTGATTTGGGAAAGGAAAAAGCTTAGATTGTTCTAAAATAATCGTGATTCTATTTTAATGCTCAGATCAGTGGATATAATCAGTCATTGTATGTTAACTCCCAACCCAAATCTGGAAGATCATGTCCTAAAAAGAAATTGTTATAGACTTCAAATTTCACTCTATCATCCCCTGCCCCTTTCCAACCTGGCTGAAATTAAAGCTCTACTAAAAAGTGAATGTATTTAACATAACTTAAATTGACTGGCTTATCTGTTGAAGCCAGAACTACTTTTTATCTCCCTTCACATAGCAGCAAGTGCATACATTACACTTTGGTCTTTGCCATTCCCATCGTCTAAAGAGCCTGCACATGAACAAAACAAATCCATAACACAAATTATGAACATGGATAATACAAAATCAGTGGAGCAAAATTATATATTTTAACAATTTCTAAATAATGCACTATAACTAATAGCATAATTTGAGGAACTCAACAAAGCGATAAAATCCATTAACAATCCTATTAGTCCAACACAGTCTCCCTTTCTTCAGGACACCCAACACATCTCAGTAGAATTTAACAGTCACAGCAGTGTGAAGGGCAAAGATTCCAAAACTCAGGGCCACATCAGAATTCAATCCTGTCAGAGTTGCATGTACCCATAAGCATTTTCTCTTCTTATACCTGGATCAGAAAATTAACCCACTGTGACATAGTGAGGGTAGCAGTAGTAGCATCAGAAACTGTTCAACTTCAGGGGGGATAATGACCAGGATCAGCCCAAAGCTTTATGTCCAGCACCAGGCTGAAAGCTGCTATGACAAAGAAGAGGTCACAGTTCCTGCTTTGAGAGTTCATGATCATTCTAGAGAATTTAGACACTACATATAAGCAAGATGAGTTAGATTTCATCTAATCTAATGTAATTTTCCCTATTTTACTACCTAGACATAATGTTTTCATAAATATTCTTCTGATTATAGAAACACAAACAAAAAAGCACAAACACAGGCACACACTTTTTTCTTTTTTAAATCAAATATGCTCATATTCTGCATACCATTTTGTAATCTTTTTTTTTTCAATTAATATTATGCAAACAAGTTCTGTTATACTAAAAGGAGCATGTGGATGAAACCATTTCTATCTTGCTCAGCATGAATCTGCAGCAGCTATAAGGAACTCAATCATTCAATGTTATTCTCTCCAGTCTCTCTTTCTCCCTTTTATAAAATGCTTTAAAAACAAAATGATAAAGATTGTATAATTTACTTCCATTGTTGTTGTTTGCCATCGAGTCGGCCCTGACTCATAGCGACCCCTCCTTGGGTTTCCGAGGCAGTATCACTATGGAAGTAGGAATGCCCAACCTTCCTTCCGAGGAGTGGCTGGTGGGTTTGAACTGCCAGCCTTCTGGTTAGCAGTCAAGTGCCTTAGCCACTATGCTACCAGAGCTCCCATTAGGAGTGGGAAATATCACAGTATCTTGACAAGTTTTCTGTTGGTCTAAAGTCCTTTAAAAATGTTACTTAAATTTATTATAAAAAATACCCTTCACTAAATATTTAAATTAAAAAATATGATTTAATTGTCAGCCCTCATTTGCTCAAGAAGCCTGTGGCCATGGTTAAGGTCTAGCGCAATAGAACCAAATGGGCTGGCCTCACATTCAGACTTAGCTGAAGAGGGTTTTAGGCCGATTGCTGATCTTTCTTGCCTAGACCAGCCCTGGTTGCCATTCCTTGTTATTGCACGGCTAGTGATTCTGTGAAATGTTAGAAATGTTTCTTTCTAAACAAACAAACAAAAAAAAATGTATTAAGGGTATGGAAAAATAAACATTATTCATGAAATTTCATTCAGCCCTTTGTACATTGCTATCAGTAAAATTGAGCTCTATTTGCCTGCTACTTACACTTGTAATCCTAACTCATGAAATTTCAGAGCCTGGCCTTAGCAGTGCAAGTCTTCATAATTAACAGAAGGAGTCTCAAGAAAGGACGAAAGAGATGGTCCTCTCTCCTACAGAGGGAGAGTGATGTTTCCCTTAAAATTAGTTCAAATAATCTAATTTGGTAGAATGCTAAATCGAGAGTAGAACAAGAATATCAATCATGTTTTTGTGTGTGAATGACTGTTACCAACTTACTTTTCTTCTTCTTCCAAAAACCTGTCCTTGTAAAATTGTGTGAACAAAAAGGTCACGTAAGAGCTCTTGGACTTAGAAATTCTTGCCATGATTGGTGAAAATAGCCGGGCTATTGTTTTCCATTACTCTCCCTGCCTTCTAAATCAATCCTCTTTCTTTCTCGATTCTTCTTTGCACCCCAGGAGGCCAAGCCCCACAGAATGTATCACTCAGCCTCCCTTGCAGACAGCCTTATTGTTGGCTTTGGCTAATGGGAGAGCCAGGACTTGGGTGAGACAAGCAAAGTGCCTGAGCACAAAATGTAGGGAGGAACTCATAGGTGTGAACTCGGCTCTGCTGGAGTCTGTGAGTGAGCCCTTGTTTGCCTGACCCAGGAGATATAGGGCAGAGTATTTAGTCACCAGGTCCATAGGTGGTGCAAAAGGTTCATGCTGGGCATCTAACTGAAAGATTGGCGGTTTAAAAGCACCTAGTTGCACTGTGGAAGAAAGGCTTGGTGAATCTCCTGTAAAGATCACAGGCAAGAAAACTCTATGCCAACTCAGTGGGGTCACCATGAATTGGAATTTATGGTAATTAGTGGTTGGTTTGTTTTTAATGTATTCAAGTACCACTCCCTTCCTACTTTGGGCTGTGTTACTAGCTGCCTAGCTGTGGCTGTGTCCCCTTTCTGCCAAAGGAGAGAACAATGGAGGAGCCTTGTCTAGGTTGCAGCTTTTAATGGCCCCCTTAACCTCCAGGCCTAGAGATAGAAATGACTTCTCATGTTATTAGTCCCTAGGTGTCCCAGCATCCCTTATGGTTCCCTTAACCACGCTCATGTGTTTATAAGTAGTTCCTTTATTAAAGTTTCTTGAACCTCCAAAACCAAGAAAAATCCCAGGGCTATTGAGTCATTTGGACTCATAGAGACCTCCATATAGGGTTTCCAAGGCTTCTTTACAGAAGCAGATTGCCTCATCTTTCTCCTATGGAGTAGCTGGTGGGTTCGAACTACTGACCTTTTGTTTAACAGCTCAATATTTTAACCACAGTGCCAGCAGACCTCCTTTGAATCTACAAAAATCCTGACTAATCTAAAATACCTAAAAAAAAAAAAATTATCTTAATGGTTTGTTGCCCATATTTTGCTGTTCTATTAATACTGTGATTAATACCTACTTTAAGTGTTTTTAACTAGCATAAATAATTAGATTATTACTCTGTCAAATTGGAAAAGATTGAAAAAGAATTTAAAGTCCATGCATCTTTGCAATTTCTTTATTTAAAAAAAATATTTTTGGTTCCAGTAAGATGACGGACTAGGCAGAAAGACAGACCCTCTTCAGCAAAGAAAAGGGAAACCAATTTACACAGACATGGAAGATAATCCTGGACCCCTGAACCTTGAAGGGAAGGATATAGAAGTGGACTAAACCCCAACTAGCAGAAGAATTTCCATGAAAATATCAAAAAAGGAGATAGATGGAGCTGTGGTCTAGCAGCGATCCTGGGTGATCCTGACAGCACAGCACAGACAGCTTGGAGATTCCCAAGTGGTTGTAGGACCTAAGAATTAACCTAAAAATCAGCCCTGCTAGCCAGGGACTGTACAGAAGACTGCAGTGGTGGCTGGGGAATAAACGGAGAGGGTGAAGAGAAAGGCGGGCTGAGCTGTGGACTTTTGTCGGTCCGGGGGACGCCACCAGTTTGAATGTTTAAAAGTGGCTTGACTATTTTGGATATTTAAAGAGACAACGTTCTTCCAGATTCCTGGGGCTTAAGAACACGTTCTGCTTTCCAGCAACCCCAAGGATACTCTGGACCTGCAAGACTGAAAAGGTACCACATTCCTCTTATTACTCTTATACCCTACACACACTTGGTGAATGGAGGTGTGGCCATTCCCCACTCCCACCTACCTTCTGGACCCACAGGAAATCTATCACAGTCTGTGTGCTCAGATGGAGCCTGGATGCCCTGCCCTGTCCTCCACCGATTTTTTTTTTTCTCTTTTTATTTTTTTCTTTTTCACTTTCTTCTTTCTGGTGATTAGTTTGCTTGTATTTTTCTGTCTTAAAACAACTATTATTATTAATACTTTTGTCCTTTTTACTATTATTTTTAATCTTCCCCTCCCAGGTCCTAGTTTTCAGCATTTTTTCTTTTCCCTGTTCCTCGTTGAAAAAAAAGTATATATATATTTTAATTTAAGTTTTTTTTCCCCCTATTTTCTCATGGTTAATCCCGTTCCTCATTTTTCTCTTTGCATTTTTCCCATTTTGTTTTTCCTTCATTATTCTCCTTCTCCATGTTTTTTCT
>NW_006921595.1:11609544-11612456 GCF_000298275.1 Orycteropus afer afer | reverse complement strand
ATAGAATTGAGAACCCAGATATAGATCCATCGACCTATAGTCAGCTGATCTTTGACAAAGGCCCAAAATCCATTAAATGGGGAAGAGAATGTTTGTTTAACAAATGGTGCTGGCAAAACTGGAGATCCATTTCCAGAAAAATGAAACAAGATCTGTGCCTCACACCACACACAAAAATGAACTCCAGATGGATCAAAGACTTAAATCTGAAACCTAAAACTATAGAGTTCCTCATGGAAAATCTAGGGGCAAATTTAGGGGCTCTAAGAGGTTGGGCAATCCTACTTCCGTAGTGATACTACCTCGGAAACCCAAGGAGGGGTCTCTATGAATCTGGGCTGACTCAACGGCAAACAACAACAACAATAACAAAGGAGAATTAAAGGGCCACCCACCCAGACTTCCATGGACTTTACCCTCAGGAACCGCCCCAGACACTTGTGTCACTCTGACTAGTAGAGAGGAAGAGTAATAACTGTGAAATACACAAGAACCATCTCCATCACACTCCCCAGGTTTTTTCTGAGCAGTATCCCATTTGGAAGAAGGGCAGACCTTCTACTGCAGCCCCATCTAACCTTTTTGTCTCACCTAAGGTGGAAAGACTAACATTGTCATCAGGATAAAATCTTTAAGGAAAAATATTTGGAACGCTGCTGCATCAGGGTAAGGAGTAGGAAGTAGGGAGAAATACTTTATACCCTAAAGATTATAGACGACTCCTCCTTCACACCTTACTGCCACACTAACAGAGCTCCAATATAGTAACAGTGAATTATACCTGAAAAAGCTTCAAGACACTGATTTTGTTTAAGAACGAATTCTTAGGGAAGCCAAAATCAAGAGGGGGTACAAAAGCAAGGAAACACTAAGGAAATTTTTAATCTTTGGCACCTATACTCAATGTCATTGAGTCGATTTCAACTCATAGTGACTCTATAGGACAGAGTAGAACTGCCCTAGAGGGTTCCCAAGGCTGTAAATCTTTATAGAAGCAGACTCCCGCATCTTTCTTCCACTGAGTAGCTTGTGGGAGCAGACCTTTGGGTTAACAGCAGAGCTCTTTAACCACTGTACTGTAAAGGCTTGCTTAACTAAGGCACAAAGAGGTTAAATGGTAAAGAACCATTGATCTTAAGCATTATGTAAATGACTTTATTAATATTAGGCAGATGCTCAATGAGATATATCGATACAGTGGCTGCAACAATGAGCTCAAATGATTGTGAGAATGGTGCAGGTCTGGACATTGTTTTGTTCTGTTGTACATAGGGTTGCTATGAGTCAGAAACTACTCAGCAGCATCTAACAAGAAGGTTAGATACAGAATTTGAAACCAAATCTCTTTGGCTACAATGTCTGTGCCCTTATCCACTATGCCAGAAATAAACTTTTGCTATGTAGATCTTTTCATCAGCTGCCTAAGGCAGCTCTGAACTTCCATTTTTAAAGATTTTTTCCAAGTTATACATATTTACACTTTCAGGGGTTTTGCCATTTGTTTTACAAAAATAAAATCATATTTTATGCACTTCTTGAAGTAATGCTTTTTGCACTTAACACATAATAGAAGTCCCTTAAATAGGCTCGTGTAGATTTAACTCATTAACTCTAATGATTGTTTAGTACACTAAAGTATGGATGAACCACAGATAATTCTATAATTCCCTTAATTGGAGGGCTTTCTTGTGTTACAAGTTTTTGGCCTCTATAAAAATGCTGCAATAAAAAATTTACCCAGAGATTCTTCTTAAACATACAGATTTAACTTCGTTTCCTTGCCAACCCCACTAAAATCACAGTAAATGAATGGTTTTAAAGGTGCAAACCCCCAAGGACAAAGAAAATAAGAAGGGAGACATCAGCAATAAAGTGAACAAATGGCATCTAACTCAGAAGACCTCAGAGAGATGAACATTTAGCTGACAGTGAGGAAAGCCAAGATATAATCTGAATTATACTATAGCTACAGAAGGCACTTGACTGCTAACCAGAAGGCTAGTGGTTCAAACCCACCAGCCACTCCTCAGAAGGAAGATGGGGCAATCTACTTCCGTACTGATACTGCATCAGAAACCCAAGGAGGTGTCGCTATGAGTCGGGTCTGACTCAATGGCACACAACGACAACAACAACAACAACAACAACAACAAAACAGAACTCCTCAAAGGCTCAGAAGATGGTGATATCAGATACCTCAGAAAGTGGGAGGAAAGATGGGGCTTAAATATCAAATAAGTTTAATTTCTATTTAAGAGGTAGTTGAACATGTAGATTCTCTCCCCAGTTACACAGCTGAATGACTACCAACTGCCCACTCTAGCCAAAGACTCAAAGTATGTTCTCTACAAAGGGTTGGAAGGTCTTCAGACTGAGGGATGCTAAGAACAGTTTAGGGCAGAGGTCTATATTGAAAAGAAGAGAAGTAAGTAAAATTTACATACTAAATGGGTCTTTTCTTCCAATAGCGTCTGATAATACTGGAAGCCAGATGGTTTTTTTAATCAAGCAAGCAACTGGAAGTGTTCTCTCTTTCTCTCTGGGAAATCTAATTAACCTGAAGACCAAAAGATACCAATATAAATAGTTCCCCAAATGAAATAGCCCTGTCATATCATCCTACTAAGAAGACCACAAGTGATAAGATCAAGTGCATAAAGTTTTCAATTCGCTTCAAGAGCTAATAGTCAAAAATAGCAGATATTTGAGAAAAGCTCTAATAAGATAGAGATTGAAAGCAACTGGGAGGAAACAAAAGACCACATAGAAGAGAAAAAATGAAAACAAAAAAAATAAGGCCTGTCTTCAGACAGAGAAAAGATATTTCAGGATTTTTTTTTTTTTTTAATTGTGATTTGGGTGAAAATTTACAGAGCAAATTCACTTTCCATACAGCAGTTCACATATACTTT